>NC_044201.1:14866298-15217965 GCF_900880675.1 Sparus aurata | reverse complement strand
TTTGGAGGCGAAAACCTCAATGTCTCGACATGTGGTGTCACTTGACAAATCCTGACACCACCCCCTCTACCACCAAAGTGCAGACTAGACTACGTGTGATCCATTCCAGAATAATGGGTCAAGATTTGCTGTGCAGGACGATCAAGTGCAGAGTTTAAAAAAAAAACAATGACGACAAAACAGAAGGCAATTCAAGAGGACTTGACTGTTTCCTGATTTTTCCTCTGTCTTTTTTTGGATGTTCAACTGTGTTTTGATTTAAAAGTGCTTTTTTGTATTTCTATTGGTACTGTGTATTAATGTTTCAAATAAAAGCCAATTTGCGCTCTATCAACGCTGAAAGGATGTTGTTTTACATTTACAGACGGACAGTTGATTAAATGTTCGACGAATCACACTGACACAGAATGATCAACGCCATTTTTTCCGATTTTGCAAGTCAGATGATATCACAGGTAAACTTTGAATGTGACAGACTAAAATAAATGCACCCTTTAAGATGTAAGCATTTTTATTTTTAAGTTCAAGGGTGAAAACGGTTTGTGGTAAAGTAAAATTAAATGTTTCATGAGGTGTCAAGAGGATATGAAGTTATTGAGTAATACCCATAAATACCCATATTTTCAATGGCTATAAAAGCATCACAATATAAACAAGAGAGGTTGTATGTGAGACCACAGAATCTCCATAGTGGCTTCTAGACTTTCAACTCCATTAATAAAGGCCAGACTGGACCCTCTAATGTCATTGATCCCATTTTCCTCCCAAAATTTAGAAACTGAAAGGTCATGTGAGTCGCAGCGTATTTTTTCTTCATCTTCAGTTTGAGGATGAGGAGTAATGACTGCATGTATCCAGTGGAGCCACGGGGGCTATCGACCGGCAGATCAAAATGATGATGAATAATTTAAGTCCAGGTTACTGTATGAGCACAGAAGAGCGGGCCGTGATAAATGGATGCAGATGTTTGTGTTTCTGTTTTTTCCCTGTTATCTTTTGCAGCGTGGCCTCTCTCTGTGTCACCCTTTTGAAAGGATGCTGGACACACTGCGAGACTCTTTGATCGAGGGGTTGCCAGTCAACGACGTCGCATCTCCAGCAGTGAGACGTGACTGTCAGCTAGCCAGAAGGATCGAGGTAAATAAGCCTAAATGCATGTACATGTTACGTGACAGGCTTCTCTCAGAGCAGTAGGGGAGCTGGTGGCACAGATCTATTAAGAGTCTCTGGCCGGTCTTCACTCCTCCATTTCTGCGACTGTAAAGCTCCTCTCAAACCAAACTCATTCATTCAAGGAAATCAGGGCTTGTGCTTGTGCATCCAAGTGGTTAATGATTGTGGGATTTTTCTATCCTAACCAATAGTACTCACTTGTAATACGAAGAGCTCATTTTAACGTGCCTTCTGTTCTTCCATTCAGAGGAGTTACCGCTTTACCCTCACTATTCTTTCATTTTACGAGATAATTCTCACATATTTCTAATTTCCCAAGCAGCTTTTCTGCTGTGTAACGCCCACTGAGGTAATGACTCTGACCAGGGATGTTATCTGTCGCCCCTGTCTACTCTGTCCAGGTCATTAACATTCACAATTGGCTTTAGATCTGCTCATATTCCAGCAGTTATACAAGACCAGTTCTGTGCGTGATTGGATGGAAGGAAGTCATGATTAAGACTGCCTACAGTCTACTCATCAGAAACTAGGCTGGGTCTTTTACTTTGAAATACAATTCCCAGAGTAGTACGCATCTAAACTCCTTCAAAGACAAGCCATTAATTCGACACATCTGCTGGAGAAAGCCATAAGAGATTAGCCCAGTCTCCCCACTGCTGTAACTAAGTAATTAGGCTTCTGCCCTGCTCTGGACAATGCACACGGCTGCACTGAGATGAGATGCGTTCATATTACAGCAGGTGATGAAATTCATTATTCATTTATAGCAATCGTCCAGCTCCGTAAGTTGACATTAAAGAATGAGAAGTTTGGAGGGAACTCCGGTCAACAAAGGGAAGTTGAAAGCTTCTTCAGGTTTCGGTTTCACAATGAGACTTTTAGTGTGACCTCTGGAGTGATTGGCTCCTGGTGAAGGAGTGTTAAATGTTGAAACCTAATTTGCGAGTGACACGACTAAATTCCAGCTCATTCTACTCCTCACTGGTTTTAAGTGTAACACTGTATTACATTCTCTGCTAGTAGGAGAGTTAAAGGGGCCATTTGTTGTTTTGAAGAAGAAATTCAAACTCAGAATTTTAATATTTACCGTATTAATGAGGTGATAATACAAACTCAGAATTATTTATCTCTTTCATAACTGAATAAACAAGCTGTTCTCAGAGGAAAATAAGGTCCCTAGAACACTGTTTGACGCTAGAAAGGTGGCAGGGTCCGCCAAATATAAACATAGTAAAACAGTTTGAAACTGTGTTGTCCTTTAAGGTCAGTTTGTTTGTTCAGTCATGAAAACAAAGAGAGTTTGTTTAATTAGTTTGTTGAGGCAGAAAAAAAAATCTGTCAACAAAGATCTTTCTCTTCTGATTAAATGTCCTTCCCCAAAACAACATACTTTAAAACTTTAAGCGTTAAAATGGCAACAAGAAACTTTTCTGCTTTTTCTTATCGTGCTGATTGCACAATGTAATGGCTGTGGAATAATGGCACCATTGATTGTTTCCCTGTAAACCTCAATATCATTATGCAATTCTGTCTGCCACTGGGTGTGAAATCTCCTAAGAAAATGAAGGCCAGCTTTACAACTATGTCACCATTATAGACTAAATGAATAAACTGTGTTTCTTCTAATGTTTTCTTGTATTCCCTCCTCACCCTGACACCAGCCACACTTGTTTACACGCAGCAATACCACTACTATGTTATTATCACCACTACAATTTCAGTTTTTCACACATCATGAAATGACAGGCTGTGGTTTAAAATAGACATTGACATGCTGTAGGATCAACCAACACTTTTCAGTGTGGTTTCCACATAGGCCTGTATGTTGGTGGTAACATATCTCTATCTATCAAATTAGTCAAAACATTTTCCTCCTCCACCATATTCACACAAAAGCAAAATTTCACAGTGAGCTGATTAAACAAATATAAAAAGAAGAGAGACAGGTAGCTCTTCCCAGAGAAAAAAACACTCAGAAATCCTCTTTTAAATAGAAGGAAGTTACCCTGAATGGATGCAATGATTACTGGGGAAGTGAAAAATGAACCTCCCCAGTTATGATTATGTGCTGTGGACCAATGCAACCAATGCAGTTGATCCCACCACCTCCCCTGAGAAATGAATCAAGTCCAAATGGGGCTTTAGTCTCATTTAAAACACAGAAATCAATGTTTTTTTTTTTAAAGAGTTTCACTCTGAAAAAAAGTTTTTCATGGCATCCAAGTAGTGATGTCTTTCCCTGTTTGAGGATGAAGAAATGTGTTTTATGTCACTGTACTGGCACATTAGCGATGGCCTTGATTTTGAGAAACGTAAAATGAAGATGAGACTGAAGTACGTGATGGTGAGGAATAGGTTTTTGTTTCTAGTGATCGATCAGATATTTTAGAAGCAGATTTGACGAATGAGCGTTGAGTACGAGCTCAGAGGATGAGAAGTTGAAACTGAGAGGTGCTCAGTGCACGCAGACATGATGCAATGACCAAAAGACAATGATTTTCTGTTACTGTGCTGACTAATTTGTCTTCAGTAAGTTCCAGCCATTGAATGTAAGAAATGTTTTTGAAAGGTTGCTCTGTTGTTGAGGTTAAATCATCATTTCTACAGCCGTCACAGTTGTTGTTGTTATGTGTTGAAAAATGCCTCAAGTCAACGCAGTATAAAGGTCATGTTTTCAGTATTGAAAATAGTGACATTTAATCAACATTGTCTCAATGTGTCTGCTCCCAATTTTCCCGCCAAAATGTTTCGTATGAAACGAGGACTGAGAACAACCATTTAAGGGTGTCTGGGACAAATTTATTTTAAATAAAGCACTTTTTCACTCTGAAGTGTGCAGCTTGCCTGGTTTTAGATGACAAAGAACAATAAATATTTTAAATGTAATGAGTAAAACATCTAAAAGTTGCTTTTGGAGAAACGCCTATTCTATATTCAACTTCTGCAGCCGCCCGACGAAGAAAAATGTGATTTTAACATTTCATATCTGCATTGTTGTCTTGCTAAATTGGTACATTTACCCATTTAGTTCTAATATTTTTAAAAAACAACAAAGAAAAACACAAACACAAAAACATTTGAACTAAGTGCCATTATCTTATGTACCATTTACTGGTTGTAAATGGCTGTTAAATCAACTGTTGCAATGTGGCCGTAAATTAGGTTATAAAAGCACAACCTCATCTCGTTTCACTACTGTGCTTCTACTAGATGTCCTTTGCAAAGCAATTGGGTGAAAACACATAGAGATCATAAAAATACTCAAACTTATATGTAATGTATGTTAAACAATGAGATACAAATAGATTATCTATCAAAAGAGCATACACAAGTTAACATGGTTGTTTGGTATGGAGCCAGAACAGTCTCATAATGGATAAATGCACACATAAAGGAATAAATGCACGAAAAAGGACTCGCAAATGTATTTGGGGAGTTGTATATATATATGACTCGATACACAAATGCATTTTCAATGCACACACAAATATGCTTCAATCCATATATAAGTAAAAAAAGATTCACATATAAAAATAAGATTTGTAAACATATTTGTGATGCACACACAAATATTTCTTGTTTTAAATATGTGCAATAAAAATTCACAAATGTACAAATCGTCACGAGTGCTTCCCCACGAGGGGGTTTTTAACTGACGTCTTTACAGCGCGCAACAGATCTAGCCGATAACTACTTCCGCTGGCGGTGTTCTGTGTCCGGTTGCCTTGCAACTGCATGACTGCCCGCTGCTGCTAAGCTAGCCCTAAACAACTAGCGTTACGTCATAATCGTTAAATTGTTCCAGACTGCTGAAGGACTGTGTTGATCAGCTCTGTGGAGTACTCCTGCACATCTTCAACCTGAGCCTCAGTCTGGAGTCAGTCTCCTGTGGAAAACATTGTGCGTGGTTCCTGTACCAAAGACTGCACACCCCAGGGAGCCCAACCACTTCAGGCCAGTGGCTTTGACCTCTCACCTGATGAAGACCATGGAGAGGATCGTTCTCACCCACCTTCGTCACCTGGTGAACAGCGAGATGGACCCTCTGCAGTTTGCTTATTGACCTGGCATTGGTGTGGATGACGCTGTCATCTACCTGCTGCACAGTCACTTTCATACCTGGAGAGCACCGGGAGCACTGTGAGTGTCATGTTTTTTGACTTCTCCGGTGCTTTCAACACAATCCACCCATCACTGCTAAGGGGGAAGCTGGAAGGAGCAGGAGTCCACTGCCACCTGGCTGCATGGACCACCGACTACCTCACAAACAGACCGCAGTATGTGAGGCTTTGCGACTGTGTGTCTGATGTGGTAGTCTGCAGCACGGGAGCTCCACAGGGTACGGTGCTCTCTCCATTCCTCTTCACACTCTACACAGAGGGGAACGATCTGGAGTACAGGAAGGTCATCACCAACTTTGTCGCCTGGTGTGAACTGAACCACCTGCACATCAACGCCAGCAAGACAAAGGAGGTGGTGATCGATTTCAGGAGGAAGGCTCCTCAGACTGCAGCAGTGAACATCCAGGGTTTGGACATTGAGATCGTGGAGGAGTACAAATACCTGGGTGTTCACATAAACAACAAACTGGACTGGACACACAACACAGATGTCCTGTACAAGAAGGGCCAAAGTCGTCTCCATCTGCTGAGGAGACTGAGGTCCTTTGGTGTGTGCAGGACACTGCTAAAAACTTTTTATGACTCTGTGGTAGCATCAGCGATCTTTTACGCTGTGGTCTGCTGGGGCTGTGGAAGCTCAGAGAGGTACAGGAAGAGACTCAATAAGCTGGTCAAAAGGGCTGGCTCAATCTTGGACTGTCCTGTGGACAGCCCCTCTCACCCCCTTACATGAGACTGTAGGGGCTTTAAGCAGCTCCTTCAGCAACAGACAGCTTCACCCACGGTGTAAAAAGGAACGCTACCACAGGTCGTTCATTCCAACTGCTGTAAGACTGTTCAACATCAATAACTCCTAATGTAGCACCATAAGCCCCTCCTTATCTTGCACTATTTTACACTTCTACCTCCGCCATCTTGTGCAATTACCCTGTGCAATAATTACTATTTTATATTTTGTATATATACATATCTCTCTATGAAAGCAAGGAATCTCTGTCTGTCAGTCTGTCTGTGTGTGTGTGTGTGTTTGTCAAATATCTCTGCGGAATTATTTCATAATTGCTTTACAAATTCGCGAGCATTGTCCACCGGAGCCACCACAGTCACGTGCGCACCAGAGCCAATCACTGCACACCGTGGCCACGTGCGCACCAGAGCCAATCACTGCAGAGCTCAAGCCCACGACATACCTGAAAAAACAAGCGGATTTATACCTGCAAGGGCGTGAGCTGGACCGGGATTTTGCCGGCGGTTCGGTCCCGTTCTGTTCTGTCCTGTGCATCTAAACTGACTGCTGTGGATTAATGAGATTAAACGAGTCCGGACCGAGTCTGTTCGGTTCTGAGGAGATCCGGAGACGCGCAGACAACAAAGTGGAATCGGAATCTGTGGATGTTCGTGTGTAGCTAGCAGCTAGCTGCTAGCCGCTAGCTACACGGCCCATCTCCTGAGGCGACGGACCAGACACATCGGCACGTCCAAAACCGGACCTAGGGTAAATAATGTCCGCCGCGCTTTTTCGCGAACATTGCCGTCACGTTTGCTTTGTGTCTGATGCAGGAAGAAACGGTAAAAACGGGCTTTTGTCATGAAAGTGTCCAAGCAGCAAGTTTGGTTGTTGAGGAACAGGAAGTTGTGGGAGGGACGTAGGCGGATGATTGACAGGCAACAACGGTCGGACAGCGATATTGAGAGTTGAGAGATTTGTGACATTTAGCGTGTTTGGAGTGTGTAGTTAGTGTGTTATGAAGTGTTTGGTGTAGTGGAGTCGGTTTTTTGTTTAATGAGTCAGAATAATGAGGAGAAGCTGAATGTGGAGCAGGCAGTCCAGCTCTTCATTTAGCTGGAAGGAGCATAGGCAGACCTGAGCATTGCCTGCATTTAAATGTAAATAGTTACATATAACTTTGTAAATGTTTAAAATGTATGCACAAATTTAGCAAACAACAATTTATACTTTTTCTACTTTTTCTGCTCGGATTTTTTTTTTTTTTTTTGTGATTTTAGGTCCATTGTGTTAATACAGTATGTCAAAATAAAAAAAATAACTGTACAGTCACACATGTGAGGTTGTGCTGAAAATAATGACACCAAGTAAATAGTTTTTAAGGTGAAATATAATGGCAAAATCAAAAATAGTCAAAAACGGTCAATTATACCCTGGAATATCGGATTTCACAACAAACCTAAATATCCCTGACGTCCCACCTTCAAACACAGCCTCATTTGGCCATCCATGAAAAGCTCCTTAACCTCCCACTTTTTTATAGGAATACACTTTTCTTACGGGCACTGCACTAGTTCATATCAATACACTGAGTCTGTTTATTTGTAAACACTGTATTTAAACACTGTTTATTTATGCACCCAACCTCAACAAAGCAATACTTTGACACTTTATTTAAATGTATATAATACACATTTTGCCTCCTGTACATACAATGCACATAACGTATTGTCCTTTCTATATTTTATTTCATTTTATTTATTTGATCTTTTCTCTCTTATTCAAATCTTTTTTAGTATTTCTTTAGTATTCTAAGTCCTGTACTTACTGTATGTCTGTATGTCTGTCCACCTGCTATTGTGATGAGTAAATCCCTGATGTGGGATAATAAATGTCTAAAGTCTAAAGTCATTTCGTCGCTTTCTTTGTGTTAAAAGCCGGTTTTTAGAGCGAGCATGTTCAACCGGAAGAGCAAAGCCGACTACCGCTATGAACCATGGGTAAACTCCTAGATCCCTTGCGCTGTAATGACGTCAGTTAAAAACCCCTTGTGAGGAGGCACTCATGTGATTGGCTGTAAAGGAGTGAGACATCTGATTGGCAGCAGACGACCCCCTTGTAGAAAAAAATTGTGAATCGGAGTCGCACTAGATGAGTCTCAAAAATCCGCACACAAATGCAGGGAGGTTTACAAATTAAAAGCACTGAGACAAATGCGAGTTTGACAATTCATATGCCAATATAAATAACTGACGATTTGTACATTTGTGAATTTTTATTGCACATATTTAAAACAAGAAATATTTGTGTGCACATCACAAATATGTTTACAAATCTTATTTTTATATGTGATTTTTTTTTTTTTACTTATATATGGATTGAAGCATATTTGTGTGTGCATTGAAAATGCATTTGTGTATCGAGTAATATATATATACAACTCCCCAAAGACATTTATGAGTCCTTTTTCGTGCATTTATTCCTTTATGTGTGCATTTATCCATTATGAGACTGTTCTGGCTCCATGGTATGGCTTCAAGTCCTTTAGAAAAACAGAATTCTTCAAAAACTTTTTAAAATTGTCCTTTCAGTTGAAGTAAGACTGTATCTGTTATTCAAGCTGTGTGCCCCCCCGGCCCTTATCACAGACATAACCCTCCAGGTAATGTTAAGTCATGGGCATGATCACCTCTCTTCACCCACGATGCACTCAGGAGAGACAACATTATACTTTTTTTTTTGTCCACAAGCACTTCGCACATTGATGATTACACAGAAATTGCCTTGCGTCTCTCCTGTCTGCCAAGGTTGGACTTCCAACATGACTTAAAGAAAACCGTCTTCAAGCAGTTACAAGCACCAAAGTCTGCTTCAGGTGTGAATACAAGGCAGATAATGAAAAAGGGCATCCTGTCTGAGCTTGCATGATATAATATGTTTTTAATGCCCCCTTTAAGCTCTACTAAGATCAAGTATAATATATTTTTTGTTAAACTGGTGCTCAGATTTGTTTGCAAGAAGAACTGAACACCTTGATAGTGACTGTATTCATTAATGTGAATTTGCTTTCTGGTTTCTTGTTTTAAATACAGAGCAAATTGTCCCTGCTTTGATTTTTTAAATGTAAGATACGAAACCAAAAGCACTCGGAAATTAAGAACATACATAAAAGATCACCTAAGTTAGCCTAGTGTTCAGTGGGAAAAATATGAATATCTGTCAATGTTAAGTTTTCCCCCATCAGGTTTGCTATATTTACTAATATATTTTTTGAAGTCTTCAAATGTATTTTCAAAGTGTGTTGTCTGTCTTTTTAATTGTGGCTCTCGGAGGACTGCAGCTGACCTTCAGTGATTGAGAGAGGAAGAAGAGCTGCAGAGAGACTGAGAGAGGACGAAAATAATATCTGCAGCACAAGGTGACTGGATTAATGTTGTATATTATAGAAGCATTTCAATCGCTATTTAATTTGCAAGACAAATTGTGATATTATATTTCTCTTTAAATATTTGAAAATACATAAATATGGTACCTGGTACATTCAAGTTATTTTGTTAGTAAACATTGATTCTACTGTCATTTGTAATTGCTAATGAGTTTTACTTACATGTTGAAGATAATATGTTCCAGTGTTGAATAAAGAAATGTAATTTAAATGTCTAATTTATTGTAGCATCTAGTAGGATTATTTCAGATAAAATCAACTAAAGTTAATCTCAGGCCCCCTTGGAATAATAAGTGAATCAGTATTGATTCAGTGTCAGTCATGATTGAAAATCTGATATTTTATTCAATATCTAACATGGGTGCTTTCAGTTTTGGTTTCATCAAATTATGCTATCTGGGTATGTAAACCCAGTAAACCTGCTAAATTCTGACAATTACCAAGCAATGTTTTCTTAATCTGTAGCTCTGTGCTACGTGAGAAATGGGTTTCTAATGCTCTGCAAAAATATCTGGAAGCTGGCGGACTCCAGTACTAACGTTAGCTAATGTCGCTCTCTGTTAGAGGAGCAGAGAGAGAAAGGCACTGAGACAAGGTACTTGAGAACGGGCTTTAAGTTGAATCAGGGCTGTTGTAGAAAATCCACAGTCCAGCAGTTAAAAACAACTTCAACAAATTGTCCACAGGCTTGTATAGGACACAGAAACAGACATGTAAGGCCTAATTTTT
Organism: Sparus aurata; assembly: GCF_900880675.1. Taxonomy (NCBI): domain Eukaryota; kingdom Metazoa; phylum Chordata; class Actinopteri; order Spariformes; family Sparidae; genus Sparus; species Sparus aurata. Next base: position 15,207,770 of record NC_044201.1, on the reverse strand, counting down.
ACAATCCGCTCATGTATGGCCAATAAAAAAGTGATTAATACATAACAAGCCTACATGTGGTCTAACAAGGTTCACATGCTAACAGACTAATATGCTAATTAATAAACGTACAATGATGTCAGGTTACTGAAGAAACACGGTTACTGTGATTTTCCTCTGCATTACAGTAAAATAACTGAATACTACTGTGAATTTAATGCAACTATTAGCCAGTGATTTACTGTCATATTACAGTAATACTTACTACACAAATACATTCACAATGTATTAATGATGGTTATGAAGTGTTGCCAACTGTTGAGACTCGGTCTTAGATTTGAATGTAGGTATTTAGAAAAGGGATGAATATTAACAGATTTTCTTCCCCTGGCTGATGTAATCTTATCAATATATAGTACACTGGATTACCGAAACATTCCTCCCTTTTTGACATCTTTGATTTGTTTCTAAGTCATTTATTGAAAGCAACCGAATTAGTTAACTGCACACACTTGAGGGAGATGGATAAACATTTCCAAGATCTCCAAAAGCTGTTTGACAAAGTCGTTTAATGCACTGAGTGAAATTTGTAAAGCCTGGCTGAGTCTTCTGAAATTATAATAAGTCCTCTCTTTTTGTTTGATTAAATTATTATGTCATATTGCAATTCAAAATATAAAACATTTTGCTTTCATGGACATGTCAGGACCTAATATGAATGTTTTTGCAGCTTGGTGGCTCTTTAAAGTTCAGAACAAAGATGCCATTTGATTGAAGCTTTAGATCAAACCACGTCCGTGCCAGCTTCAATCTAAAGTTTTGAAGGCACAGATTTACTTTCATGATTTCCCATACACGGAGAGCCCAACTCACTGGCCCTATCTGTCTGCAATCTTATGAAATGCTTTAAAAGCTTTGTGAGACAATAATTTGACAGAGGTGAAAATGTTCTATGAGCTTATAAGAAAGAAAAATAAGCAAACAGTCAAAGTGCATTTTACCTGTCTACAGCTACACCAGGTGATGTTATAGGGAACTCTGATAAATAAAATCTCCAGAAAGCAGCTCATGCAACACCTCGACATGAAAAGAATCTGCTCTCCGGTGATGCTATAATGATCCATCTGAATGATCCATGTGAATAATTATGTAGGATTTTTTTATTTTTTTTTGTTGCACATTTATCTTCAAACAGGAAGAGCTAGACGACAGTGGAGCGTTATGAATATTTCATGTCACATTTGCAGCATTTATTTCAATTTCCGAGGAAGCAGTGAGTTTTTAACCGGAATCGCTTTCAATAAAAGAAGCCTTGTTATCTGTAAGTGCATTTAGGCTTTCTGCTTAATATGACTGTTATCAGTGGCGCGGTTCATTAGTAGATTTGCGATTCCCCTTTCAGAGAGCCTGGCCCTTTGAATTTATGCTCTGAGAATACAGAATAAAATCCAGCCCTCTGTTCCTCTGATGGCAACTTTATTCCTCCCAATTCCACTCTTCTGAACATTAATTTCACTGGACAGCTGCTAAATGCTGGTAAGAAATGCTTTGAGGATTCTATTTGCACCTTCTGAAATGATTTCCAAGCACATCACCTCAAATCCATTAAATCCAGCTTTGAATATCTTGACAGTTCTGCGAGTCACCCTCCGAGCCACATGTAGCATTCCCATGTGATTACGACGCTCCTTGATCAATCTGAGTGAATCACTTCATGATTGAGCGCCCGACTCTCCAGAGTCTTGGGCCTGAAATTGTCCTTTATAGATTTGGTATTATATCTCCTACAATCCTCCTCTGCCATTAGCCAGACATTCACATTTTCAATCTCACCTTTCTGTCTTGCCTTGCCTCCAGATGAGGGTTACACTCGCTGGTGAACTGTTGAATTGTCTTCCCATTCATACATCTGTTGAGCACAGTGACAGATATGCTTCGATTAACTATGACCGGGCCTTAGAAGGAAAGGATATGTGAAGCAAACACCCAACTTGCCTTTGTATTAAGAAGTAATCTAAGGCTGGGGGGAAAGCAGATCCCCCCTTATTTTCTCTAAATGACACGGGTTGGATAGGTGACTGCAAGTTCAATCTGTCGCTATCCATCACAGCCTGTTATAGGCCAGCTAGGTGAGTGAGAAGGCTTAGAGCGTCTTGGAGGACGGCATCTCAGCATTTCATCCACAACAGGCTGCCAATGTGACCGGCTTGCTGAACACTTTTGAAGGGAGGGCTCAATTCAGCAGAACACTGCTGAGCAGCGCACATCTGCATAACTTGCTGTCAGACTGGAGATAGTATTGTGGATCGTTGGGTTATCATAAAGCCAGCAGGTTTTGCGTCAGCCCTGTGGAATACCAAGTGTTTGTATTTGCAGCACAACATTCATCCTGATTCTTTTTTCTTTTTTCTCAGGCCCGTGTTGGGCTAATTCATCATCCATGTCTTGATGCATACCGTGAGCATGTCCGGTAAATGTTGTAGTGACCTGCTGACATGCTGCTGTGTATTCCCTTTGGGATGTTGTGTGTAGGAAAACCATAAGGCAGCGCAAACCGCTGTGCAAAGTTTTTCTTTTTTCTGTTTTTGCCTTACAAAAGAAAATAATAAACCCTGTCTGGCAGACAGGAAATGGAGGTTGAGACTGTGGGCGACCACTCTGTTTCTACTTCACTATGTCATGGCTTCAAAAGCAGGTAATTTCACTTTGGTCAGACGCTAAAGGAAACAGCCGAGGCGGGCAATGTGGTGGAGATTTAATAATGGAAACGAAGGTCTCGAGGGACAAGTCCATCTTTCTGAGCAACAGAGGAAGTCCATTACCCCCAGTGTTTCTTTGCCTAATGCATCGTCTTATTCGTAATTGAAAATCAGAGGTGTGCTGTAGCACAGACATCAAAAGCACAAACGTGGAGTGGTGTCCTGTCAGCCACTTTAGACACCTTGAGCCAAAAATATCCTTAAAAGTAGAAATGATCTCAGCCAGTGGTTACCTTTGGTGTAAGACATACCCCAACATCTCTATTAGATGACTTCAAGTCACCCTTCAGCACCCTTCATGATTCATGAAGTAGAATTAACTAACACTACATAAAAGTGGATATTAAAATGTTTTTTTTCATATAAAATTGAATTGTCTGTTTTTAGGTTGGTTAAGTGAAGTTTGTCATAGCGGAAGCTGGAACATTAAACCATTTACCCATTACTTTTAGTTAATCATTTCCACCATTTATCCTTAGCTTTATTTCACAATTTATTCATTGGTTTTAGGTAATTATTCCAAATGTTTATCCAATAATTAACCCGAAATACAAAAAGACATTCTTGAGGTGGCCAATCAGGATATTTTTGAGGCTGTTAATTAAAGGGGTGCATGCTGGGTGGTTTCTGCAAGTCAAAGTGACCCTTACTGTTGACTGACTGAATGAGCAGCGCACTGAAACTGAACAGTGAGGCCACAGTGACATAAGATGTCTTTTTCCTTTTTTAGAGCGAATACATGTGAGTGCAGTGGAGTGTGTCAATTTCAAGGCACATGCTGAGGCCTCCTAGCCAGTAGGGGGCCCAGACAGAAGAGAAAGGAACGTTGCCTGCCTACACTGAATATTGTTGAACACACATTTAAGACTACTGATATAAAACTTTATCTCAATGTTTATATGTTTATTTATTCATTTTTTCATGTTAGCTTTGCTTTTCATTTAGATTCATGATTAACAAATGGATACCAACGTATCAATGGATAAGCAAAGATAAATACCTAACTTACCTGAAGAACATAACAATAATAATCATGTGGTATTTACCTCATTTTATTTTAGAATATCTGTGTGGGAAAAATGTGGTCTGCATTTTGTAATCTGTCCATTTCATCCAGCCCTGATTACAAGTACGAGTGTTATACAGTACCAAATAGTAGAGGAGAAAGACTGATCCAAGGCCAAAGATTGTGATCAGGCTAATTGTTGCACAGGTTTTTTCAGACGGTTTAAAAGTTGACACCTTCCCCTACAGTGGCCGCTTAAAAATGCAAATAAAATTAAGGAACATCTCTAGAGCCAGTGTTTGGTTTGTCCATTCTGTGCTACTGTAGAATCGTGGCGGTCCAACATGGCGGACTCTGCGGAAGAGGACCTCCTCTGCAGATATCAAAGGTTCAATTAGTTTCAGGTGGTTATGGTGACCTTTAAAACCTGGTGATAAATGTAACATATTTGAGAAATTACATATTAAACAATGTATTATAAGTATTCATCAGGTGTTTTGTCACAAGTATCATTGTATTTGTGTCTGCCAGGAAAAATACAAATTAAATATGTGTTTTAAATCCATTTAATTGAACTGCAGACCATCTCTGTGTTCATCCATGATTTTTAGCAATCTATTTTAATTCTCTGCTCAAGTGTAAACAGCCTTTTAATGCATTTTTTTGGCAAAACATCAAGTGTTCCAGCTGATTTGGGTTGGAGTCAGCCTGTCACAGCTGGTTTCCTCCTAAACACAAATATGTGAACATTTTATCAAAGCATAATTTCTATCTTTTCTTAATTAGTTGTGCTCAATCTCCCACAGACTTTCCACATCTGAGTGTCACCTGAGTTTTTTTTTTACCATGTTTACTGCCTTTTATTTAATGTGTTTCCCTACAAGTTAACTGGTTCAAAAAGCCAGATCTATCTCATGCGCGTGATTGCTTCTGATCCTTTTTGAACTACACTTGTGTTCATTTGCATTTATCTTTGGATTGCTCTGCCTCCCTTTCATATTTAATAGTCCTCCATTTCTGGAAGCTCATGGGTGTGCTTCCTTGTAAACTAATTAATTACTGTAATGATGTGAGACCTGAATAGGTGACTCACGATACAGTAAGAGGGTTTTTTTTTTTTTACTACCATTCCTCTCTATAAGGAGGACAGTCAGGCCCTGTTATCCCAACTTAGCCCTGATTTACAGCTGCTTGCATATCTGCTGTAGTCAACATCTTCATCACTGAAAGTGACATTGCATTATGCTGACTCTCCCCTGGGGAATGTTAACATTAAACATCATGCTCATGCAGCATCATGATAGCCCAGAGGGTGCTTTGCAGGGAAGAGTGTGTGTGAAAACTCCCATATTAAAAGCATTATAAAGAGCAGATTTTTCACTCCCACCACCCTCATGAAAAATGTACAGCGGCATATTCATTACTTCATTGAGCTAACTGAGTGTGACAAGCGGAGAGCTGCAGCAACCGAGGGCAGGGAAGCAGCACTACAATAAAGCCTTCGGCCACACTCTGAGGACATGGCTACCCCCGCCGCTCATGGTAGCTTCATCTCTGCACTCTGTTTGGTTGAGGGTGCCGCACACAGCATGAGACAGAGTTCACTTCAGCCAATTTGCTCTCTAATCTAATGCATGCATGGTCATCGGGCAGTAATCAATTCTCTGCCTTTACAGTGTGATGAATTTGACCCATGAGCCATGACTCAGGGCCCTCATGCTATAAATACGGTCATGCATTTTCATCAGTTTACAAGACATTCAGACATAATCCCAAAAGTTGATGCATTAAGCATCAGACATGGATGGGGCTCTTGGTCTGAACTGTACTGTACACCATGCATACAAACACACAGCTTTGTATCGGTCTGACTCTCATGAGAAATATCCCTTCCAGTATCTGCAGGCACCTCATGCATCACAGCTTTACATAGAAATAACATCGAACATTAATATCTGTCAGTCATCTGCTCCCATTTATCCGTTTAATTTCTTGAAGCGCTGATACCCTGGCACAGTTTGTGATGAAGGATGCTTTGTGAGCATCCTCTCCACTCTTGGATGATCCATTCCCCACGCCCGGCAGCCATATCTCCTCCCAGCCCTGCCTGTCTGATCCCGGGGTGTCATCCTGGGTCACCCTCAGCCCCGTTGTCTGATTAACAAAAATAATGCCCTGCCCAGAGCAGCATCAGCCCATATTGTCTTCAGCCACAACACTACAATTGTGACTTTGCTTTGATGACCCTATGCAGCAGCAGCAGCAGCAGCAGCAGCAGCAGCAGCAGAGACAACAGTGCCTCTTAATCTAGAGCAACAGTTTCCTTTAGATGAATGCAGCCTGCACAAATTAATAGTTGCGGCACTGTAGCATTGGGGCTAGCACCATGGGCAAAATGTGAGATTTAAATAATTTCTGAGGCTGTGGAGGAGTCTAGAGAACGGCAGACAAGCTGACTAATAACACAGGATTCAGTAACAAGAGCTGTTCCAATGGTAATGACTCCTCACTCCAGAAATATCCGATTCCCTGCGAAAAAATACAGTCATCTCAGACTGAGCTTGGTATTTTACATTCCCGCAACAACAGAAAAAAAAACCAACCCTGAAATAATTGGGATACAAAGCATTGTTGGGATATTATGTGGTCTATGGAGGGATAATTAATGGACTCCAAATGCAATAAATCATGTGGACCTCTGGACCTATATGACCTCATACATTAGAGATGGAAATGAAAATACAACCAACACGGCTCTCATGAGACATAAGACTGATGGAACAAACTATGTTTTTTTTATCTGGAGACCAATTTTCAAAAGGAGCTCAGAACAGATATCACAAGTGTCATGTTATGCTCTCCTTTAGTGGAGGAGCACTGTGTGGGAGTCGGGCATATTCACCACTCAGTTATCAGAATAAGTCTAATTAGGCTATTTTTAACACATCCTTTTCAACAGCTCTTGGGTGTTTACATTTGCTAATGACAGCCTGAGTAAAAATCATCTATCAGCAAGCATCACCATCATCGCCACTGACACATTAACATGGATCCTTTCCCAAGAAAAATGCCACCCAGCCAGGGCTCTCTCACTCTTCATCTAAACCACCGCAGCTATATGTGGCTTCAGTATGTGTGCCTATATGTTTGTGTGGCATATTTACATTTGCACATTACATCGCAAACAACCCAAGCAAACTAATTAATAGGCACTCAGGCACAGCGGACTTGGTGTTTTTTTGCTCCAGCGAATAGAAGACAGCTCTTTCAAGCCAGCGCATTCACCAGATTACAACCCTTTGTAAAAACACTTTTTACATCCATGTGATTTACATAATTTTCATTTAGTTTGCTGGCATATTTAAAATAAACAGCTCACATTTAAAGTTTCTCTGTTGACTAACACCACCACTTCTACTTGAGAAAACACCTTAGTTCTGTCTGCATGCGCATGGATCATTTTAATATTTCCTCGGGGACTTAAAGAGTGTCTCAGGTATTCAGTATGGGGTTTATGGTCACCTTGTTGTTCTATATTGGTATTTTCATTGTCATAATGTATCATCATAATATTACAGCTGGGACTTTTTTTGCTGTGATATTTGTAAACTGTCATTTAACTCACAAGGGACAGGGCAGCATGCACAGGCCTGTTTCTAGTGTCACAACTGACAACACAGGCTCTACTACTCCATCTAGTGGTCACTTGCAGGAAGAGCAGACAACTTCTATCTTCAATGCGGTGGAAAACCTTTTTTATTTATTAATTTTTTAAAAGGAAATAAACAATTCCTAACTCATCGCAAGGAGTAATGAAGCATTCTCTGTGGGAAGGTCAGTTATCTAAACCCTGAGGCGGGGCCAAACCTTCTCATCATTATTTGCCACCAAGACACATCTGTGTGGAGTAATTTTCCAGAGACAATAGCCGCCCCTGACAACTGAAAAATCATTTTATTTGGTCAGCATGATAAATTAGTAGTTGTAGTTTGCCAAAAATATAGCAGCTCAGAGGAAACATTAGTGGCTGTGAATGCTCCCCTGAGGTGAATTATTGGTATGTCTGGGATAGATACAGTGGGTGTTTATTATATCTCTGTTCTCCATTATTATAAGAAATACATAATAAATGTTCACACATCAATGTTGTGCATAGGTATTTGGAGCTACACACCTCCGCAGCCTGCAGGTCATGTTGCCTCTCTGCACGTCAGTAATTTGATCCGAGCAGCAAACAGAGACAGTCTCTGGGCAACCATTGTTCACTATATCATAATGCCTGACAGCAGATATATAGCCCACGCTGCCGACCACGCACACACACAGCTACACACACTCTCCTCTGGCAATAATGACTGCAGCTTTGGAGCCTTTCAGGCCATTCTCTACAGAGCTACATGTCATCAGACGGCTGAACTCCAGTTTGTATGGTGCCAGTGGTCGAGCCCGACCAGGATGTGCAAATTCTCCTTTTCCTAGATTTCACCCTCCTGCTGAGCAGGTCACCCTGGCTCCTGTTCGAGATGACATCCCCCTGCTGGATCCATGCTGCGGTCAGCTGAGTGCCGGAGCAGAGGTGGAACTGGGGGTCAAAGGTAGACAGAAATTCATAGATTTCCATCATGTGGCTTCAGCCCTTTGGGTCCCTCCAGGTCTCCGAGAGAGGCCACAAACAGCCTCAAACTACTCTGAAGACTTGAGACAAGACAAGGCCTGGAACTCCAGGAAGATCCCTGATGCAGTTGTGAGGGCGAGGCTCAATGGTAACTAACAGGAAATTATTTTTACCTTTACCTCAAATAACACCACTGATATTAATACTTGCCTATCATGATTTATACAAGATGCAGTGCAGGTGCAGAGTTATGAAGTAGGAAAATTTATCTTTGTGGAGAAGTCAAGGCTGGTTTACGTACAGGGCAACTGCCTCAGGGCCCCAAACACTAAGGGGCACAATATACACTGATACAAGACTATGGCTGATATGATTTGTGAATGATACAATTACTTGATTGTCAGAAAAATAATTTTCAATTTAATTCATAAGAAATTTTAAAGCAGAATTCCTACCATTCTCTGGCACCCACTCCTTAAATGTGAAGATTTTCGTTTGTCTGATATGACGGTAAATTGAATATCTTTGAGAATTGGGCTGTTGTTTTTTGGGTTCGAAACGGTCACCTTAGGCTCTTCGAAGGCATATTTATCACACATTTCTGACCAAATTATCTTTCACAAAAGTAATGGGCAGATTAGTCAATATTGTCACACTTGACCGCAAAAGGAAGTCATCCAGCATCGCTGCACATGATGTCACTGTCTACCGGAGTATACCTGGCAGAGTATATATCACATCAACCTGTCCTGGCATAATGGGAGGCCCCCTCGTGGCCCAATTGTTGAAAAACAAGCGCTAAAGTGCCCTCCTGAGAGCCAAAAAAAGCGTGCTAAAGTGCCCTCTTGGTTGGCAAAACACACTAAACTGCCCCCTTCGCTGGTTAAAACATGATAAACTGCCCTTTTGGGAGCCAAAACACGCACTAAAGTGCCCTCTTGGGAGCCAAAACGCGCGCTAAAGTGCCCTCTTGGGAGCCAAAACGTGCGCTAAAATGCCCTTTTCGCCCCTGCCCTTCAAAAAGTCTGCGCACGCCACTGCATGTCAATATGGTACAAAGGCTATAACAAATTCAAATCTGAATGTACCTGCAATGCATCTGGAACATTTAAGCTTGAAAGTTCAAAGCTTAAACCAAGGAACTTAAAAACAAAAGAAGGGTCATTACATAACTGAATCTTCTGAAGTCTGAAGTCTATGGTAGATGCATGGAGAAACACACAAAAACTAAAAAACATACATACATCTGATGAAGAAATGCTTCCAGAAAATGTAAGAACACACTTCAGAGAGAAGGTTAACCACTTTCTTTCCTTCCCCCCCAAAATGAATGACAGGGCTGATAACATTGTGATCAAACAAGGCAGGTCCCACTGATTTCCACTGATGACCCTGCACTTAAACCAGAAACAGCAGCACAAACACGAGCCTTCATACAACGAAGATATGTGAGGTTGACGTGTGTTTCTCCATGTGTCTCCAATTGACTCAGATACAGCTGTCACCACAAACTAGAAAGTTCTTGTGTTGACTGGGATGCAGCATAAAAGTTAAAGCATTAGCGATTTAATGGCAGTATAATGTCTATTGGTTTTATTCTGATTTCATTTCTCACTACAGTTTTACAGATGTACAGTCAATCTGTAATTCAGAAGGGTTTGGCCTTGTGTTTATTAGAGGACCTCACAGTTAAAAGTTTAGCTTTTATAGGAAAACTGATGGCAAAGGCAGAATGTTTCTACTTTAGTTCATGTTTGCTGCTGTTTTACCTACATTTCTGTCCCACCAAATTATCACTAAAAAACTGACAGCTGGCAAACCTGGAGCAGGTAGTGATCAATAACAGGAGTGCCGGTTGCTCTCTGCATCTTGAAGCCAAACACTGCATTATTAAGATGTAATTTGTAGTCTGCTGTTTGCTCTGTACCTCATGGTCGCTTAAAGGCAACAGGGTTCATACACAATTCACGTAGAGTTGGAGGAATAGGGCTCCATTAGGGGGCCATGGCTGAGTTTAGCCCCAGGGCCTCCTCGCAGGGTAATCTGGCCTTGAGAGCAGTTACCACTGTGCATAGTGACAATGTGCCTCAGAATGTGTCTCAGAGTCTTTATTGTTGTTGTGTTGTGTTTAGGTTCAGCTGATCCTGTTAAAGTTCAACCACACTCACCGAGGGCATCAACTGAAGCGTCTTCGCGCAGCAGGTTCCCTGATAAACACACTGGACCTCAGGTGGGTGAAGTAGCTCTTTACTGAAGTGTTTTGCAAAACGGCACTTATTTACTTAGTACTTTTCACATTCTCTCTCTGTGTAAATATACAGTGAGAGACCCAACAGGTTGTTGTTTTCATTTTCCTTCATTTTTCCTGTTTGACTCTCTGAGCACATACACACTCATTGATTTATACATTCATTTTACTGCCGTGCAGACACAGCAAACATTTGGTTGAACTAATGCTGGCTTGGTTTCCTGACAAATTAGTTATTATTACATTTCAACACATCACTGGTGAATTAATCACTCCACTATTAAATCACAAACGCATATTAAATATGAAAGAGTAGTCCATTAACACACGCCTCCCTCTGGGTCTCACCACACATGCTAAAGCATCATATTAACACACTGCTATGTGGGCAGGTGTTCACTGTGAGAACATAATCATGCTTTATTGACATTATTTTGTTTTCTGAGTCTGCTCATTAATGTAATTATAATTACCTTGACATACATTATCATGGTTTAAGAGAGGCTATGCAGTACTGTTGCAGTGGAGAGTTTGAAGTGTTGTCTTGTGAATGGAGGCCTGATTGGTGTCTGTATTAAAGCAAAATGAGATGTGGGAGGAGTGAGTTTAACACAATATTGTTGGTTGATGTGTAAAAACATTAAATTGTTTGATTGGCTCATTAAGATTCACTTTTGTCTTTTGTCTTTTGGTTTTTGTTTTGACGTCGTCCTTACATGTAATTTTAAGCAGGTTGCAGGGCTGCTCTAGGGACTAAATATCTCAACAAAGATTTAGATTACAGATTTGACTGAATTACTACAGTATGGTTTTTTGCACAGATATGTATGATTCTCTAAGGATTCCTCTGAATTACTTTTGGGATCTTGTGATTCAATGATATTCAGTGTTGTGGTCTTTTAGGGAAATGTCCCAACAGCTGAATTGCATTGAAACTTCGTAGACTTTCAAGCCCCCAATGGATGAGATTCAGTAACTTTGGTGGTCTCCTCTAGGACCGGCAGATATCCAAAATTTCACATCAAAATATTGTCAGTATGGACGATATTATCATTTTACGGCAATGGAGTTTCATTCGAAATCTCTCGGCTTGCCATATTCTCCTGCTTTAAACCTGAAATATTGCCACACTGGTGAGACCTCCACTAGCCCAGTCTCATTCCCACCTTGTCAAATATTGATGTGTGTTGCCTCTGCTGGCAAAGCTCAACATGCATTTTCTTTTAAAAGTAAAATCCCAGTGACGCCTTAACAGCTGTTCTTATATTTGATATTGTGAAAAATATTGTATATGATGGCAAATATTGCGATAGTCCATAATATCCAAGCCTAGACCCTTCTGTTTTCGTCCAATATCATCATCATTTGTTTTTTCCAAAACTACCAACATACGTACCACTAACACACTGAAAAACAAGTTAGCATAGTCACTAAGAGCATGTTAGCAAGCTGATATGAGCTCTTATTGTTCCTCTATTCTATGTCCTGACCTCTGTAATTTTTAGCAACTGCATCAATGTAAACTTTGATGAATTTGTGCAGACTGGTGTCAGGAACAAAATGTACATGTTGTTCTTTTAATGGCCTGAAACTGTTCAGAAGATCTATAAATTAATAAAATCTAATGTTCCACTTATACAAGAAGTGAAATTTATGTTTTAATATGGCTCTGGTACAAAAAAGTACACATGAATAGACATATTCACACAACATTTTGTCAAATGATATAGAATTAATATTTAGTATTTACCCTTTCAAATGGACACAATATAAAACCACTGACAATATATTTAATTCTAAAACAATGTATATTATTTTTTTTAAGGATGGCTTCTCCTCTGATCTTAGGCTGTGGACGGACACCTCAACAGCAGTTCAGCGCTTCAGATACACTTCAGCGACACAGAGGTCAGACCACTGACCTTTTAATTGTCTCATTTGAATGATGATAAAAACAATCCGGCAGAACAAAGCTCACCTCCCACATGATTCATTATGTAGAGTCCACACACACTGTCATTTTTCCTTGAGTGTCATTGAGAGCAACTGGGTTTGATTTTTTTTACTCCAGTGATGTCACCAGGGAGCAGTGTGTCCTCTTGCTGTGTTAATTGCTGCTCAATGAAATGAGGTAGATTAACTGAGGCCTTGTTTAAAGCCTTGTGGAAGAATTAGCTCTACAGTTAATAAGCCGTCTAGTATACTTTGTGCAACAAAACGAGCTGTTTAACAATTCAAATGAAAGCAAATAACTTTTGGGAATCAAGATAAATCAATAACACTCAAGGCACTTGGTTCTGATGTTTAGTGGCTGCAATTCCCTGTCTGTCTGCAGAAGTTATGAGGAAGTCAGCTGGGATACAATGTTACCGCGGCACTTGAAGGCACCAGAAACGACCCTGGAGATAATGGCAGACCCAGTGAGTGAGCGTCCCTCAACGAGGCGCTACAATAGCAGACCTCAGCTGTGGCAGGTGAGCCTTGGAGAGTCAAACATACCTCGCTGTTTCTCCAGATGTGGGAGAGTTTCAACTGGCTGCTGTGCTGAAGCGATTAATCAATTACGGTTTTCAAGGAAGCAATTTTCGAGTCCAACCCTGAAAAAAAATAATAAAAGACAAACTGTTTGAAAATGAAAGTCACTCTTCAACCAAGGGATAAATGTTTCCGAGGTAAATTTTCTGCAGTACTTTCTCTCATCCCACCATGTTTTGAAACTGTGTTGTTCCAGCTAAATCTGTAATTTTTGTGTTGAACAACAATGTGCCCATTATGTGCCCAATGCAGCACATTTGCCACCAGTTGACCTGTTGGCACACACTGGAAGATACAGCATAGAGACTAAAGGAGGCAGATAAAGGATATGTCTGCTGATATTCTAAATTCGTCTTCCTGCCATCAAACACTATAACCAACAATGAATGATCCAGCATTGATTATTGTCTGGGTATCCAAAGCCTGATAAAGCTTGTTGGCTGGTGTTTTCTGTGAGCTGTGGTTCTGATGTTTACATTTGAAGGCATGGTACACCGAAGTCCAATAACCTAAGTCCACGTTCATACATTCAAGCACAAATCCCAGCCTTCGAAACATACTGTGTATAAAGAGAGTCCCGAAACTCAGTCTGTCTCCATGAGCGTAAGACTGGGTGACAAAAAAGGACATCATAATAAAATCAGCAGAATTTGTAAGACATTAGTGAAGTTGAAGACATGCAAGTAAAAACTACTTATCTCACAAGCAGGAAACCATGCCTCCAACTGATTTCATTTTAGAACTCATGAAGTGTGTCCTCAATAATAATGTATTTTTATTTCAAGGCAAAATATTCAAACAATGAAAAGGCATCCGTGGGGGAGCGAGCTTTGATCCCAAGTATGCATAAAACAAACAAGTTGTTTCATTTACAACCCTCAAAGGAATTCTTTCCTTGAAGAAGTTCAAATTCTTTAATTCTACTTCAAGTAACAAGTTTTCAAGACATAACATTGTTGTGACATAATGAGTTTTGTTTGTAGTTGCCAATTTCCACATAATGTTGCTTTAACAGTATGCCTCCTCTTTGATTGTTCTATCTCTGCATTTGGATACTTCTGTTGTTTTTCTATTTCAAGATTTCAACTTCTGTTTTCATAACCTTATAACATTTCCATTGCGCTCTATATCTCTCTGTCTCGTGTGTGTGTGTGTGTGTGTGTGTGTTTGTTTTCACTGCATTCGTCCAATTGTGTAGCACTCCACTGGGAAACATACTCGATATTCTTAATGGCCACTCTACCCTGTTGTCACTTACTCATCTGAGCTATGGGCTTTTTTTGATTTTCAAAAAAGTATTAAAAAGAAACAGAGAGCCACACCGCTGCACTGAATCCAACACATCGACACATGTCAACCTGCAACCATTCCTGATGCACAAAATGCGTGCTAATACATAAATGAAAGTATTCTGTTTACACGTGTATGAGTACTGTTTGCTGTACAGTGCCCTCCTGCTGTTTCAGGAAATTAAAAATGAAACAATAGAAGATTTGATCATTGATCTGGTTGAGAGCCACAGTCACGCTGGAGAAGTGCTGAGACATAGAATAACATATTGTTTTTGTGTTTCGATAGGATTTGTTGAAAATATCTGCAATGGTACCAGACTTATGCGTCAGATCAATGTGATAATAATGTCCTGATGATAAAACACTGCACGCAGCTTTTTCAAAGAGCTCTGCCTCAAAGGTGATGGAGAATATTGTTGAAGTCCCAGTCAGATTACAGGCTGCCAACCTTAACACTGTCACGTCTACGTCTGTGTGTGTTTATGTGGTGAAGTTTAAGAGCTGAGATTCTCAATAAATATCTAATCCTACTGTCCTTCCTTAGTCTGTTGGAGCTGAGTGGAACAGACAGCAGCTTCGGTATAGGAATGATGCCAAGAAACCCGTTTCATTGTGAGTTTCAACCAAACAATGAGCTCTGTCTTAAGAACAGTTTGGTAAATGATAATCACCAGCTTTGCATCAACATCCTCTCTCTCTTCTTTCCAGCTGCAGTGGATGTCCGAGGTCAGGTCAGATCCCTCGTACACGTGAGCGCTTCCTGTTTGAGGGGTCACCACAAATGTCTCACACACATTGCCATTCAAAAGTTTGGAGTCACCTGCCACAAAAGCTTTATTTGGGACTGTCAGATGGCTGAGAGGATTGCTCTGTATTTTTATTTGTCATGCATTTAGGTTGTAGAAAGTTTTCTTTACCAAGAGATGTTGTTTTGTGTGAAGGGTTGTGGGAAAAAAAAGTAATGAAGAGGTACATGAATAACAAAGGCATTACAATGGTCAACATGACTGACAACTGAAAAGACAGGAAGGGACAGAAATATCTCTGAGCAACAATTAAGTAGTTAAAGAAATTTGAAGTTCAATGATTTTGAGTCAACAGGTAACATGACCTGGAAATTGTTGAAAAGAACATGTCCCTATGCAAAGTGAATGGGATGGATCAGAGGTGAAATTTAACCAAGTGTCAAATTTTCAATTTAAAAAAATGTTCCCTCAGAAAGTGTCTGTCAAATCAATTCCTTTATAGGTCATTATTGTCTTTGCATCTTCTTCCTTCTTCTTTGATATCTTCCTCGATCACAGGTTCAAATTTGGTTACATTTCACTTCAGCAATGTAGAGAAACATATAAAGCTCAGTTGCACTATAGTGGTTCAGTAATTATCTAGGGTCACTTTTGCTTTTCCTGGACCGAAAAACTGGCAGTAGAGTGTTGGAGAAAAAAATGATTGCATCACTCTTCTCCCCTGTCATGTAACACTGCCGGGAGACAGGAAATCAACTATATTATAAAATATTCAAACATTTGCTATCTGAATTGCACAGTTTTTATTAGGGGCGTGTGGTATTTCGGCGTTTCATTGGCTTTAAAATAAAATATCAGCTGAGGAATAATATTTCTGCAAATATGACAGCCTGAGAGGATTTATTTATTTGTTTATTTGACAGGGACAGTGCACAGTTATAAGCATATAACATGTCTGCATCTACCAGTGGGCCATCATGATGAGAGTCGGCACGATGATTTATCAATTCTAGTTGCTCTAGTTGACTCTCGAAAGAGTCTTGGTGTTCTCTGAAATTAGGTGGAAAGAAATATGTTGATATATCAGCCAGAATGAGTTGGAACATATCGCATATCGGATATTTGCAAAAATCTAATTCATGCACTGTATGTTAATAAAGCCATTTTTGAAGGAAATCACACACACGTCAATATAAAAGGAGGTTCAACACTTTAGAATTGTAGTGTAAATATGCACGTGGTCTCATGTGTTTGCAGCGGTACAATCGGCTCTGAGAACATGCATAACATTGACAACATGGACGAAGACTTTCACCCCCTGACCCTGAAGAGGAGTATCATCCCCCGGTACACGCCTACAGCACGGTGAGACAACATAATCATACACACACGTATACATTTCCTGTGGATCTCCAGTGCTCAGTGGGCATGACATTTATTTTGCACTTGAAATATTCTATAATACTCTGGAGAACGAAACAGTTGTTACTTATTTTAAAAAATAAAATAAAATAAATAAAAATCCTCTCACATGGAGATATTCAGCCTCCTGCAACAGATTATTATAAGCAGTGTGTAAACTTGTGATTTGTGCCAGCCGAACCACCGTCCCTGGATATACAGGCAAGGCAGGCTATGTTAATTCTGCTGCTCCAGCTGTCTGCAGCCCTGCACACTCCTCGGGGTGAGTCTTCACAGTCACCTTATGAAGTCAATATCTCGAACGTGTGTTTTCAGTCATTGCTGGCAATTATTTCATAAATCTGTATTCTTCTTTTTTCTATTCTCTTCATATTCTGTTTTCTCCCACATGTGCTCATATCATCATACACATTATCTTAAAATGGGTTTAGGACATTCGACAAATAACTATCATGAATGTCCACTGGAGGGCGCTCTAATGCTCTCCACCGACATCACACCTCAGGTTATACTCTGACTTCAACATACAGATGTGCTCATATTTTCCTGCTGTGCCTTTGGAAATAAAATACAGCTGCGAGAAATCATCTTTAAAATAGAGACTACAGTGAATTCACTGAGTGAATGAATAATTTAAATTGTTTGAGGTGTTTTTTCAGCCAGTATAGAATTTAACAGGCATATCATGAGATTTTTTTTAAAGGAAAACGGAAGCAAAGCAGTCCTTTATTAAAAGGTTGAACCTTTGTGACAATTATTGCATATTGAGGAGACAGGTGTCTGATGTCAAAGCAGCAAGCTTTGAATCCAAGCAATACAAAAGCAACTCCTCACAGAGATTACCATGAGTTTATTCATTTACATCTCATCCTGACCAAGAAAACATCATCATCATTTTACTACTACTCACAAGAAGGTGGAAGAGGCACAGCGGCACTTATGTCTAATTCAGCCAAAGGTGCAAATTACAAAACCAATGCCTGCATATCAATGAAAGTACATGATCTCTGTGTTTTGATAGAAATAAAGGAGTGTCATTATTCAATCGGCATACAAGATGAATACAATGTAAAAAAAAAAAGACTATGATTAATATTTTAAAAAAATGAATGATAATTTTCTGTCCCTTAGATTTTTCTTTGGCTTTATTTTAGCCCTCTGTCTATTTTCTCCCTGTGTGGCATCACTTTAAGCTTCAAGTCTTTGCATCCGCTGCATGTGCATCTTATTTTTTTTTTTTTGGATGAGTGGGCGGGTGACATACAAGTTAATGGTCAGTTGGTAAAGACTACAGTAATTGGAAATGTTAATACAGAGATGAAAAAACAGTGCATGTCATTCCTGAAGACAGACAGGAAGGAAATTGGAAGTCTTGGAAAATTGTGGCGGAGATGACAAGAAGGTTAATTTAAGGGCAAAATAACAGTGTTGCGTAGGTTTCTCAGCAGATTTCTGACTTTCTCACATGGCATAAAAAGTAAAGGAAAATGTTTAATTTCATAAAATATAAAGTCTTAAAATCAGAGTTTTAACAGCCAGCTTAACTGGAAAAATCTTTTCTATGAGTTTTTATGAATGAAAACGCTTAACACATTAAAACATCATGTTGTGTGGTGCAAGCCTCTCTGGGAGTGTTGGCTGTCTGTTAGGGAGGTGTAAACCTGTTTCCTAGTTGGGCCCCAGTTGAGCGAACTTTACCGGCTTTTGGAGCAGGCATCTCCAGATGGCTGAATCCAGAGCAGCTCGTGGTAATCGTGGTTTTTCACAACCCAGATCCATTTTCCTGGTGCCCGACACCCCCCTGAGATCTGTTTCCTCTGCTGATTAGGCTGGCCTCCCATATTTTTTCCTCAAACCCGAAAAAAGACAAGCTCTTGGATTGATTAACTGTCTGCTGCAACGGTCAGACGTCCTCAGGATTTTTGCTTGCCAAAGCTCACTCACTACGCGAGAGCTTATGGGTGTGTTTTCAAGCAGCAGTCTTATTTTTTCCTGACGAGATTTACTGTTGGTTTCTTAGATTTTTACTTGATCCAAAATAATCTATAGTTTACCTATTCAAAATCATAATGTTTTCACAGGACAATTGAAGAATCGGGGGGTCCCACTTTTGGCCATGTGGCACCCCTCTCCCGAACGGTGACCACTGTGACCCCCTGCAATCCCTTCCTGAGACCTGCACTTCCTGCCTCACACACAAGCACACGGGGAAGGCATTAGACAAAACAGATGAGAAAGTTTTGAAGGTGCCAGCCTTCCTTTTTATGCCATCCAATCTGTTTATATGAATACGTCTATAACGATGTGATGTCAGTGACTGATTCGGAGTGAGTTGGAGAATAATGAGATGCCCCATTATCATAATTTCCCTGATTTAGATGAGTGGTTTTCTAACTCTGGGTAGTGAGCTCTTGCTTTGTCCTTTTAAACATTCGCTCGCTCACTGACTCACTCACTTGCTCACTGTGTGTGTGTGTGTGTGTGTGTGTGTGTGTGTGTGTGTGTGTGTGTGTTCATTTCAGCCCACACTCTGTGTTTCAGTCATGAAGGGCAAAGAAAGGGACCATACAGAAAATATTTAGGGAAGTGAGGATTTCCTGCATAGTGTTAAGTATCTATAATTAACAGTATGCAACATCAGGTACAACAGATGCATTATGAGTAACATTTTGGTATTAAACAAAGAGACTTTGCTCAGGAGGAACACATTAATATACAGTTTGCAGTGTATGATGCACACATCAGAGGTGTTTTCTATATGTGTCTGTAACACAGATCGACATTATTAAGTGTCTGCCAACTATAGCTTTATGTGTGTGGTTTGTGCAGCTTCACGCTTCGACAGGAAATAGGGATGAGCTGGTTTTCCTGTTTCTCTTCATCTATATTTTGTTTAGATTTACATTGCACAAGGACTTTTTTTTCTACTTGAACACACTACTGACTTTGTGACAAGTTGAAGTTGTGCGATCACTGATGCATCAAGATTTTAATCCACATGTCAGCTACATTATCTGACATTCATTGACATTAAAAAGGCGCTACAGTAATTAAGTATTTGGTGTACGTAATGTTGGGGGTCTCACAAGAGACAGATCTGAAAAAGATTGGTCAAAATTGAAGCTGCAGAGGCTGAGATATCCTAACACTTGATAACAATTAACAAGTCAAAATAAAAACGTATTGGAGCCTACATTTCCCATAATGCAACAGTCATTATTAGGGATATTTTTTCAAGCTCTGAAAGCTCCATTTAGAGCTACAGAAGACATTGTTCAAACCGTATCGTAGTCTCTGTGAGGAGCAAGAGTAAACTACTCAAATTACTCACTGCATATTACACACTGAAAAAAGTAATCACATTACTTAAGAAGCTAATCAAAAGCAAAAATAGTTAGACACATTGTTTGTCACCTAACTTCCATTACCCACGCGGCTGCACTAAGGGCTTTAGACAACTTGAAATCCCTTCCACTTACATGTCGTGCGTCATTCTGTAGTTAACGTTCAGAAGTAGAAAACAAAATAATCCTAACAAGACGTCTGCCTGACAAGACGGTCAGCTGTTTGCTTATTGAGGCTATAGATACAAACAAATACAACGAACAGACACGGGTGACTTCCAAATGTAATTTAATGGGTAACGTTAGCAAGCCAGCTTAGAACACTCCCGGTGAGATAGCGCACATGTCCACTTGCAAACGAACATTTACCCAGTTACATGACTGCATTGTATTGTGACACGTTAACACTGATGACAAGTAAACTAGACTTCACGTGTAAAAGACGTGTACATTTTCCCTTTAGTAGCTCAGAGTCAATAAACATATAGCGACATAGCACACCGTAGATTCCTTCAGATTTATCCTCTCCTTTGCATCGTCGTAAATCCATCAGATCTAGAGAGTGCACTCATCCTTTTGGCTGGATATCAGCTCACAACTCTGTTAGTGATTGACATCTAGTCACCACCAGTTAATGTGTTGAACAATGTTGAATTTAAGGCTAAATTTAGAAAGCCAGCATTGCCCATTAACTACTTTATGAAATGATGGAGGGACCAGACTTAGTTATCATCAACTAAACCATTTTAAAACAAATTCCTGATCATTGTTTCACATACGTAGGATGTTTTGTCGTAAATCATGAATGTCCCTTTATTTTTTCTTTTAAATTGATATTGCACCCAAGTTTGTATGTTTGCCGTTGTGTTTAAAAACCAATAAAACTGCGTAAAACCCCTCTCACAGCAATCATAACTCTATTTGCTAAAGAAGCCACCCCCCTCCTCCTCCCCCTCCTCGTCAGATTTTCCAGCCTGTGGTCTGAATCTCATCACCGGCTCCTTTTCAAAACAGGCTCACAAACATCATGATTGATTCAGCCACTATCCTCCAGGATCTCTCAATGCCTGCCTGGGCTCGAGATTAATTTCCTTTTCCTCATCTTAATTTTTACTCATCGCCTCTCCATAAAAAGGCTAAATGTCAAGCATGCCTGACTCCTTCTAGTGACACGTCTATTCCAGCAGATAATTACCATAAGGAAATAGATGCTTTAGTGTGCAGAGGGGAATTTAATTTACTCTGACATCCTCACAGCATAATGCATTCCTAAAGAAAGGGAGTTTTTCAGTTTGCAATTGACTTTTTAGATAAATTGGACTATTTAATGTGATTATCAGCCTTGAACGTCTTTGACTTATTAAGGTGTTGAAAACAATTAAGGGTTACATGCTGCTCTTGCTTCCAAATGTGAAACAGTGAATACTGCTTAAAGATCCATGAAATAAGAAGCAGTCGGAGCCTTTTGTTCGGTAGTCGCCCGGCTACATTGCCTGATGATGTTTTGAGACTTGCCAGGTAATGATATTAATTACAGCAACATGGCTTGCTTCAGGTTGTGGATTAACCCGAAGGCACAGAGGGTAATGTTTGGTTTGATTTGCAGTCGTGGATTACAGTCCGTACATGTAACGTAATCTTGAATGCTGCAGAATTAAGTAATCTTATAAACATTAAAGCCCTCTGCAGAAAGATCAGTCAACGTGTAGGTGTTTCCACAGGAGCAATAAGAATGTACACGTTTTTTGGAAATCAGACGTTATGATGATGACCAGCAACTCTGCCAGCGGTGAGCATTGATCCCACCTCTGCAGCAGCTTCTCTAAAAACTCGACTGAATCATTGTCCTCACTGCATTTTGCCTCTCAGACCCACAGCGAGAGAAGCTGCTGTGTCACTGGGACGGTATCTCAAGGAAGACCACAGTCATGATTGGACCCCCTCTGCGTTCACCGATAGCGCTGAGTCACATCTCAGTCCCAGCATTCCCTCCGTGTGGCCTCATGGAGGACACCTGCTCACGTCCAAAAGCTGCAAGCGCCTGACCTCGCAGACAAAGCAGCGGTGGCCGAGAGGCTTTGAGGAAGTCTGCAAAGCGTTGCTGCAATCCGTATTATGAGCCGTGAAGACACAGCAGGCCACAGTACTCCTGCCCAAAGTTCCTCCTTTTGCAACCAACTGCCTGAATGCTGTGCTTCTTAGGAGATAAGGGCAGCCTCCCACGAAAGGTGACTCAGCAATCCAGCACACACGGCCTCTCCTGAGATAAGGGTTTCTCTGAGGGGCCTGAGGACTGTGGGATACTGGGAAAAACAGTCACAAGCAGAGAAAACAGTGGAAGGTAAATGCAGTAAAACCACCACATGTTCAGGAATATAAAGTACAAACTCCTGTGACTTAATCATACATTTCTGAGTGGCAAAAAAGATCCACTTTAATAGTATAAGCATGAGTAATTTGAAACACAGTAATTACAGCCAGCATCCACTCCAGCAGATATTCATATGAGATTATAATGACAGGACATATCTGAAAATGAGAGGTGAGTTACTTTAACCAAACCAGAGGTGTGACTCATTACTTATTCAAGAATTTCCATCAATATTAATCCACAATTTATATTTCTTAGAATATTCTCAGACAGTATATCGGCACTCATCACTCATCGACTATGAGATTGCAGTGGTGGAAGAAGTATTCAGATCCGAAAGTACAAGTACTAATACCACACAGTGAAAATAGTCCTACTCTGTAGAGTACTCTGTACTCTGTAGACAAAAGTATGTCAGCAAACTCTGCTTAAAGTATCAAAAGTAGATGTTATTCTGCAGTCAAATGCTCCCTGCCACATTAAATTGTATGTTGCCTTATAGTGCTGTAGCTGTTTAAGGCTGAGCTAGTTTTAAATATTTTACAAAGTATATAGTTAAATCTACAGATATGCATCGTATTCTATAAGATCATCATATGTTTAAAGCGACGAGAGGAGTCAACTTTGTGATGACGCATCATCTAGTTTATTCAAATTTGTCTTTATGTACCTGAATTAGCTTAAGCTGTCAAAGTTTGTTCTCAACCCATTAATGTTTCATTGTTCATTTACAGAAAAATTCAAAATCATTTTAGAGAAACATTTTCACTTACAGTTTCACTGTAACTAAAGCGGTGAGACAATTGTAGTGGAGTAGAAGTACAATAGAGTTACATTAAACTGGAAATACTTTATTTAATGGAAAAACTTCTACTTAAAGGAAAACTCCACCGATTTTATATATTAAAGTGTGTTTACAGGTATCAAGAAGTACTGTAGATGTGAAAAAAGTAGTAAAAAGCCTTGTAATCTTATAAACTGCCTCCAGTGATGTCAAGTTGGATTGTTGGTAATGTAGGCACCCGGTAAAGCATTCTGCTGGTCTAGTCTACTCCTATAATGCTGTTGGACTCGTTATGCCCCGTTTATAAACAAATGAACAGAAGAAGTGATACAGCAAAACCCACACATTCTTCTTCCTTTTCAGTACCTGGACTACATTACCCACAATACAGCTGAGTGACATCACTGGAGGCAATTAATCCGATTATTTGCATTTTCCTCTGAAGCCACAAAATACTTGAACATATATATATTTTTTTTCACATTTGCAGTCATAATCCCCAAGACCTGTAAACACACTGTGTAAAATTGGTGGAATTAGCCTTTACGTATAGTACTCACTTCAGTGTACTCAAGGGCTGCACAATTCATCGCAAGATAACCTACGTTGCAGTTATTATTACTTGATGAAGGTAAAATGTGTGACACATATTATAATGAATTACTGTAGTGCTGAAGAGATGTCCTGCTCTACAAATCCGGTTCAACAGATGTAAGAATACATGTTTGTTTGGTACAGAACCCAAGAAATGTCACATCAATAAGATTAATCATAGTTTTTCAGTGGAAATGAAAATTGTGATGCAAAAATGATCATTCCTACTAATTGTGACTCACAGTGCATTTGTAATATCTGTGAAAATAATTGAAATGTGACTTTCTTTCCATATCGTGTGCCCCTAATGGACCTACGTGTTACGTTCCATCACTGTGGGATTGACACTTAGCTTGGCGTGATAAGTAAATAGGAAAGTAATTATTCAACATCTGAAACGTCTAAATAGTGATGCACAGCTGCGGCTGTGCTGCAATCGAGCAGACTGTTCTTATATGTTACGTTTACACTATCAGCATGGATTATAACAGGAGGAAGGGGATGAAGAACTGCACCTGATGTCAGGGTTGTGGTGACAGTTACTTATTTACATTCTACGCTGTGTGTTCAGTTTCAAGTCACTTCCAAGCAGTTGTGAATTTAGATGATGAGACTCTGCGGCAGGCAAAAACTCGAATGTTCCAGTTAGAGAGAGTCTGGCAGAGCTCGTATTGATGGAAGCATCTGAAACTAAGATATCTCTGATGGGGTTGGACTCATAGAGCAAGTGTTGGGTTGTGCACAAAACCAGAGGGAAAACCACATTTCAGAGAGTGTACTAATGCATGCCTGCAGGACTGAGTGGTAACTCAGCATTCATGCACTTTAAAACAGAAAGTATCAAAGAGTCAAATGGTGAAAAAAAGAAAGAAAGAAAGAGAGAAACTATTTGCTGAGGTTGAGACATAATCTGGACTGTGGACACTTTGCTGATGTGATGGGGTGGGACAGGAGGCTGTGACACTAAGGGGATAATGACTGCAGAGAAAGAACAAAGTCAAATTGAAGAGGGGGAAAAAAACTCATTATGTGGGAAAGAAAACAGTTGTGTTAATTTCATGGATTTGCTTCAGCGTGCCAGAACAGGTGACAGAAGGGGAGCTGTCCAATATGCAAGTAAGGAGTCCCCCCCCCCCCCCCACCCCATCGGTGAGAATGAAATAAATAAACAATGAATGGTCCACTCTCCTCGCGCGCCTCATCCCATCTCATGCATGGCTGCCAGTAATGGTCTACTGGGTGTCAGCTTTTATTGGCACGGCACAAAGCAAGTGCCAAGGGCTCGGCGGCTCGACTCCCCGCCGCAGACTCGGCCTGTGGATAAAAGCAAGCAAAATGCCCCAGTCGAGCTCAGAGACATAGTCATGTTGGGCTGGAACGAGGAAGTGCAGTGGAGAGGGGAGGGACTCAGGGCGCAGCTCCATGGGGCCGCCGCGGCGCTGCGACCTTCTGCACATGGAGCCGGGGAGAGTTGGAAGAACTTCATACTGCAAACTCAAGGAATAGCAGGTAAAGTGACTTCCACCGCGCTTTTCAGCTCCACTCTGATCTTAAAGGCTAAATCAAGACCTCTAGAATGAGCTCGTGTCCTCTCGAGTTTTTTAGGAGACGTTTGCACCTGACTGGAAAAGACTTTCCTTATAGTTTCGGTGCAGGTGCGCCGCAGCATCACATCCCGTTTAGTGCGCGTTATTCTCTGCTGGTACAGGACACGTAACGGATTAACAAAACAGACAACCTTTTAGAATTAAGTACAGGGAAATACGTTCATTTTCACACTTCATTTTGTTTCTCAGTTGCCAGAAAATTAACAGAAATAATGGAATGTTCCCCATTTTCCATGCGTCTTTTTCTTTTGGGAACATATGGATAAATTATGTCCTAATATCTTTAATTTATATAAAAATATGAACCCGATTTATAAGATTTACTGCTAATTATCCACGGATTTCTTTGTAATTTTAAGATGTTTAATCCGTTTTTACATTCCTGTTGTAGCACCTGT
Organism: Sparus aurata; assembly: GCF_900880675.1. Classification (NCBI taxonomy): domain Eukaryota; kingdom Metazoa; phylum Chordata; class Actinopteri; order Spariformes; family Sparidae; genus Sparus; species Sparus aurata. Next base: position 15,182,070 of record NC_044201.1, on the reverse strand, counting down.
TGCGACAGATGTGCGCACTCAGTAAACTTCAGATCGTTCCTCTCGCCTGAATCCTTAAATATTAAAAGACGAATTCACAAAAAAAATAAAAAATAAAAAAAATAATAATAAAGCTTGTCATGAAGATGTATATTTGCCGGGACCAAAGTCCAAACCGTGTGTGAAGATATTTTAGCGCTGCTTGAACAGGAAATCATTACGCACAGACCAACGCTGTCTCTCGCGTCACATTTCAGTTAATAATCGATAAAACTGATAATGTCCCGTACCGTTAATCTTTGTTTTCACCTGTTCGAGCCACAGTCTCGGTTGTTAAACGTCTGTGAGATGAGAAGGGGGGGAAAGAAAGGCACATACCTATTGTAGGCAGGACTTATAAAACTTTTTACACCGCTGACACTGAGGTGGAAAGTTGTTCATCAACGCCCTAACGAGAGAAACAGAAAGATTCACCGTCAGACTTGTGGCGGAAATAAAAGTTGTTTGTCGCAAAACCTGATCTAACATTTTCTCTTTTTTTCCTTTTTTTTTTTTTTAGCCCACATTGGCTTTTGATCCAATTAAAATTAAATTCAGCCATCATACATTTAGCTTTAAAGTGGCGTTTGTGTGATGAAGTCAGTCAGTCTTAAGCTGTGAGAGAGCGTCTTCAGTTTGTGTCATCTGTTTTAGTCAGAATGGATGCAGCTGAAGTTTACTTATTTTTCCCCTGAGGGTGAAACATTTCAGGGAAGTTAATTATTCTGTAAATTCACTCAAAATCCGACCGACATGCAAATATTAAACACAAGCTAACAGAAACAAGTTTGATTTTCAGATGTTAGATCTACTTAAAACTCAGAAAAGGAACCCCAGTACCTGCACAAATAGGACTTTTTCATAGCTCGCTTGGAAAGAGAAGTGCTGAAAGTGCTGCAAATCTTTCTGTAGATACATCATCTTTCTTGTCAGTAGAAACAGAAGTAGGAAGGGGTGAGGAGGAGGGGGGGGGGCAGAGGAAGGCAGACAGTTATTAAAATGATTGTACTGTCTGAATAGCAGAGTAGTGAAGTGTGTCAGATGCAAATGAAGGAAACTTCTCTTCGGCGCACCTTTACTCTCCCCTCACCCCCTCGATAGGCTCCCCGAACACATCCGCTAACACTATCTACCCACTTACACCCATACATTTCATGAATTACTGATGAGAATCTCCATGTGTGCATATGAACAAAGGTGTCCATGCACCACATTGCTTGCCAGTGTAGGATAATCTCCTCTCCTAAATGGTTGATAAGAAAGCGCCCACAGCTTCATCACCCCTCGTGAAAACCCACAAGAGCGAAAACAATAATTCAGATATTTTCATTAATCGTCAGAAGGTGGAAACTTTTAGTGTGATGAAGCTGGAGTCATAAAGTGATGATATAGCACGGTTCCTGGTGTATTTAAATGCTGTGACATGTTTTATTGCTGCCAAAAAAATCTAATTGTCATAAGCAGAAACGTGTGAAAGTATTTAACACGAGCTTCCTTGGCCTTTTGTCGCACTTTCCTAATTTTTTTTATTAGGGTTTAATCATTGCATTAAAGGTTACAGATTTTATAGATTTACACCATAATGTGGAATTATTACTAAAAGAAAAATGTAAAAAAAAATAATTTTAATGACACAAAATTTCATTCAAACACTTGAGAAATGTCTTTTCGGGACATTGTCTTGGGACATGTGTTTCTTCCTGTATTCCAGTGTTTATTCATTTTAATCATGTATCTTGTTCATACACACACACACGCTCGCACACACCGTGTTCAAGCTTCCTTCTGGGTATCCAAACTTTGCTGGTGTGGTCCCTCAGTATCTGTTAACGGTTTCGTTGTTTCTCATCTCCACCCTGCTCCCTGGTGTAGCTTTTACATCTCACTATGAGAAGACGCCTCTAACCTCCCCCCCTCAAACACACCACCACCATCCACCAAACACACACACACACACACACACACAGGAGGGGGGACCGAGAATTCTGTCAACCCACAAGCCTCTTCCTGCCTCTCCTCACTTGACGTACTCAGACCAAAACTTTTCCAGTACCCCTGCGCTATATGTCAGAAGTCTTTTCTGTGACTTCCATTTCACTTACTGAAAGATTCCACCTGCCCCCAGTTCACACACACACACACACACACACACACACACACACACACACACACACACACACACACAGCGACGGGGGTTACAGGAAAAATCTCTCTTTGATTTGATTGAATAAATGAAAAGGAAAAGCAATTGAAGCTGGATGTAAACATTTTAACTGCACATCACTTCTTCTTATCAAAAAGTAGAACTTTAAACTTTGGCCCGAACAAAATGAAGGCCCAGTGGGTAAAGATGGAGGTGCAACTAAAAACAATGTGGGTAAAGTTTTTTAAAAGGTGACAAAAATATCTGTAACATGCAGAAATTGAAAACGGCATAACAGTATCACGTTGGGCTCAAACTGAGAGGCTACTTCCTGATTATTCTCCATGCACCTTACTTTCCACATGCCTACGCAAGTGGGTTGTGACTGCATGTAGGAACTCTCTTTTTTTATTTCTGTCGAAGCCCCCACACCAACGCATCCGTGTTTCCCCTCGCACCATCTGCCCAGAAAAAAGGGCACATGAGAATATACCCCCCTCTGCCCCCAACCTGCAAACTCCAGATGCTGAAGAACGCCGCTGCAGAGTCGTAGCTCAGCAGAGTTAACACGCAACACTCCCGTGTTGTGCTGAGCGAATCATCTGCACCAGTGACCTTTGCCCCCCTCCTCTTCCTCCGCTCACACTTGCGTCCTGGGCGTCTTCGAGCTCCTGACTTGACTCCGCAAAATACTGTGCGTTGCGACAGAGCGGCCCCGTCGCTTCCCACTATTTGTTCCAAATGTGTGGAGCCATCTGTCAGTAAAACAGGAAGGCCTAGGTTCCCCTTCTCCCTTGGGCTTGTTTCTCTATTTTCGGGAGCTTCACTTCTCCCTGAGTGGCTGCTTGGACTGGGCAGCGGCCCCACCAAGGGCTTCTTGAAGTGGCGGAGCTGGGGCTGAGGCTGTCGGGCCCATCTGCTGCAGGCTTGAGGGCCATCCATTATTAATGGGGCCACGAGCACTGGTGACTCCTCAGATATTCAGCCCTGGCCAAAGGATTGCTTCAAAAAAATAAATAAAGAGAACTTCTCTGTCCTTCAGCCTGCTTTTCTGCCTCTCCTCGTTTCTCTGCGCCTTCCTGTTGCGTTTGCTCTTCTGACTCTTGCCCTCCCGCTGCTATCTTCTCCTCTGCCTCTATCCATCTCGCTGCTCTTCTTCTTCTCTCTCTCTTTGTTTCTCATTGTGGCTTCCATGCGTCTGTGCTCAGGCCGCGGGCTCAGCGATGCATGCTCAGTAAATTAGAGAGAACATGAGCGCCGATCAGCTGGGCACGGCAAACACCCGCATCTTCGTGACCCGGGGCCAGTTAATTTTCTGCTTAATTTTGCGGCAGTCAGTTTGCATTTTTGGATGATTACGTGGCAGGAAATTAACAATAAATAACAAATGTGGTCTGAAAGCCCATTCCCGGCAACCCCCGCGCTACCAGCGGGCCCCCATCAGCCGGAGCCAAGCCCGCTCTCCAAGCTCAGTCTCTCTGTCAGACTTGTAATGAAAATGTCTGTAATTCTTTGTAATGTAATGTGGGGGACAGTGGTGCGTCGGCTGCTGTGACAAGAGTGATCTCACCGAGGTGACAAAGTCACGCCGAGAAGTACACTCTTTACTCCACTCTAGCTTTTTATAATGTTGTTTCTTCAGCCTGCACTTGATTAAACTTACACACATCTACATCTCTATCTCTCTCCCATTAGAGTACTTGCACCGCATGGAGACAGAAGAGGCCCAGGAAATGGCCCAGATGCCAGGTAAAAGACTGCCTACTGCATGATTGAGCCGTAGAGTGCGAAAGGTAGATACAATAGGCCCGCAAACAGGTTCTTACACCAGCCGGAGGTAATTTTGCTGCCCCCGAATGAGACACGTCGAGGGGTTACGTGGTGAGTGATGGGTGTTTGCTGGTGTGTGTCTCCCCAGGCAGGGACAGCCCCCCTGCCAACGAAGCGTCCGAGGAGGCGGAGGAGCCCATGGCCGTCCCTGAAGACCTGTCAGCCGGCTCCACCCACCAGCAGAACAACAGAGGGGACAAAGGTACGAGGCAGCATCTCAACAAACGCACCCACAGCCAGTCAGAACATCACTGATGCGTGTGTGTAAATTAAAGGGGCACTATGTAGTTTTAGAGAAGAGTGTTAAAATTTACGATATTAATGAGGTAATGACACAAAATCCACCAAATATAAAGAAAGTAACACAAGAAGATCTTTCCCTTTTGATTCAAATGTCTTTCCTAAAACGACGTGGTGCTCCTTTAGGAATAAACAAGTCTTAAGTGTGTGATTGCTACATTAGGTTGAGTGTATCCCATGAAGCAGCAACCAGAAGGAGTCAGGACCACTGCAGTGCCTTTCCCAACACTAATGTATTCATTCCCAAAGCATCCAAATCAGTAAAATGGTTAAATGAAAGCAATGTCAGTATCAAAAGCAAAACATATATATTAAAAAAAGGCATAAAAAACGTTCTCATAACTAAATCCGATACACATCCAGTGGGAGATATTTACCCTTTCAAATCCCTTGGAAAAATTAATTTAAAGCTGCAAAGAGACACATTTAGGTCATTGGCAAATAAGGTAAAAAAAAAAAAATCCCTTTGATCCATGGCATGTCATTAATAAGCCGACTCTTAAGGAATAGCTAATGTGGCCTTGATTTGAGTTTGTGAACATCAAGCCAGGGAATATCATGGTGAAAATAAGGATGAAGCATGCAAGGGGGATTCACATCGGCGCCGTATATTTATCTCAAGTGTCCCAACATGAGTGGCTTGTGAAGAAACAGGAAACATTCAAGGTGGAATCATTATTGGTCTTTGGTAGCTAATAGGTTTTACGAGACAGTAAGATGAAACACGGTTTTCATAGGATAAATGATTTAGATTAATAATAAATATAACGATATATATTATTTTTCTTATTATCACTGATTATTCATGAAACTCACAGCTTGGTAACACTTTAATATGCCCACCCATTGCATTCAGATCAGGTGAATCCATTTAATTATTTATTCTATTGATTTAATTAGATCGTGACCAATTACAACAATAGCAATAGGAAAATAAATGCATAAAGAATAAAAAGGTTTGAGAAAATTTTAAAGATTAAAGATGTAAAATGTGCGACTCAAGATCACGAAAAAGGCGGCTTATATATTTCTCAGGACATCAGGGGAAAAAAATTTACTTCATCGCAAAAAAACAAAACAAGAATGACGGCTGACCATCCTATCGGTGTTTTTATGCTCATCCAGATAACGGCAAAGATTAGCAGCACACAGTCAAAAATAAAATGTCAGAGGAAACTGAAATAGGATGTGTAAGAGTTTCCTAAGAAGAACTTGCCATCAGGCAGTTTCAACACTCCTGGAGATAAAGAGTTCAGGAACAGGGCCAAGCTCAGAGAGAGATCAGCGCATCACTACACCACATAGGTCACGCACCTGCACACACACACACACACACATATATACGCAGACACACAGACACATGCTTACTCACAAAGGATCTCTGTTTGAGCTGTGTGGCGCCCAGCAAAGGCAGGGAAGTGTTGAGCTGCGATGTCATCAGAACAATTAAAACATGGTAAATCGAGTTAGGGAGCGTCTGTAGAGCCATGTTTTATTTTACCGTGTACATCTCGTGTCAGTCAACTGATGGATGTGACAGTACAATAGAAAAAAAAAAGAAATAGTCAGAAGGCAGTTGATTTAAGTGCTTGACTTACATCAGTGGAGATAAAGAAAGTAAAGAGGCCACAGTTGACGTCTCGTATGTACGAGCTTTAGTTTCTGTTCATTCCCTAAACGGTATGATCACTTCACACGTGTCTATATAGGGACAGAGAGAAAGAGCCCAAAGTGTGAAAGAAGGGAAGTGCAAGTATCTGGTACATCTATGCATCGCTGCTTCTGTGATAAAAGCCAGAGTAAGTTATAATTATCACCTAGGATCATGTGCTGCTCAGTTCTCTGTCGTGAAAAAAAAAGGCAAAAAGCAGGGGGGACTATATGTGGGACACGGGACCTCGAAGTATCGAAAGCTAAAAACCTCAAAACCTAGGTTGCTTCCTGTTACAAATAATTCTTCACAGCCTGGGATCATCATAGTTTGCTGCACATTTACAATGCTGCAATTCACACACATATGACTCACAACATGTGGGAGGCTTATAACGCTTAGTGAAGCCTATTCCAGCTCAGCATGTTCAGTAAATTGCCACCAAAATGTGAGCAAAATTAATTGTATTGCTTTGCTGGCTTAAAGTGGAAATAAGGGACATATTTGGTTTAAGTCACAAGGCCGTACAATGACCTTCTCGACATCCCAGTGAAACGATTTCTCTTTCACTTTCAGTGATTCAGACGGAGCTTTTGCTATTTCAGAGACCTGAGACAAAAAGGGGAGACTGAGCTGAGTCTAGTTCCCGAAAACATGGAGGCGAGTTTTTTTTTTAAGTGTGAGGGGAAAAGCAGGCTGTTTTTGGTGTTCCTGCAAGTTGTGTTGAGTGTGTTGCTAACGTGGTTTAACACATGTGGTTCCACTATCTTGCACACAGGGTTATTTTCAGGCAGTGAGAGCAGCACTAGTCAGTAACAGGAACCTCCAGCAGGCTCCCTATGTTTCCACACTGCAGAACTAGAACACGCTCGCTAAGTCGCCTCCAGTCTGCCATCGACATCCACCAGTCCTGCTTGATTATTTCTTATTTTATACAAAAATGCTTCTTTAACACTAACGCCATAGCGTCTTTTTTAAAGTTAATCACATCTTTGTCATTGTTTCCTTCTCAGTTCACAGAATGAGTTACTCCAATCTGGGCATTAGATCCACATTTCAACCGTTTTATTGCACCCTTTCTTGTTTGTCTATGCTGAGAGCTGACACTTGCTTCCCAAAACGAGCAAATCAGGATGTGTGACAGTGACAAACATCATGTAAAGTAAAAAGCCTTCTTCCTTCTCCCAATTCAGTCACAACTTCCCCATATCCATGAGAAGTGGGTGGCAGCCCGGCGTTCATGGTTCCCTTCTGTCTGCTTTAGCCGGCTGATAACCTCGCTGGTGTATTCAGTGTTTTAGGAACTGACAACCAAGATAAACAACAAAGTTTTTTCAGTGCATTGTTCCAGAAATAAACGACATGTACAGAATGCCAACATACACCTGCCTTTTGGGTTTAAATTGAGAAGTGATTCCTGGATCACTGACTACATTCCCACGTCCAGATATGTGCCTCTTTTACCAATACTGGATGGCAATAGTCTGATGAAGCCTTTTGGTTGGTGCAAAATTCCGCAACTCCCTGTTGACATAAGAAAAGTACCTCAATTTCTGCTGTCATTCAGAGGTTTTGTGGCTAAAACTATAAATGAATTAGGAGGGTTGAAAGTTTTGCTTTCGAGCCCTGCGATATGCAAATTGCACAGACCTGATCACTTACCCATCACTTACTTAAAAATCCCTTCAGCTTAATTTACTTACAGGTACATCATCATTAAAGTGCATATGCCTGTCTGAAAGAACCTTAGTGGTTTAGGTGAGAAATTCACACACACGTTTGCAAAGTTTACAAGGTAAAAAATTCCAAAACGATGACTCTGGCTGCTTCGCGCTGGTGGTGATTGGTGCAGTGAGTAAGACACGTGCACAACCTGATTTTGCATTTCACAAAATGTCACGTAAGGTATAAACGTGTTAAGTCAGTGATCCCCAACTCCCGGGGCGTTCCTCCGCCGTTGCACGGAAAATGTGGTGAGATTTGAAGAGGCTAAAGTAATTGAAAGAAGAAAAAAAAAAACCTGAACACCACATGTTGAGAGTGTGTGTTATTGAGCGAGCAGTTAACTTTAAAAGATAATGGAAAAGATAACGCAAACCCAAAATAACAGGTGAATAGTTAAAGTAGGGAAGAAAGCCTTAAAGTGATGGATAAACATTTGAAATAGTTAGCTTAAAGTTAGATAGAAAGGTAAATTAGATAACATTAGCTAAACTAAAAGTAATAAGGACATGTTAAGAATAGGCAACGGATAAAAATAACCGATAAATAAAGAAAGCTAAAAGTAGTGGATACATGGTCATAACATGTTAGCTAAAAATAACAAATGAATAGTTAAAGTAAGGAAGGTGGCTTAAAGTAATGGAGAAACAGATGAAATAGCTCAAAGTGTTGGATAGAAAGGTAAAATATGTAACATAAGCGAAACTAAAAGTAAAGTGCATGACAAGAACAGGTAACATTAGCTAAAATAGACAACATTAGCTAAAGTAACGTGGTGAGAATAAAATTTGTTTAGAAGTAACTGATAGATAGTTGAAGTTAGCTTTAAATAGCCTAATCGATAAATGGTTAAATTAGGTAACCTTTGTTAGTAACCGAGTCATGGTTAAAATGGATTATAAGTGAAATCCGGGTAGTTCACAGTAAATAGTAAAATAGCTTGAAGAAATGGGTACATAGCTAAAATAGGTAGTTAGCTGAATTTAATGGACACAAAGTGAGGTAGTTATGAGGTATTAGATGAACAGTGAAAAAGCTAAATGTGATGGATAAATGGGGACTTAAATTGGTCAAACAAAGAACAGTTTGATAAGGTAATGTAGGAATGGTTCAAATAAATGGTAGTGTATATAGAAGGGGTAGTTTCAGTTCATCTGACAGATTATGCGACTGTAAAGCTCAAGCTTAACTCCTAAGTGAAATGAACCCCCACTTAAATGCATCATTTGCCTCTGTGCATTGTAATTAGGCCTCTCTTTTGGTTGTGTAGTATATTTGGTAACTATTCACTCACAGGTCCGTGTCGTAACTGTGAAGACTTTCCTTCCCTTTGCGTGCGTGGCTGGCTTCTCCCTTATCTCATCTGCTCAGCAAAAGACAAGGGTTTGTCCAATATATATAATTTTTTTTTTACAGATGAGCAGATTGTTTGTCATGCTACAGCGAATAAAAAAATAAAAATGTGTGGAGATGGACTGTCGGATTATGTGACTTTGATCGGAAAAGCGATCGCAAACATCTCATGGTCCTCTGTAAGTGTCGCTCCACTCTGTGTTCTCTATAGGTCACAATTCTGTGCATTTGGGGATTCATGTTTCCCTCAGTGGCTTTCTGTGAAACCAAGACTCCTAACTAAAAAAAAAAAAATAGAATAAAGCATGTTTCAGTTACAGGCTGTTTTACAATTCCTTTCCCGTGCTTCCCTTTCTGTCACTTCTCCATAATTCTTGGTATTTCAGTTAGACAGGCCCTCTTTCTGAAGCTTCCCCTTTTCCATAGATTCCTATATTTCATGATTTCCACTTCTTCCTCTTCAGTTGTACAAACAAGAGGTAGCGGCGTGGGGAAATCAGGCTGTCACTGTGACATGCAAACCACAAGCTGGTAGCTGTGGGACTTGCATGATCTGTCAGTTGTTTCTAAAGCTCACTGGTGGGAAAACGAGGAGCTGGTCGATCAACAGGGAGGACACTTCTCCTTTTTCTGATCATTTTGGGAACACCAGACCTCAATGACCCCAATGAGACTTTCTTATTGTTCCACAAGTAACAGTTACGCTAACCAATCGTGCAGCGTTTACTCTCTGCACTCTGAAAAGCTTGAAATTAGACTGATTAAGACCCTTCTAAATGGCGAAAAAAGCTCAGATGTGAGTGTGTCTTGCGTGTGCCTGTGTGTGTTCATCATCTTCTGTTGTTCTGATAGACACCGCTGTCGTCCCTAGTTTCACACAGCTTCCTGTGTCTCTGTTTCCTGTTTATCTTGCTGTCATTTTTTTCACCAAAGTGTGATGGTGTGAGATGATCTGTGCGTTTCTTCATCTCTTTGCTGACATCCTCACACATTCGACATGAGCTATCCACCTGTGTGTCTTTACGAAATATTATGCTACTTTGTAAAGAATGAGCGGTAGAGTCTACAGTTTAAATTACTCGTCTGTGGCTTTTCTTGGGTTGTTTCACAAAAAGGCCTGAAACAAGGGGAAGTTTTTGAGGGTTTGATGTAGCATCCCGGTAAACAAGGGACATGTCGTATTGTGCTCTTAAGGAAGTTTGTTTTCACGAAGCTGTGGTTGCTGTAGTCACATTACAGTGTAGTTGCAGTGTTTCATCCTAACAAAAGAAATAGGGAATGAACAAAACCATATTTACAACAATACAATTTAAGATCAGTTTAATAGCTGTGAAAAACATTCTATAAAGAAGAAAGATTTTTTTTATGCCTAAAAAAACTATATGACCAAACTCACTCTGTTTTCATTACTGAATAAACTGAATAAACAAATTAATCTTAAGGGACAACACAGTTTCTTGCTGTTTTGGTTTGTTTATATGTGGCGGACCCTGCCACCTTTCTAGCTTCAAACAGTGTTCTGGGGACCTTATTTTCCTCTGAGAACAGCTTGTCTATTCACTTATGGAAACAATAAATATCGCTGAGTTTGAATTATTACCTTGTTAATATCAAAAGTATGAGTTTAACTTTTTTCTCCAAAACTACATAGTGCCCCTTTAAATTCCTCAACACATCCCAGTCTTTGTAAAAGGAGTAATTGTGTATTTTATTAGAGCGCGAAACAAAAAGAATGACATGGCACTTTATGTGTTAAATGTCATGTCTCATTCGGAGAAAAGAGGAAAAGGAAATGTGTGAGTGAAATAAAAAAAAGTTTATGAAACCATCCCACCAATATAAAAGGGCAAACAATAAGACAAAGATGAATTTAACAGTCACATCAGGTCAGGCGAATGAGAAAATATAAAATAAGATAAAAACATAGTGTTTAAGAATGAATCTAAATAACTAAATACTAAATAAAACTAAATAAATGACTTAATGTTTAGTCAAATAAGAAATTCATCTGTGAGGCGAGTGGATTTTATGAACATCTATGAGCAACATTCCTTCATTCAGTGAGGACAGACAGAAAGGTTCACAAAATCGTTTGACTTTTCTATTCTGAAGCCTTTCAGAGCAGGACAAAGGCAACTTAAAGGCTACATGACAGTGTTTCAACAAGCAGCTCTATCTGTTCTCCTGTCACAGCATCAATATCACACTGATAAATTGCCCATCTTTAGTGTATAACATCATGAAAGAACCATGCTCGTATTCTAAACCGTGGCCCCCCCTTGCCCTCTTTTCCAGCCTGTAACATTAAAGTTGAGGCTCGCAGTGATGAGGAGAATGGGCTGGCCTGTGACATGAATGGCGTGGAGGAGGAGGAGTGCGCGGAAGACTTGCGCGTGATCGATGCCTCCGGGGCCAAGGTGAACGGCTCACAGCCGAGCCCCGAAGCCAAGGCCTTCTCCTCGGCCGGCGGTATCCGGCTGCCCAACGGGAAGCTCAAGTGCGATATCTGTGGGATAGTTTGCATTGGCCCCAATGTGTTGATGGTGCACAAGCGAAGCCACACTGGTAAGCCACCTGCAATACTTCTTGCCCTTCCTTTGCACCCATGTTCACTGTTAGTGTGAGAGGATGGATCAGGGGTAGAAAGGTGTCTGCTGTGGCTCCCCCTCATGTTTAGAGCTCTTCTTTAGGCTTTAAATGGCAGAAATGAAGTGAGTGCTCAACCCCTGCTATTGTTTGGCATTAACACACGCAGTATATACTCTAGCTTTGTGTCTTCTTTGCCTACACACAAACATTAGCGATATAGTCGTAGAAATAAACTGTTCTTATGTTTGCAGTCACCCTCATCCTCAGTAGTAGTTTCAATGGCATCCTTGCGTTTGGCTGTATGCATGTAGATCCTTCCTATCATGCGTGAAATAGACTTTGAGCATACCATTAGCATTCATTATTGTTCATCTAAATGCCTCTGAATTACCACATGACAAGCAACAGTAGCTGATCAAATTATTGTGCGAGAGAGAGACGAAAGTTGGTCCGAAAAAAAAACATGCCCTCAGTCAAGAAACAGGATATCTGCTTCAATTAAATGGGATCTCTATGAACTGACAATTATCTGGCTATTAAAAGTTTTTCAAATTTCAAAATTGATATTCTATTGTAATGAAGCCAAACCAGTGGTGGGGAACATTTTTGAAAAAGGCACTTAACTGTCAAGCTTTAGAAACTAATGAAACTCAAAATGGAAGAAAGGAACACTAGACTAATGTAAATGCAAAAGAAAGTACAATAAAAGATATAATGAAGTGCCTCCTATTTAAATAGAAAATATTCTGTGGCGAGTCTTTGCTCCTGAAATGCATTTTTAATGAATTTCTTTTTTTTATATATTTTTGCTGCTTCACTGGTGACTCTTATTTTATGGGGGGCCTTTGAAAAAAAAGCCATATTAAAACGTTCTCACAGAATGCCACAACACTCGGAGAGGCTGGATATTGGTTTATTCCAGAAGCGCTGATCAGGAAGACTGGCTCTCAACACAAAGTGTTTCCTTCGCTTTATTCAAATGAGGCTGAATTTGCATTGTGATGTGCCGCTCTTATTTTAGAGACGAAGAAGAGGAAAAAATGAGATTTTCAGATCAAATTGACCTAGGCAATGGTGCATTACGGAACTGGCAGGCTGAGTCTGAAAGGCTCTTGTTCGATCAGAGCGCCAGAAGTCGGTGGGGCAGGGGGAGCATGGAGAGATGGAGTGTCACTCTGCTGTGAAACCCTCCCGCAGGCTGCTGGATCGCTCTCTGCCCCGGAGATGCTCTATCATCCGGCTTGTTCTGGCACTCGGGCTGCTTGTAGCGCAGTGACCCCGCGATCCCACAGCAGCAGTACGCCTTTTCATCCACTCAGAAAAGACAAAGACTTGATCATTGTCAGTGGAGGGATCAAACATAGTGAGATTAGGGAGAGTGGTGCAATCGAGAAAAATATTAAAAATCATGAACTGCCTGGTAGGCTACATAAGAAACATATGAAATTGTGTGCCAGTTATTGTTTTTCCTGTTCTTTTTCTGTGTTTGTCTTCTGAATCTCTTTGCAGTAATGTGCGTCTGTTGTGTTCTTGTCCGCAGGAGAGCGTCCGTTCCAGTGCAGCCAGTGCGGTGCCTCTTTCACCCAGAAGGGCAACCTACTGCGTCACATCAAGCTCCACTCAGGGGAGAAACCCTTCAAATGTCACCTGTGCAGCTATGCCTGTCGCAGGAGGGACGCCCTCACCGGCCATTTACGCACCCACTCGGGTGAGTATGGGAAGCTCACCCACACAGAAAACTGCTGGGTGGAAGCCTTTACAAAAAGGCATGAGACGCTCTGCAGTGCATATGCGCTCTGTGCTCTATAAGGGGAAGTTGACAGGGTGTAGATGTGGTGTCACTTTTTTTTTTTTGCTAATGCTTTGCAGAAGTATGTGTTAATGAAAATTTTGGGTGTCAGTAGTACACTTACAAAGCTTGCTCTAAATAGTTTAACAGAACGACAACCTGCTACATTTTTTTGCACACCAGTTTCAACTTATGATTTGCACTTCCAGCTGTCTTGACTAACAAAAATAAATGACAAAAATAAAAGTGTGGATGTGCATGGAAGTGAATGAATTGAAAAAGCAAAGGTTGCATCAAAAAGAGTACAAGCATGGGTGACCTGTGCTTTAAGGATATGACTGGAATTATTTAATATATTTATTTAAAGGCTTAAAATCAACTATGTGTTGGTCCGTCTCACACTCTGCATTTTTCGACCTCACTACTTTGTTTCTGACTGAGCTCCAGGCCCATTCATTCCTGCTGAAGCCTTTCTTTATAAACAGCTCGCAAATATGTAGTTTCCTTTGCTATTTCCAAAACTCCCCCAAATCTAATATTACTCAAACTGGAGTAAAAGGTGCATTTGTCAGGAACAACTTTCAGCTGTGGATTAAGACACACTTGCTACTGAGTATTTAGAGCAGCAGGAATTGGGAAGTGACTACACCAAAAATAAACTACAGTGCTCATGTGAATAGTGATGATGAAAATGACGCCAAGTGGCTCGTTGAGGTCTTTTTTCTAGAGGAATAAAGGGCTGTTGGTCCCATATTATTTTATTTATTATTTGTATTTTTGACATTTTATTTATTCAACTGTTTATTTATATAAACTGTATTTAGTTATTCTCAAACTGTCTTTAGTTATTCTCAAAATTCTGCTGCCCATGGGTTGGGCATGAACTTAAAGTTCTAAATAAAGTTCCCAACCCCCACACCACAATATTTATCAGTAATTCACAATATTGAGGGAAGCACCTAATAAAAAAAGGATCTTGGTCTTTACTTCACTCTATATTTTCAGGTCATTCACACAACCCTGCAGTGGCTCTTTGCCTCACAACAAGGACAGGAATAACCCTCCGTTGAGGAAAATGTCAATTCCTTTTTTTTTTTTTTTTTTGAGGATTCAGCTTAGGAAAAACCCTCCATGCAAAGGTTTTTTTTTTGTAAAAATGTAAACTCCCCCAAGTTGTTTTCCCAAATTCCCCAAGAATTCAGAGAACATGACCTCAGTGACCTAAGAAGTAGTCAGTAGCCATGCTCATGCCATAATGAGGAATTTAAAATTATGAAACCGTGTGGGCGGTGCAGCTAGGCCTTTTTCTTGGGCTTTCTGTCAATTAAGTTTAAGTAGGTGGTTCTCTTTTCTTTGTCTCACCACTGTTCATACTGCTCAGCTTGTCTTTTTCTTTTTGTTCCATTTAAAATGTGGTATACTGAAACTATAGCTTCCTGTGTCTGTCCAGAAAAAGACTAGAACACCAGATCAGATTAACTGCAGGTTGAATCATTATAGTGTGACACACAAAAATATCTAATTTAATGCCACACAGAAACATGTTCACTGACATAATAATTAACACAAATAATTTTTTCTGCAGTCGGAAAACCCCACAAGTGTGCTTACTGTGGGAGAAGCTACAAGCAGCGCAGCTCTCTGGAGGAGCACAAGGAGCGATGTCACAACTACCTCCAGTGCATGGGGCTGCAGAACAGCATCTACACAGGTTGGTGCCCTGCGAGACACTCACTTACTGCAGCTCTCACCCAGATCTGATGACCCGCTTTACCGGGAGAGCAGGACTCGCCATGCATGTGTACCATCCCGTCAATGTTGCTGTCACTAAATGCTCCAACGGGTCAGGTTGAATTACTCCCATTTCTGTTTAAATAAGTTCTATAGCTTTTCAAAATCACTGCAAAGCTAATTAAGTCAATTAAGCCATGTCGGTAACAAGTTCCGTATTTGTCCGTATATACTCAACAGTCACAAGTTGAATGAAAACACCGTAAAATTCTCGAGAAGCACATCCACACCTCATCTGTGAGCATGAACAGATTTACAGACCAAGTGCTTCACATGTGTCAGAATAGTCCGCTCTGTGCTCTGTGAGGAAGATACCGTCATGTGTTATCAGGCGCCAGTTTCATCACTTTAAGCTAACAAGGACAAACTCAAATTACCTTGACTCTGAAATCTACTTTTCTGTCTTGCTTTCCAGTAATAAAGGAAGAAAGCAACCAGAATGAGCAGAGGGAAGACTTAAGCCAGACGGGATCTGACAGAGCCTTGGTGCTAGACAGACTAGCTAATAATGTAGCTAAACGTAAAAGCACTATGCCACAGAAGTTTGTGGGTAAGGGCCGAAATCTGCTTCCTTTGTGTAAATACAATGTCGCTACTTTGGATGGTAAATAAGTGTAACTGCTGCACCAATGAAAGCTACCTAGGTGAAGCTGCAGTGTGTTTTGTGTTCGTTAGTGTTGCATTTTTCCTTGCCTACCTGGCCCTGCAGAATGCATGTAGTAGAAAGACAAAAGTCTCTGTTTGCAGTTCAGCCTGATCAGGAAATGTGCCTTTAAATTATTTAATTGCTGCTAGAAAAGTCTATGATTTAATATTTAATGAGTGTTTAATACTGTTTATTAATTTTACATTAAAGATGATTAAAATCTCCATAACAAAAGAGGTGAAAAAGAAATATAAATGAGCTGAGGGAAATGCAAGTCTCAGCCTAGAAACAACAACGGGAGACCAGAAGAGTCATTTTCAGACCTAGCTAGAGAGGAGCAGGCTCAGTGATCAGATGGTGAAATCACAGGATGTGGGTGAAAGCTTAAGTATAACTTTCACACTGATCTTCTGTTTCTGTCTGGCCTCTCAGGTGACAAACGTCTGTCAGACCTCTCCTACGATGGAGGAGCAGGTGAGCTGATTCAGCCCCACGTTATCGACCAGGCCATCAACAGCGCCATCAGCTACCTTGGGGCCGAGTCGCTCCGCCCTCTGGTTCAGACCTCCCCGGCCTCCTCTTCTGATGTAGGCATCGGCTCCATGTTCCCTCTCCACAAGCCGGCCCCCGAGGGCCACACAGGGACAGGTCTGTCAGCCAAAGACAGCGCAGCTGAGAACCTGCTGTTGCTCTCCAACTCCAAGTCTGCCTCCAGCGAGAAGGACGGCTCGCCCAGCCACAGCGGCCAGGACTCCACAGACACCGAGAGCAACAATGAGGATCGCCCAGGCGGGACGGCCCCCGGTCTCATCTACCTGACCAACCACATCACATCTGGGGTGAGGAACGGCGTCCTCCCTCTGGTGAAGGAGGAGCAGCAGAGGCAATACGAGGCCATCCGGGCCAGCATTGAGATGGCTTCCGAGGGCTTCAAGGTGGTGACGGCAGACGGGGAGCAGGTGAGGGCGTACCGTTGCGAACACTGCCGCGTTCTCTTCCTGGACCACGTCATGTACACCATTCACATGGGCTGCCACGGCTTCAGAGACCCCTTCGAGTGCAACCTCTGTGGTCACCGGAGTCAAGACCGATACGAGTTCTCCTCTCACATAACGCGAGGGGAGCATCGCTACTGAGCCCCGTCGATCGATTTCACACAGACAAACAGGTGTACATATGGAAAACATGCTACACACTCACTCATTGACATGCACCTAAAATAAATGCATAGAAAACGTAAAATACATTGTTGATGTCTGAAAGTTGTGTTTTTTATACAAAGTATGCATGTTTGTTGGACACAACCAGGGGCGATGGACAGGAGGAGAGTTCGCAAAGATACCAGAATGACCAGCTGTGGATTTGGGGGAGGGGCCCATACAAGATACTCGCCCAAATGTTATACTACGCCCCTGGATGCAACTATTCATAAATGCTTTTATTTTCAAGCCGTGCTCAAAAGGAAGAGTAGTTCATCCGTCTGTGTGGAAGAAGCAAAATAATATTTAGTGAAGATGACGCAAGTTACTTATTTACAGTTGCCTCATGTATAAAATGTATAAATGTGTCTTTTCTTTTGGAAACCAGGCAGCAACTTTTTTCTAGATTTAAAAATAGGAAAGATTTCCACCCTAACATTCACAAATACTATCTGTCCTGAAGTGTCTGAAATGTCAATAAAAGATTCCATACTGCAGTTTTCAGTGCATTTAAGTGTCGGTATAAATACAATCAGAAGAAACGCCACAATCACTGTAGATAACCTCGCATTTCCTCCCAAAGTTTCAACCTGTTCTCGTATTTGTAATGACCTACATATTATTTATATCACAATGACATGCCTGTCTGTTTTTGTATTTATTACGGTGATGGATCTTTGTCTGTAGAGTAGTTAATAAAAGCTTCATCTGTCCAATTGTACTAAATGTTTCTGAGGTGAAAACATGACTGCTGCTGGAAGTTATTTTTAGTTTTATCAAAAGAACTTGTTACCCTCTGTCCTAATGTTTCTTTTCTGATGTTGGCTATAAATTGTTTCATTTTTAAAATAAAGATGAGACATTTGAGGTTTGAAGGAGCTTTATGCTTGCATAAAATATCAATAAAGGATATTTTATATATGCACAAAGAGTGGGGACGTGTTTTATTTTCCAGTGAATTGATCAACTTTTTAAATAAATAAAGGCTTAAGATTCTAGGATGCAGATACTTTAATAGGATAGTTTTTCTTTACCAAGACTTGTCAAAGATTATGGAAATGTCCACGTTAAATTGATCGAAGTCTGTCGTAAATTAAGGCCGGGCTCGTCAAAATGATTCCTGGCGTTAATGCAAACTTTCTCTGAGTCTTGCTATACCGTCTGACCTTCGTAAGAAATGTGGAGATTTCATTTCACACTCTGGAACCTTCTGAAATAATTACATTTAGATGTCATTCAAGACGCCACTCACTCCTACCTGTCAGCGAAGAGCCAAGAAAGGAGTGAATGACTGGCATTCAAGTACAAAACAGAAAAACACTGAAAGAACATTTACAGTGAGGGGTGAATTAATAAACAATTCTCCACATGCTGCACAATTTACGCGTGGTTGTGGAGTACAGTAAATTTTCCTAAAAAAGCAACACATTGACTTTTTTCCTCAGTTTATTTGTCGTTATAAAGCATCATTTCTATGATTTCCAACTAAAACATTCCTTCAGATCGTATTAGAATTTACGACGGATACCAAACAGGATAGGAACACACAGTTAACACATCACAGTGGCATTTGTCTGCACAGGGACCCTCGTGTTAGAATTGAGACATCAGGGGAGTACTGCTAGCATAAGCAGCATGCACACACACAAAACAGACGCTCACACACACCAGCATGGTGACATGTGCCGTGTTCAGGACCTGAAGAGTCCTGCTGGTCCTCTGAGGAGCAGCAGCAGCACAGAGCTGGGACAGGGAGGATCAGGCACTGGAGCAGAAGGCAGGGGCCGGGGCTCTGAGGGCCAGGCCTGTCTGGAGAGGCTCAGCCGAGGCCGGCAGAGGAGCTCGGCGGCGTTGTGCGGCGACAGCCTCGTCCAGATGGCTGCTGTGTGATTTAGCAGAAACGGGAAGCAGCTGTGGCCAGCACCGAGCCCCCCCACGCTTGACTGGGACCCAACAGGGGAGGGAGGGCATTTGCATGAGAAGGATAATCTGGCCAACCAACGCTGGCCCTGCCAGAATCCCAAATCTCACTTCCCCTTTCAGCCAGCTGACTGAAAAACTCCTTTAAGAATCAGACTTAACCACTTCCAATTGTGTTGCTGACTGGATCCAACAAGATGTTGGTGGTTTTCCACACTTTACATGACTTTGTCCCATTAAAGGCGGCCATAATAGAATCCACTGGAAACTTTTTTAATCTGGTCACTGTTTCAACTGGTGGGCTGGCTGCACAATTAAATATCACATTTGATTGCCCCTCTTGATTTTCTTCACATGACTGGATGTCTGTCTGGGAATCAACAATGCGCAAAAAGGCCCTTCTGTATACCTGAATGTTGTCTTTGGTGGCTGAAAGTAAATAAAATACTGGACTTAAAGGATAACTACACCAATTCTACTCATTAAAGTGTGTTTACAGGTCTTGTTGAGAAGAAGTTGTATCTAATCTGATAAATTGCCTCCACTGATGCCACTCAGTGGTTAAATTGCATTGAGGGTAATGTAGGCAGCAGGTTTAGAAAAGCAGTCTCACTGGTCTTGTATTGCTCCTCCCACACTGTTGGACTCATTATGGACAGTTTATAAACAAATGAACAGAACTGATACAGCAGAACCCACTCATTCTTCTTCCTTTTCAAAACCTGGCCTACATTACCCATGATACAACTGAGTGACATGACTGGAGGCAATTTATCACGATTTATTACATGCAGCTTCCTCCGGAGCCACAAAAGACCAACAATACCACTTTTTTTTCCACATATGCAGTAGTACTCCCTAAGAACTGTAAACACACTTTAATGTGTAAAATAGGAGGACTTGCCCTTTAAGTATAATGTTGAGGTACTTGTACTACTGGTGTTGTCAAAATTATTTCACCTTTAAACTCCACTATTTTTATTTTACAGCTTTATGTACTTTATTCTTTTACATTTTTTTAATGTATTCTGTTACAATATATAATATTCAATGTTTGATTTTTTTTAAAGATTAGAAATTAAACTTGCCTGGCTTGTGAAAATGTATTAAAAAGCATTGTCTTGAAGAACTTACAAACTTAGATTTGTGTTGCAGAACATTTGTTTTTCTTCTTTCCTGCCCTATTAATTATCTCACAGCCCCTCGGATTTATCTTGTGACCCACTTGGAGCGGCTGAACTGAACGACCTAACTGTAAATAACAGTTAAAAGTGGTTGCAACTCAACCAGATACAACAGTACAGTGCTGCCCACACAGTGATGCACCAGTATTAAAAGCCTATCTAATATGTATCTGTAAAACACGTATTTATCCTTGAGATTTCTGTCAGGATGGGTTTGGTGACACTTTGAGTAACAAACTCATATTGTTTTAGTACTAATTAATAAGCTGTAAAAAACTGTATTCTGATTTCATTCTGCACATGTTTCAAGTAGTGTTCCCAAATAAAATCCTGCATTGTTTCCTATGAATCCCTCATGCGACTATTCCCTAATCCCTCAAACTACTATATGGAGGAGTAATTACAGAATGTTAATGCACTGAATGGCTGTTGCTGAAAAATGCAGACCATTAATATAAAAACTGTCAATTTCATTAACATTTTAAGGATTTTACCTTTAAAAACATTTTGCTTAAAAATATTACTTTTAATAATACTTTTACTCTTCATTTCTGAATACAGGACTTCTATTTGTAAATGAGTTTTTTTACATTCTCTAACAGATATTGTAACTTAAGTAAATGTAACAGAAATATTCTAAACACAAAGGAGGATTTAAAAAAATCACCCCCATCCCCAGGTTACTGGTAGTTTTAGGTGATACATTTTAGCTCAGTTTGAGTATATATCCAGTAGAATTACATGTTTGTTTGTTTGTTTTTCAATAAATGTACTGTGTAATGTCAGTGTTTGTGACCACACAACTCCAGATGTGACCACTGCTGCACAGCCACAGTCAAATTGAGCTACAAGCTTACACCATATGGCACCGTTTTCGGCCCATACTCTATGGATCCCAGCAGCACCAGAGGAATTCTGTGCATCTGTCCCGCTCCAGCTGTGAGGAGTCCTCGTGTACGGAGATGCCCGAGGGGCGGTTGTGTGACTACTTTCACTGCTGGCTAATTCAACAAAGTTTCAATACAGTGGCCAACCACACACATCTGAAATATTTATCAGGGACTTGACAAAAAGATGAAAAATAAATGAAAGCCATTTTTCATGGTCTTCCAGATTTTCAGATTGTTTCATTAAATTTACATGAGAATTTCATTTCATGTGTGCACAATCTATAATAGTCCTCTTCAATAGAACCATGTGTGTATGAGCAGTGAGGCAGTCAAGTCAAAAAACATCAACAATGTTAAGAATCTCCTCTGACAAGTACCAACAGTTGGCGAGTGTCAGTCTTATTGATTAATACTGATGGCTGAGAAATTAACTAGACAGATAGTTTCAAATATAGACATCTACATCAGCCATGAACCCTGTGGGTTAATGTCACCACTAAAATTAAACTCATGGAGCTTATTGTCTAATAAAAGGGATGTATTGCATTAAGACATTTTCCTGTTGAGTCCACTGCTGTCTTAATCGCGAACAGGAAGGGAGGCAAAGCAAAGGTTACGTTTTTTACTTTGTCTTGCGAAACTTCCACGGATATGATTGGCACATCTAGACTCAGGACAATTCTAGGACTATCAGATTCCAGGCAAATTGATACAGAGATGTGCAAATAAGAGATCTCAACAAAGAGATCACACTGCCCTCTGTGGATTAGACGGGGAGTAGGAGTGATGTGGGGAATTACACAAAAGTGCAGATTAGGGCAAAATTTAATTTTATTATGAAAAAAATACAAACTTAGCAATGCAATTAATCAAAACTACCTGAAACAAGGACAAAAGTTCTGCATTAACATACTGCATATATTATTGCTGAAAATATCTTTGTGAATAAATGCTAAATATGCTGAATGTTCATCCTAAAAAAAGATGCTCATGGTATAAAGGAATTCATGCACACATAACATGGTGTTATAAATGCAAACACATCTGCATGTCATCAACAGATCGCAAACATCAGGCTGGTTGTAGAGAGATGCCCTGGTGGACAATCTTAATGCACATCTCTGCGTTTAGAAACTGATCTTTGTGAGGATTGTTGGTGAGCTGTTGATCACAAAGATTTAGATTTCTCCAGGGCTGAAAGTTTATCTAAACTCAGTTTAAAAGAACATCAAAGCATTAATAGAGGCAATGGCTTAATCAGAATGAGGAGGCAAGTTTAACGTCCACATCCAAAAGTCTTATTCCACTCTTCATACTGCTCCAAGTCTTTTGATGAGACGCTGGGTCGTACGGTCTTCAGGGCCTCTTGGAAGTCAGTGTACAGAATTGGTCGCACCTGGTCAGCAGTGATGGTGGCGATGTCGCTGAGCTGGATGCTGCGGATGGGCCCTAGAGCTGCCTCTCTACACAGCTGAGTCATATCAGCCCCTGAGAAACCCTCTGTGGCTGTTACAACACAGTCCAGCTCTTCCTCTCTCAGCTGGTTTTTCTCTTGAGACATTAGGTTCGTCACAATCTGCGATCGGGCGGTTGCTTCAGGCAAAGGGATATATAACCTCTTTGCCAGTCGTCGTCGGGCAGCCTCGTCTATCTCTTGAGGCCGGTTGGTGGCGCCCACCACCAGGATGCGGTCCTCGGCTGCTGTGGCTGCTCCATCCAGCTGAACCAAGAACTCTGTCTTTATCCTGCGTGATGAGTCGTGCTCCCCGTCCGTCCGCTGGGACAACAGTGAGTCAATTTCATCAATAAAGATGACAGCAGGCTGGTGGCAGCGGGCAATGGCGAACAGGGCTCGCACCATTTTTTCTCCTTCACCCACCCACTTGGATGTGAGTGATGAAGCACTGATGCTAAAGAAGGTGGCACCTGACTGGCAAGCTATGCATTTTCCTATCAAAGTTTTTCCAGTCCCCGGAGGTCCAAATAACAGGATGCCTTTGGGAGGACCACGGAGGCCAGTAAAGATGTCAGGTCGCAGCATTGGCCACACCACAATCTCCTTTATGGTGGTCTTGGCAAATTCCAGGCCTGCTATGTCGTCCCAGGCGACAGGAGGCCCGTGGTCCATGATCTCACTCATGATTAGCTCGATTATCTTCGGTTCAAAATTTTTCAGGCGCTCATCCAAGATCTGCGGTTCCTGATTGGAATTATGACTTGTTCCAACTTCTTCCTCCTCCTGTCGTGGAATAGGTGACACAAATTTTGAAAATGTTCCTCGAGGCCTGTTAGCACCCAGAGATTTCTTCACTGTTGCTGCCATCCCGGGGGCCTGACCTCTTTGGGGCTGATGGGAATGTTTTTTCTGTTGATCAACAAAGAACTGTTCACGAGCCGTTTTGAAGTTGCTTCCAGCTCGTGGGTCAGCGCCTGATTGACCTCCATGTTGCCCTCTGCCACCGTCACCTCCATCTGGATTGTAAAAGTTCTTCCGCTTAGACGGGTTGGAGGTGGAGAAGAAGGAAGACTGGTAGTTTTGCGTGCCCCCTGCAGGGCCCGGGTTTCCTTGTGGTGGAACTGCAGGATGACTAAACACAGTCTGTGGTCGGGCTGGAGGTCTGGAAAATGTGTTTGGATTACCTGAGATCCACTCAGAGCCTCTTGGCCTCTCTGATGTAATGTTACTAACAGGATTACTAACAGTGTTGTTAACCTCTGCCTTGGGCTGTGGTGCTCCTATAGGTTTGAACAATGCAGCCTCTGACCTGACTCCAGTAAAGGGAGCAGACAGGGAGCCGACTTTGCTCTCTTGCCCCACAGTTATGTTAGCATCTTCTGGTGCCACCAGAGTGCCTCCTCCCCCTGTCCCTGCCTGAATCATCTTCTGCACGCAGGGCAGCTCCAGCACACTCTCCATGGTCAGGGACGACTCCCATTTGTCACTGTAGTTCCTCTGACTGCGGGCCAGATGCAGCGCGCTCTCAGCATAGTTGTTAAGCCCTGTGTGGGGGTCATCCGAGTCCAGCACTGCGGCATAGCACTCCGAGTAGGTCCTGAGCAGGCTGGCCATGCCGGCCTGAGAGAGCTGGGAGCTTGCCCATGCATACTGAATGGAGAGGATGTGGGCCCGGTAGGCATCGGCCGTCTGTTCAGGTGTACAGTTGCCAGATGAAATGTCAAAGGACCTCCTCTGCCATTCGTCCAGGTGTGCGCCACTCATGCCTGGCCTGCTCCAGTCTGGTGAAGGAGAGGGGACAAAAGTTATTAAAAATAAATGACCTCAGTAAAAGCCAAGGCACTCATTAACCCTAACACATACAGACAAAAAGTTACCTCTCAGTACATTACAATCTGTCAATCTTCATGGGTATATGACACAGAGATCCATTAACTCTGATGAAGTTAAGGGATTCAGAACAACAGATTTTAAGAGCACGGTTAAAACTGAAGCAGCAGCAGTAGCTGAGATAGCCTGTCGTTAAGTCAATGTAATGTGTTAGGCAGCTCCAAGAAGGCTGGATCCCACTAATAAGCATCCCAACTCAATAGCATCTCTTCATTTAGACTCCCCCTGCCTGATAAATACCCTGTCATTGAAACACCTCAGTTTTTTTAGCATGATTTGTTAATCTCCATGCGCCAGCTGAGATAACCTCTAAACACAGGTTATTTTGTCAGTCTTGGCAAAGGTCGCCCAGAACCACAGAGTAGTACTGATTATGACTAACGTTAGTAATTTAAACAACTGGGTAAAATTGGTGAAACGACCCTTTAATTATGCTATATGCTAAAAACCAAGGTTGAGTAACATGTAGCTGTAGTTACTTTAGATAAGGTAAAAAATAACGAGCTGATGCAATGTCCTTTAACTTTCAGGTTATCATTCATCTGACTGACAGGAAAAACCTAGCTTAGCCGGCAATGACCTGCAGTAAACAAACTGTGAACAGGACAGCCATTAGTGTTCACTGGAAATACACTGCACCACACAACAGGTCTCAACACTGAGGATGAGGGATGCCACTTACTATTAGACAAA
Source organism: Sparus aurata (assembly GCF_900880675.1). NCBI lineage: Eukaryota > Metazoa > Chordata > Actinopteri > Spariformes > Sparidae > Sparus > Sparus aurata. The sequence goes on along the minus strand of NC_044201.1, from coordinate 15,157,006 downwards.
TCTTCTTATGATAGTATGACAGAAATAAATAGGTGCAACACTACAGACATAAGTTTTATGACGTCTACTCGTTGAAAGTTGTTGTGCTTTCTCTGGCTGTGTACATGTTCCCGCCGTCCGTTTTCTCTCCAAGAGTACGACTTCCGGCCACGTTCCAATTCGTTCTTCAAAAGCCCACATTTCTCTCTAATCGTCGTTGTCATCAAATGTAGAAACCCAGCCAAGGCTGGTGTAACTTTTTTAAGTATACCATGGGAAAAACTTGAATTTAAACTGAAAATATACAAGCTATAAGGGGTCAAACTGGATCAAATAACGTATTTGAAAGTATCTGGACGGGGCCCATAACTTGTCACAACTAGGGAGTGCTCCATTTATCCCTCAGGTTCGCCCAGAAACTGGGCACTATCTGTTAATTATGACGATATATCAATTTCTGGGGATATCTTCTTGATTGATAATAATTAGAAGCTTTGATGCAGTCTAACGCAGCTTGAGAACCCTTTCTTAAGTTTCAATACTTATTTTCTCCGTATCAACACTTGCTCCTTGCTGCTAAGTTGTGGCAAGGTCTACGACGCCATCTTCTGGTCATAACACGCTAACCAAATTTAACGATTAGAGGGTCGATTTGTCGTGTTGTATTCTGGGACATGTAGTACCATCGATGTTGAAATTCAGTCGGTTTCCTAATTTCGACATGAATAATCCTTAAAGAAAATCACACTTGTACATTTATCCAATTCCAAGCCATGTTCATGTACTTTTAGTTTTAATAAGAAGTAGTTAAATATTAACTACACGTGATATCAGTGTGGGCGTGAACTACACTAACCACAATCGTTGAGCTTTTTGTTTACGCTGTCGACAGTGGATGACAGCGGCTGCAGACTGAGCTTCAGAGATATGCGCCGCCGGTGGGAAAATAAGCTGCGTTAGTGATATTGTGTAGCCAACTAGATAGTTAGTTAATGTCTTGCATTACGTATGATCAAAGTCTTTGTCTTTAAGAAGGGATACCGGAAAAGTTTCCTGAATATCTGTTCACAGTGGTCGCGGTCCGTTAGCTGCAGCTAAACCCGAGACGGGATGTAAATTAATCCAGACGGGACCAGCCCCAGGAGCCGGTAGCAGCAGTCAGGCAGTCACACCCTTGTCTGGGGTTACTGAAGGGACCCTGTCTGCTGAACAACGTTTCATTTCTGTCCTTCATATGTTATGGTTTTTTATATACATACATGTTCATCTCTACGAATCGCAGCTTCAGAAAAATTGTATGAGTTAAACTGGGAAGTGTGGACTGGATATGACTGACTCATCACTATGGCACGGACGGAGGAGATAACCCTGAACGGTCTCTCTGCTGCAGTGCCAACCAGATAGCCTCATAACTAGCCAGACAGCTAAGTGATTTACACGTGTATATTACATACTTCCCCCTCGTAGTCAACGTGGCATTATGAATTCCCCGATGTACACCTTTGTCACCCGTGATGACAACAGCACTGTTTATGCAGAAGTTTCCAAAATCCTCGTCTCCACTGGACAATGGAAGAGGCTGAAAAGAGATAATCCCAGATTCAACTTAATGCTTGGTGAACGGAACAGACTGCCCTTTGGACGTCTAGGTAAAGGATGCCTTTTCCTATTTCACATGACACTGACAGGAGACTGAAAAGCATGTTTGTGCTATATTTGGTTGCACACCCACTCAGGATGAGACAGCTGCTGTGATTGTTCTCGGCTGCCTGCTACATCACCCTGTGGAAAGAGTGTGTGTCTCAGTTATATGTGCGGAAAGAACACAGGTCAGTGGATGTTTTAATGGATTTTAAAACGTCCTCACTTTGACTTCACAGGTCACGAGCCAGGACTGGTGCAGTTGGTGAATTACTACAGAGGAGCAGACAAGCTCTGCAGGAAGGCGTCTCTGGTCAAGTATGTATTAGTCTTAGTCTATAGATTAGAAATCTATATCTTTTGTTTTGCTATCATTAATGTTACTTTTCTGAAAATAAATTATTCATGTGGGTGTTCCATTAGCTGACCTTTCCTCTCCTTCGTTTCTCTACCATCAGGCTAATAAAGACAAGCCCAGAGCTGTCCGACTCCTGTAGCTGGTTCCCAGAGTCCTACATCATCTATCCCACTAACCTCAACACTCCTGTTGCTCCAGCTACGAATGGCATTAGTCATCTGAAGAACAATCCCAAGACGGATGAGCGAGAAGTTTTCCTGGCCTCCTATCACTCTAAAAAAGAAAGCGGAGAGGGCACAGTGTGGATAGCCAAATCTTCTGCTGGAGCAAAAGGTAAAATCTTTTATGGGCACTGGTTTCACTGGTTTAAATCCCAGATAGTTAGTCATTGTCCCTACTATGACTCAAAAGGACTGCATGCTCTTTCTGCAATATTTGAAAAGTTTAGCTTTGCTAAAGGCAACATTTCTCTTAAAAATCCCTTTGCACTGTTTTAATCATTTGCATTCTTACGTTAAGGGCGTAGTATATTTAACACATTAATATAATTGGTCTCATTGCAACAGGTGCTGGTATTATGATATCACATGATGCTAACCAGCTGCTGGAGTACATCGATAATCAGGGACAGGTTCATGTGATCCAGAAGTACTTGGAGAAACCTCTGCTTCTGGAGCCGGGACATCGGAAATTTGACATTAGGCAAGTCATTTATGTTTAATTCAAACCCACAGAGACTTAGCTCATCTGTCTGGACTTTTGTAACACAGATACTTACGGCTTATGTCATGCTGTTTCTAGGAGCTGGGTGCTAGTGGACCATCAGTACAACATCTATTTATACCGGGAGGGTGTGCTGCGGACTTCCTCGGAGCCGTACAACAGCTCTGACCTCCAGGACATGACCAGCCACCTGACCAACCACTGCATCCAGAAGGAGCATTCCCAGAACTACGGGAGATACGAGGAGGGGAACGAGATGTTCTTTGATGAGTTCAGGCTGTACCTGCTGAACACTCACAATGTCACCCTGGAGACCACCATCTTACCTCAGATCAAGCAGATCATAAAGTAGGTTCTTTGTTGCTGCTAGTGTGTTATACTACATCCCTAAAACAAAAGTTGAATGAGTTGTTCAGTTAAATATGTCCTGGTTTACAGTGTAAGTAAATAATGTATTCTTGTTCAAGGAGTTCCTCTTCTATAAAGCTGGATACAGACAATAGAGATGAAATGAGACAAGCTTGCTCTAGTTTGAGGACATGTTGCAAATGTGAAAGCCATTGATTTCAGCTTGTAAAATAATGTAGATATTTACTGCTTCATAGCACAAAATCCTATTATCTTTGTGGAAATTTGATTTGGTTGCTAACCAGAAACAAAAACAGCCCCTGACCATGGCATAAAAATGCACGCGATATATTTTAATGATTCCATTTCAATTCTTTCAGTTTCAATAGCCCTCTTTTAATGCAACACTCAGCTATTGCAAACTGCACCCCTAATGATCTGGTTAGGAATGACGAGTTTAGAAAGCCACTGGTTGATGGCAACTAGTGGCACCTCTTGTAGTTCGCAGGATTCTGTCCTGTAATCAATGCTAGTGCTTTGAGACGGAAAAGCTATGTACGGTTGAGGAGAAAAGGAGGTTTCAGGAAAAAGGAATCAACTCTTACTTTGTCAAACAGGTGAATGAGACCAATCCCAAGACAAGTCCAACTATTAGAAGAAATTTGCTCAGATATTCATGGTCCCTCGTAGATACATTCTATAAACTTCAGTGGTCCGTTAAATTCTTCTCAGGCGTCATCATCAGGTGAAAATTTCAGTTTGTCCATTACTTGCATTTCTGACCAAGTACCTGCAAAACTAGTGACATTCAACCTGAGCCGATCTTTGTGTTGAGTGCTTATTAGCAAACATTAATGAACATGGCAAAGCAATATTCCAGCTAGCATTATGTTTGTGGGCATGAAGCATGCCAGTCTGAGCCTTTTAGCTCAAGTCCACTCACAAAGAGTTGTTAGCATGGCTGTAGACCTTTAGTCTCATTAAAATAAAATATGAGGGAGGACAAATTAATTCACATCTGATGTGTGTTTTAAAACATCCATGCTACTAAAGCGGCAAAGTTTTATTATTAAGACAGAGCAGCATTATTCGTACACATACAACGTTTCATACTATTGGTGTATTAGGCATTTTACTCACATTAGTTCTCTAATGTGTTGCTACTGTAGAAATATTACTCTGATTTCTAAATTGCAGCCACACTCACTTAAAAGAAAAGTTGTGATCTGGACAAGAGGCTTTTTTTTTTATCGTGTACTTCCTTTCAAATGACAGTAGAGGCCTTATTGCTTGAAATGCTCCGAATTAATTGCATGAAGTTGTTGCAGTGTGTTTTATTATTATCAGACGGATGAGTGCTAATGATTTTGCTATCTGGTTTCACAGGAGCTGTCTGACATGCATCGAGCCGACAATCAGCACCAAGCACCTGTCCTACCAGAGCTTCCAGCTCTTTGGATTTGACTTCATGGTGGATGAGAGCTTCAAAGTGTGGCTCATTGAGATCAATGGAGCACCAGCTTGTGCACAGTCAGTAACATTCAGCTGATCATTCACTGTTTGTTTTTTTTTTCCCCTCTGTGGATGTTTCTGCCTTATACTCCAGTTCATATTCACATCTATTCCTCCAGTCAATACTTGATTATACTTTTACTTCTGTTTACAATATAGGGAATTAAGCTTTTATTCTATTTCTCTAATAATCCTAAATATATCCTGGCTAAAATGTTGGCATATTTGTTTCGTTCTATTTCTTCCATGAGGGGTCTGGAAAAATGTTTGCATTGTTTTACAGAACTTTAACTTTTATTTTGAGAGCTTTGGCTTGAAGCTTCAATGCAAACGGTCATGTAAATGAATTTCTAATGTTAGTAGGGGCGCGATATTAAAACGCGGGGCTCTGCATTAGCTCATTTGGTAGAGCATACACCCCCCATGTACAGAGGCTGCGTCCTCACTGTAGCAGCCCAGGGTCTGAGTCCAACCTTTGGCCCTTCGCTGCATGTAATCCCTCCTAACTGTTATTACCTTTCCTGTCATATCTCAAGCTGTTCCATCAAATATGGCCATAAAAAGACCAAAAAAAACCTTTAAAAAACAAAACACAATGATATTTATAACATTGAGTTGAAAAGCTGTCTCACACTATCAGTTCATAACAGACACAGAGCAGCACCCAGCATGACAGAGTCTGACGTTGAACTCGAAATTAGCATATAAAGATGCCTGCGCCACTCGTAAATCATCGCATGGTAGCATTTTAGGACCCAGTGGAAACAATTAACAGCGACATAGTGACAGACAGGACACAAACAAAATGTAAGCACCGTTAGAAAACAGTGCCGTACACTGCGGCCAACACGAGCACTATGCAATGACACCTACAGAACCACCACAGCTCTCTACTAAAATCAACAGCGCCTGTGAAGGAAATGCAGAAAGGAATATCGTCTCATTCTTGTGTCTCGTCTCACTATGCGTACTGTGTACTGTAACATCCCTAAATGTCAGACATTAATACAGTCACAGCTTGCTTTAGGACATGAGTGTTTCCTGTCTACTGTATTTAAACTCATGAAGTCTCGTATTATCACTTCCCCCAACAGGAAACTATACCCAGAGCTGTGTCAAGGTATCGTGGAAGTGGCCATTTCCAGTGTCTTCACCCTGAACAGCAGCGGCGACTCCTCATCTGCTTCCTCTTCTCCTTATTCCTCCTCCCCATCCTCCTCCTCGTTCACTACCAACTCCTGCTCCTCTCCCAAACTGAGAGCGCCTCTCCACGTGGGTCCTTTCACCCGACTGTAAGCACACAAGTATTCCCCTCGTCTTCTCCGCACTAAAAGCTTCTTCATGCTCTGTCCTCACTCCCAAACGCCACCTGAAGTGTAGCACATGCCAGCGAGTCGAGCCTTTAATTGTACCTTTCATGTCACGCCTGGAAGGAGTCTTTCTTTCAATGGGAAACACTGAACTACAGAATTGATCTCTGCTCTCCTGATTATGCACATTTTGAATGTGAGGATGGTTGTGATAAAAGGATCGACAAACTTCCTGGGAGTTGCTGAACGACGACAGACGCCCCTCCTCTCAGTTCCACCGCCGGTTTCTCCCCAAGCAGATTAATGGAGGTCTGAAGGATGCAGAGACGCTTCACCTGAGACTGTAGTGCCTTACATTTCCAGCCACGCTCCCTTAAAAAAGACTGCCAGTTAGCTTGCTCTGTTACTGTGACTTGTTCTTGTTCTATAAGCCTTTGCACTGTTGCTCTCAAAAAAAGTCATGATCAGTCCACAAGTATTAGCAGAAAACAGATCCCTTGATATCTGAGATCGTATTGATTTTTTTGTAATTTCTCATCAGACACATTTCTCATTTTTATTCTTATTTTATTGCAGCTCATCTGTAAGCATTAGTTTCAATGAGGAATGCTAACAGTGATCAAGAGGCTGTAAAGATGGATGTGTTTAAACTTAAAAAACTAAAACACTAACCCAACATGTCTGATGAGCTAAACATGTCAAGGTTTGCCTTGAAAATCAACATTCCCTTTTACTTGACCATGTGGACACAACATGTTATTTACATTCAGGGCAGCAGGGGGCACGATGGAGTCTGTTTCCACAAGGTCTGCTGAAGTGTACCTGTCCTCTGACCTATATGGCAGTGAGCAAAGAGAAAAAGTGAACTTCCGTAAGTGGAGCTATATTAGCAGTATTAGCTGACATTATTCTCTTCTCAACTATTTTTCTTTCTTTTTTTTAAATAGGCCAGCTGAATACGTTTTATTTGTAATTTGAAGAGAGCACGTTGTGTGAAAGCATGTAGTAGTGCGCATCCTCATACACCGCACCTTCTGCCCCAGTTAGTAAAGAGCTGCCCTCATGTCCGTTTTATTTCCGATGGATGAAAAGCTAGCCTGTCTTTGTAAAATGTGTTTGAACTGGTGAAATGAGAGTAGAGTAGATTGTACAAAGTGTGTTATTGATCTTTAAAAGCACCTAAAGACCCCATGAAATGAAACTGACTGGACAAGATAAACATTAGCTTGTAAGATAATAGAGCTGACGAAGACAAAAAACAATACATGCGTCACTACCAAAGAAAAGTAAGGGGACGGTAAAAGACTGCAGGGAAGTCACAGTATACAGACACGGGTCCTCATCTAGTCACTGCCTACTCCTCATTTACTGCTGTCGTTAGCTCGTGTTGCTGTCTGACACACTCTTGCATTTCATTAATGACTGATTGTTTTTGTTTCATGGGGTCCTTAAAATATTTCAGTCTTTTTCTTTGAACTAAATCTCTTTGTGAATAGGTGAGACCGTAGCGGTGTAACTGTCCAATATGGCTTGTGTCAAATGTATTTTATGTTACTGTTTGGACTGTTTGTTCAAAAGGAATATTTGGTTTTTCTTTCAAGATGAAACTTAAAGTTAGAGACAACTGCACGTCGGGTAGTTGATTCAACTGTTGTGTGTCCAGGAGCTCATTTTAAACACAGAATAAGTCATTAATAGGAATTTAAGTAGGTTTGTCTTTCATAATGTTATAATCCCTGCTGTTCCTCTCTTTTATCCTCAGTTCACATGTTTGAGTAACATAAGTTAAGGGACACCATTAGAGCATTTATTTATGTTTTTAATCACTGTGTGTTTGTGTTTACAAGATGACTCTTGGGAATGAAGGCTATGTAAGTGGTGGAAGGTAACAAAGATAAATAGGGCATATTGTGTTGGAAAAAACTGAACAGGGCTGCTAAAAAGATAAATCCCAGTTGGTGACAACATATGATGGATCCATATCCACCATGTATTACAGAGCCCTGATGTAGCTGAAACAATGTTCGAAAGTTTGGCGAGATATTGATGTTAGCAGAAAATGGGTATCTATGTCATGATTGTGATGGCAAATAAGTTACAAGTGTTTGCTCAAAAGCAAACGACCAGTATGTGTTTTTATTAAATTTGTAGGGAATTGTCTTTCCATCAAAGGGAAGGGTGCCTTAGAGGGAATTGCAAATTGATAACAAGAAGCAATGGACCTCCAGCATTTAAATGCACCTTCATTTGTTTGTTTGTATTGAAGTGAATTTGCCTCAGTTATTATTAGACCTCTTTTAAATTCAATGATGTCATTTCCTCTTATTCAGAATTTCTTTGCACATTTTACTCCGTTTGTCATGTTTTTCTCATGTGTATCATATGTTTCCTGGATTTCCTCATCTTTACCAAAGATCACATTCATGCTGTATTTCCAGTGTCAAATAATGTTTTGTAGTGGCTATAATCCGGATTTTATCACATCAGCTGGCCAACATGATCCAAAAGCAAGTATCATACTCAGAGGGATGTCTGTGCTGTGTTTTTGTTCAGAGGTGTTTTATCCAAAACCATGCATGAACATTTGTCTTTATCAGAAACAATATGACTAGAATAAAAGATATTGCTATTATCAAGCTTTGTTCATGTGAAAATATCTGCTTTACATGGTCTTCACGTCTTCTGCTAAGATCACTTGAACACATTCAAGATCAACTCTGCACTGCACAAATGAAGGTAATATGATCTTTACATTTGACTCTCAGTAAAATGTAAATGTGGGCAATTCCCAAAATGTGCTGTTTATCTGGGTCAATATAAAGAATAAAAAGTTGAATGAATATGGTTTATGTAGGAAAAATTTACACGTTTGCTGATGCTATCCTGGTGACTTTTATTTCTCTCAAATACAACTTGAATTCTTTATTATTTCTTTTCCCTACCATTGTTGATAACTGAGAAAACTGTAATTAACTTTTTTCAGCTTCTGAAAAGGAGGCATGCCAGAAAAAGGATAAAGACCCACAGTTTGAAATATAATGTACAGAAAACATAATTTGATAAAACTTTCATCTACTTTAAACATTTTTTTTACATCCCTAGGCAGTTCTGCATACAGGTTAAACATGCGGTTACATATCTGACATATTTTCCTAAACTCAAGGACTCACCCCGTCGGAACCCCTCATCATCTCAGTCTGTTCCTCAAGTCTTTGGACAACCACTGTGGGCTGTATCAGAAGAAATGGTAAATTGTGAATGGTCTATAGCACTTTTCCAGTCTGCGGACCACTCAAATCGCTTTACAACACTTGCCACATTCGCCCATTCACACACACTGACACACTGATGGCAAAAGCTGCCATGCAAGGCGCCAACTGCTAATCGGGAGCAATTTTGGGGTTTAGTATCTTGCTTAAGGACACTTGGACATGCAGTTGGAGATAGCCAGGATTCCAACCAGCGATCTTCTGATTACTATATGACCCGCTCTACTTCCTGAGCTACAGCTGTCTCAAGAAGACAAGAGGCTGAGTAGAGCAGTGAGTTGGGCAGTTTGTGGAGTGGTGTGGAGTTAATACATTTTTGATGCGTGTAGTGAGAAAGAGGCAACTACTGCATTTCACTGTGATCCTACCGTAATGGTAGAATGATTTGGTATGTTCAGTATGTAATCGCTAAATGATTAGTCATTACATGGTTTGAGTTTAAAAACAAGCACAAACAACGAATGTATGAATGTTAGAAACACTGTGTTGAGGATTAAATAATTTCAAGTGGGCTTTGTAGGGTTTGTAGTGAGTGACATGTTAGTGAATGGCTTGTTAAATCCAACAGATGGAACTCTTGAGCCAAGAATGTTTGACTCTTAGTGTCCAGTTAGTTAAGTAAGACACTGGAGAGAATCATTTGTAACCAAATGACTGATTTAATATTCACACTGGGTTCAGGGAAAATCACGGCACTGAGACAGCCCTCACCAAAGTTGTCAGAGGTCTCAGGATCAGCGCTGAAGCAACAAAGCCTCTGTTCTTGCTCTGCTGTATGTATGATCAAAATATTTGAATTGATCAGAATACAGAAAAACAAAGTTTTTGCTACCAAGGGAGACCATATATGAAAGAAATGTATGTTACCTCCTGGTGTTGCTCTTTTTTTTCATTGTGTGTGCTTCCGTCAGGTGATATAATCTGATGGATTTTCATCTGACCCAAAAGTCACGAGCCTGGGCATTATCCAAGACACAGATTAAATGTTAAAATCCCCACATAAAGATTTTGAACAAAGCACCTTTCAAATAGATACAATCACTATTATTCTCTCTTTTCCGGTCTTCCAAGACAATCCATTGATAAACTACAATTAATTGTGCAGCCGGGCTTTTTGTTTAAATAAAGAAACTGATGCTCAGCTTTTTTGTCCCATTTTTGTACTATGATATATTGTGTTATCACACATTGTTATATTCCCAGTGAGTATATAAAATACTGAAGATATTAGAGTTGCTCTTGTAATTCCTATAAGTATCGCAGTACTGCATATACTCCTGCGTTCACAGGTATAAACCGTTTACAAAAACCTAATTACTTTGATTAAGTTGTCTAAAGCACCTTCCTGTTCCTGTGTTGATGACCTGTTATTTGTGTTGGGAGTGACAGATATCACTCCTGTGTCTTTAATTCTGGTGGTAGAGTTACTTTATGAACATTTGAATCACAGATTTTGCATATGGGTTACGCAATGCCCTGAAATTATATACATCCATTGTGTATCAATGCAAGTCAACAGAAAAGAATAATAAGTTAATAAAAACATTAATATTAGGTTTCATCAGTGAGGAGCTTTAGGAAAATGCTGCTGCAGGTTTTTGTCGTCAGTACATAAAACCATAGGTAAAAACTAATAATGCTTAAGGACACGCTGACCTCAACACTGCAGCTACGATTTTCCGTCACTAGATGCCGCTGTATTTTTTTCTGTCTTGCGTTGATGACGTCACGTTTGCACAAGTCAAATAGCCGATGAGGAACTCTGTTACTCGCCGGGCGTGGTGGCGCGCGCCTGTAATCCAAGTCACTGGGAGGCTGAGGCTGGCGGATCGTTTGAGCTCAGGAGTTCTGAGCTGCAGTGGACTATGCCGATCGGGTGTCCGCACTAAGTTCGGTATCGATATGGTGCTCCTGGGGGAGCTCGGGACCACCAGGTCGTCTAAGGAGGGGTGCAACGGCCCAGGTCGGAAACGGAGCAGGCCAAAGCCCCCGTGCCGCTCAGTAGTGGGATCGCGCCTGTGAATAGACGCTGTAGTGCAGCCTGAGTAATACAGCGGGACTCAGTCTTTTTACACTCTTTGTACTCTTCAACTAACTGCTGTCACAACAACAATGTGTTTTCATGTTACAACAGCTTCATCGCTGCTTCTTTATTGTCTTGTTCCGATGGAAAAAACTTAACAAAACACTTCAGTTTGTTTGTCCTGTAGCACCTCCACCTGGAGGAGAGGAGCAGTGACACCAACCACGTCAACCATGTTTGAACCCTTTTCTTTATACTATATTAATTTGACCCTTTGAAAAGTATTTTGAAGACCATATCATATCACACACTATAAAATAGTATTCACGGTTTTTTTTTTATTTTGTTTGTTTTTTTAAATTTATTCCGAATATGCAAAATGGAACACGGCTTCCTGATTGCTATTTAACAAATTATTTACACAACATAATATGGAAATGAAGATTTCGAGGAAGCACAATAATAATGATAAAAAGTAAAACAAATAACATATTCGAAAAGGAGTGAGAAGAAGCATAGCTTGTTAGCTCTCACCCCTTTGTCTAAATGAAATTAATATATATATATATATATCTACATACACACATACCACCCACATATACATGCTTGTATATATACATATACATACACACAAAAACACACACACACACACACACACACAAACTCTGCCTCTCATCACCATGCCACATCAATTAATAAGTGATAATCACCAATAATCATTAATACCATTATCCATTGTACCCGCTAAATAACCCTTTAAGGTACGCACCAAGAAAAAAGCAAAGGAAAAATTATTTCTTTGCATTTCTTATTCAATTATGATAACAATAACAACAATCAATAGTTTTTTTTTAATTAGACCCTAGAATATTTCAGATACAGTCCTCTACCAATGAGGGTAAACGGGCTACCTATGATATATTCTATTCTATTAATAATCTAACTTGTATAAAATGCTTGGTGACTTTTACTTTGCCATTTAAGCTATACTTTTTAAATCAGAAGTAGAAGTTTTCAGGAAGTGTATCCTCCGGAATTTATCATCTGCACTAAGGACAAAAGTTACAGTTTATCCAGTCCTAAGTTTATCCCTCAACTTTGTATTAGGTATCAGAATAAATATAACACAAAGTACATGATTTTCTGCATGTTGCCATTAGCGTTTCAGTAGTTATTTACTACCGCTGTCTCTGTTCATTTTCATTGGTCAGCGCTGCCGTACGTCTGCTCCCATTGGTCAGACCAGTTGTCACTCAGAGGGCTGTCGGGGTCATCTCAGGACAGCTCACACAGTTGTGTCAGGTCGTTCTCGGCAACAGAGCTTGTCACCAGAATGGCGGGACGTCTTCTTCTTCGAGCTTGTACAACGACAACACTGCAGCTGAGGAGCAATGTGGTGGCCAGACCGTTACACCGTGCTATGGCCACGGTGAGAGGCAAGTGTTTATAAACGACTGACTGAAGGCTTTAGCCCGTCAGACAGGCCCGCACACTACCGCGGACATACATGTGTGAGGTCAGCTGAGGCGGCTGGACTGTAAGTCAGGATCATTATGACGATGTTTTGAAGTTACTGCGCAGCTGTGTGGTTCAACCACAAACTTATACCAGACACGACGTCTGTAAATGTGACAGCAGCTAGCTACCACTGATGTTTTATCACACATAGAGGATAAATAACAAGTAATTTTGATAAGTTATATTTATTCGCGGTAAAAAAAATTTTTTTATATTTGGTTACTTTGGGCCGATGAGTGCGATTGCTGTGTTCCTACATGTTCGGCTTAATTGTGACTACAGCACTTGAATCAAATAACGAAGGTCATCTGGACTTTAACTCGTGGAAAGGCCTTTGATAGACCCACCTCCTCTGGTCTGGTGCCAATTTCCTGATGGGGGGCAGGAGCAGGTTGGTGTGGGTGGCGTCCAGTGTCGACGTGCACTTTCACTGGTATTCAGGACTGATGTGCATACAGCACGACCTAGGTATAAGAATGTGAAGGTGGTTATTCTAATGTAAAATGAATTGTGAAATGAAATGAAATTAGGAAGATTAAAGGTGCACAATGTAGTTATGGGGAGGAAATCTTAATCAGAAGAAAGTTATGTTCATCGACTTTTTTTTAAGTAAATAAACTTTGTTTTTTATGACTGAAGACACAAAATGACTTTAAAGTACAGCACAATTTCATACTGTGTTTAATGCTTTGTTTATATTTGGCGGACTCTGCCACCTTTCTAGCTTCAAACAGTGTTCTGGGGGCCTAATTGTCCTCTGAGAACAGCTTGTTTATTCAGTTATGGAAAAGCTAAATATTTATCTGTTTGTATTATCACCTCATTAATATTGTTAATATTAAAACTATGAGTTTTGAATTACTTGTCCATAACTACATAGTGCCCTTTTAAGGATCCTTTTGTCCATGACACTAACATCTAGAAACCAAGTTGAGTTACGACAGCAACGTAAGACAATTTCAAAATCATCTTCTTAAAAACATAGGAAAAAACGTGTTCATGCATTTATTTCCAGCAGGCCAGTGTATTCACAGGTGTAAGTAGAGCTACAGCTTGTCCAGAATGCTGCTGTCCTAAACTTTCCTCTGCCATGTACATTTTCAGGAATACCAACAGATGAGGAACAGGCCACTGGACTGGAGCGTCGTGCCCTGCAGGCCCTCAAACATGGAAAGGTAGGCTACTACACACGTAAGCATACAGTGCTTCATCCTTACAAGTACTAATTTTCCTTAAATTCCCATTACAGGATCCCTACAGTATACTGAAGCCCAAGGAGTACGCTGGCACCCAAGAGGACCCTCACATCGTGCCATGCATTGGAACCAAGAGGCTGGTGGGCTGTCTTTGTAAGTGATGTACATTTAAGGCGACGTCCAGTCATCTGTATAAATGTGTACATTGAAAACCAGGTGAACCATACTATCATTCTTTGCAGGTGAGGAAGACAACACAGCGATTGTGTGGTTCTGGCTTCATGAGGGAGATGCCCAGCGCTGTCCTTCCTGCGGTTCCCACTATCAGCTGGTCCACCATGAGCTGCCCCATTGAAACTAAATTTAACAGAAGCTCTGTACAAACGGGACATGCATTCATATTTGCCTCCTTCATGTACTCTGATGTGTGTATATCATTTAACGTGATGTGGAGTTTATCATTAAAATGGAATCCTAAACTGAAGTGTGTTGACAGAAATCTGTTGTCAGGTTTTTTTTTGTTTTTTTTTTTATATTTGGGAATAGATTAACATCAGGAGCAGATATGGAATATAATATATATAACTATGTTTTCATTAGTTTATAATCACCTGAAACTGAGAACCACTGTATTTTTTACCTGACAATGAGCCTTTTATATCTACAGAGGGAGTGGGTCGTCTTCCACGGACTCTACCGTGTTCATAGCCCAGAAGGGAAGTTCCAAACAATGGCCCGAGAGGGAGATTTTCAGCATCCAACATCTGCAGTTGATTGTAAAACAGTGCTTAATCCTAAACACTGGACCTTTAAGTTGCGAAACATTGCTATAAGTTTCATGTTAACATTACTTTAGGCCAAGAATCCCATAGGCAAGGTGTTAAGTGATCTAGTATAAAAAACAAACAACCAGAATACAGTAGCTAACAATAACTTTAACAAACAATACTCACATTTATTTCAGTGGCTGTACTATGTTTTATTTGTGGATTGTTTAAGGCTTACAGCCAAGAAAATCCACTCCAGACCTAAAGCAAACGCTTCACACTGCTCTCAATCAAACTGTTACAACAGAACTTAGATCAAACATAAAGAGAGTTAGTTTACAATGTCTGGGTTTAAACATTTTATGTACAGGGGTGAACACAACATCATCAACTCCTGTAAAATACAGTAGCCATGCAGCAACTACTACCACAGTGGAGCTTAAAATGTTACATTTCTGTTGGGACCCTGTCAGAGCTGTGGTTTAAATATGGTCATTTTGAGGCCACAGTGTCTGGATTATAACATAATTTGAGGTTTTTCTTCTAAAATGTTCCTCCAATATAAACATAAGAGAAACATGTCACTATTACATGACACCTCAAGCTTCAGAGAGGTAATGCTACTACTTTTAACTTGTATTTTACAGGTGTTTATGTTGCTGTATGCATGCCCTGTGTTGTATATACCAGTAGTTTGCTTCATCATACTTGTCTTATCCAAACATGAATAAAAGCATATCTACAAGAGCAATATCAAATGTAAATGGACTTGTAATAGGGCATACTATTATATACTACAGGGCAAATACTGTGATGGAAAAGCCAGAAAATCAATGTTAACGTGAAAGTCTAGACATCCGACTCATTTCTAGCATCATGTGGCTGCCTCCTCTTTCCCAGAGTTCAAGTCTTACAGCAGGATTCAAGTCTGCAAAACGAAACATTTGGGAATGTGGTTGTCACCGTCAGTCCGGCCATTGAGTTTGAGGCATTTCTGTGTTTTCAGGCAAGATTAAAGCCTTGATTGTGATCAATCGCCTGGAGAAGCTTCTCACTGAGTGTTTCTCGACTCGTGTACTTGGGCAGGTCCAGCAGGTTGAAGCAGGTGTGGGCAACAGGTAAGTAATGCTCCCCTCCACCAGTGGGCTGGATCACCAGCTTCAGGCTTTTCATGCCCAAGATGGGTATGCGGTCACTTCCTGTGAGGAACACTGTCGACACAATGGACGTTGTTTTATATTACAGCATTAAAAACAAGTTTTTTCACCTTTCCAGAACAACATCCCTGATATTCTTTCAACGAGTCATGCATGGTGGGCAGCACTTACACAGGAACTGTTTTTTCTTCTCCAAAGGAAGATCGTGGAACACCTCCCAGAAGAGCCTGATGGTGGGATGGTCCGTCCAGTACTCCCCTTTGTATTCAGTACTCTGAAGAGTGGAGACAAAATGTGTGCTGTTCATATTAACTCAGCAAATTTTATGACACTCAATATTTGTTTCTTTTATTGTGTATGTAAAAATACATTCACATTTCTAATTTTAAAAAAATAATTCAAACGTTTTTTTCACAGGCAGGAGTGGACAGATTTTAACAATGTTATACAATGAACATGAATTGTTCAGATTGAAACAAGACCTTTTGGAGCTCCGTCCAGTCATAGTTGGTGTTGCCGATGACCATGGCTTGCAGTTCATTAGGCTGAAACAACTCAAGAACCTTTCCACCGCACACCTTGTGAAAGCCTGCATAGAAGCACTCAAACAGCGGCGCCACTGACGTGTTGAAAACGTAGTCTACGTATGCGCTGACAAATTCCTGCCTAAAAGAATAAAAAGGGAAATCATTAAAAGTAAATTTTTGATAAAATTTTTATCAACATGTTGATGTAAAATAAAGCAGGGGACTGATGCAGCAATATGACCAGATTTAAAGAGCAAGAGTTTTTTAAGCTTGAGTTTCATTGGTTAAAGATTTGGAACATTTAAGAAGAGAGACATAACTAAAAACAATCTTAAGGGAAAGTTTGACATTCTGGAAAACAGAGAGATTTCTGAAAAAGCTGAAATTTATACACTAAAGTCATTGAAAGGATTAAGCAAATGACAGAATGTTTTAGTAGCTCCAGTTACATATTTACCATATAAACATGCCAACATCTGCTATTTGTTGAAAGGAAGACCAAGAAAATGTTACCTGTTTGATTTATTGACATTGATGTCTTCGCCATTAGGTACTAGTTCCAAGACCTCTGTGGCACCGTAGTTTTCCTCCGTGATCTGAAAATATAGTGTTTAGATTTTGTAAGGGTGCTCCGATCAGGTCATTGATCATTGATCACTAATTGCTGAAAGCAGAAGTGGTCGATCACCAATCAAAAGGATGTTACTTTACTTTAGTGTTATCTTTACTTGTTATTAGTAGCATAATCAAAACTGTTATTGTATTTGTTTTGATCAACTCAAAGAAATAGGTTGAAAACAAAATGATCATCTATGAACTGTAAAAATCAGAATTGATATGGAATAAATGGGATACAGAATCTAGTAAAGCAGAATTTGGGGAAAATTCTGGGTCTCAGTCTTAGACCTGCTGTGTTTTTAGCTCTGCTGTGAGCTATTAGGTCAGTTAGCTCCCATAGCAAAACAGACCATAGGATTGTGTTGCTCACCAGCTGCTAACAGCTAACAAGCTCTCCTCCCACTAATTTCAATAAGGATCTGCAGTGCCCTCTTGGTTAAATCAGCACTACATATTTGTGAGGTTTTGCCAGCTAGCTGTTTGTGACTGAGGAAGAACATTGGACTTGGACCACAGGAATATTCAGAAACTTCATATTTTTGTTAGGTCTGATGCTGAGTAGTCAGCCGATGATAGCATCTAGAGCTGACACAGTGCTGTGGAGAGGGATAACTATAGTTGCGCTCTGCTGTAGTCAACTAAGTCAGTAGTAGCCTCTTGAGCTTGTCATTTACTAAGCAATAGGCTGTTCATCCCTTTCCATCCCCCACATTGTCTGTTGTGCCTGACAACATCTGAGGCGGTCGCTCTCAAGCTCTGCAATACACCGTGGAATTTCAGCAGCGCTTACAGAAACTGTCTCATGTGTTTCTCTGATTTGCTCCTCTGATTTAGCTTTACAGAGACCACTGATCCAACTACTTAGAGTGAATATCAGCTGACAACGGTTGGTGCATGATCAAGTGGAGCACCCTGAAGATTTTGCGAATATGTACCCCAACTATTTATTTCACACTTGATGCACCACAGAGAGTTTCATTTGACAATCATCTTACTGTGAAGTTCAAGCAGAAGGTTTCCTCAAGGTCATCTTCTGTGTAGTCCAGTAACATCTGCAGACTCCTAGTTTAAGAGGAGACAGAAACAGACACATTTTATGCTATTATTTTCTTATCAAGTTAAACACTTACATTATCTTTCAATTAGCACTTTGGTATTACAACTGCAGCAATTAAAGATTACATTTTGGATGCAGTTAAGAAAATACCATGGCAAACTGACATTCATAAACATGATAAATGGGAACCTCAGATGACTGTTCCTTGATCTGACCTTCCCACATCTGGCATTAGCTCTTTCAGGTCATCTAGTGTCGGTTTCCTCTTCAGAAGCTTCTTGTAAAGGGCCACAGGGAAGTGGAGCTCCACTATAGTGAGATTGTAGATGGCCAGACCACAGATGACCCCGATGAGGTTGAACAAGTCAATGTCCTCAAAGGTCTGCAAGTGACAGTCAAGGATTGTCATCAAACATTTTATAGAACGCAGGCCCAACATGTCAAATATTTTAATTTATGTGGAATCAAACAATAACAGATGGACATAAAGAATGTGTGCCTGTACTGCATGTGTCCCTTTAATAACTGGCCATAACATTTCTCCAGGTTCTGAACAGGATATATACACATTTATTTAATTAATTTATCAAATATTTAACTACAAACAAGTACCTTGTTTGAAAACCAGATGAGTCTGGACTCCTCGTAGTAACGGAACATCCCATACTTTGGATCCAGAAGCTCTTTCATGATCAGGAGGAAGAACTCCTTTCTCACACCTCCTGCATCGACGGCCTCTTCTCCCACGAAAATCACCTGCCACCAATGTGTCACACATTAGAATGACAGCAATGCCTTTTATGTCTAAATATAAATGGAAACACAGATTTGTAAATAAACTGCGTGACGAACACTTGAAGCTACACATTTGATAATTCCACTTATCTATGACAGATAATTCACTACTGAATTGATGGCATAAGCCCTTTAATTACTTTTACTTTTAATATAAACCTACATTTATAGATGTTAAGTCACTTTAGGCATTAGAAACAAGCAATGAACACAACATGGAAATACTATCTAATATCAAATATTATCACATATAATGTTGACAGGGCAAATGTCTATGAGAGTTCAATAATGACTCTTTTTAGCTGTTTTGGTTTCAACCAACTCCTAAAGGCAATATCTGTCACGTCAGCAGCTAAGTGCTCCGCTGTGTGTGTTCACCAGCAAGCTGTTCATTTTCTTTGTGCTGGATGGTGCTAGGCAAAGTCTTTTTGCTGGAAACATCTGCCTGCTGCAATGAGACTGCAGAACTGAGGGTAACTACAAGTTACAGGGAAATATGAGCAACATCTTTGATATGGACGTGTCCTGTGATTCATTATCAATATAAAAATACTAATTATAACAGCTTTTACCTTGAGCGGTTTCTTGTAGTCAACATTCTTAGACTTCCTGAGGACTTCCATGGTGTCTCCGACAATATTTTCCCTCCTAACGATGAGGATGAGGCACGGGTTGACCGATTCCACTGCTGGCATGAACATGGAGCTGAAGTTTTGCATCTGTGCCTGGTCCACTGCCATCTATAAATATAACAGGAGAATGATGAACCAGGCACACACGGAATCTGTGGCCTCAGACTTTTTGAGATTTTCCGCAGATTTTGAACAAGTAGAGCTGCTCAAAAAACAAACTGTCTTAAATGAATATTGTCTTTTACTTTCCAAGTAAACAGTCTGCTTTTTGATGGATTAAAGGGACAGCGATCAGGTAAAACTGAGGTGTCAAATTACAGTAGCGTTAGGCTGATGTGCTAGCTCGCTGTCCATCTCTCACCAGTCTGTCTGTCTTGTTAACCTAGCTTAGCATTGTGTTCATTGGTCTGTGTTTTATTTGCCTCTTCAAGCCCAGTATTCTGTGACTTAAAACTGGCAAACACTGTACCAGAACATACATTCATATGTACGTGCATGAAATTAAGCATTTTCCAGGAGTGATTTGGGCGGGGACCAGCCCAGACGATATACAGACACTATAGCACTCCTGGATGGCGGACATCATTTTAAAACAAGAATATGATAATCTAGTTTTTTAGTCATGGTTAAGATACAATTATGGGTTAATGCACAATGGAAAGTAAAAGATTGATCAACATCGCATATTTTCTACAGTTTCTTATTATGTTCACATTATTTATGATACAACCAAATGGATGCATTTCACTTTAAAATGCAAAATCTTCTTCTGGGTGAGCATGTCCCAGGACCCACGAGGAAGGTCCGAGGACCACCCACCAGTCTCACAGAACCCTGCAGGAAACACTGACCTGCATCTGTATGACTGCATCAGTCTGAAGGAGTGTTGTTTTCGCTTGTGCATCAAACACAAAGGGATACCTGCACAGAGTCACGACGCCATCATGACCCTGAGGATACAGAGGCATAAACAAATGGTTCATACCGAGGCCTAAACATAGACAATGTTACAACATGAAACTGACATCAACAGTACACTCACCATTGGGTACATCTGCCTCTGAATCCATGTGACGTAGTCATTTCTGATGTCTATCAACTCGTCCAACTCATGGATGTAGAATTTATCATACTGAATGATGTGTCCTGCTCTCTCACTTACCTGATACAACAGGAAAATGGATGTCATCAACAGTTCTTCATGGTACTGTATGATATACAGTACACAAATCCACATATTTAAAAAAAAAATGTCTCACTGTGTGCAGGATCTCCAGGAATCGGAGGGACGTGTCCAGGAAACAGGTGAAAATTCTCTGCTCTTCTGAGGGAATTCCCACTTTGTGCATCCGAAGCAGATACACCACCACTTCCTTGTACAACTCGACCAGCCGCTGGAAGACTCTGGGCTCAAACGTAGCCCACCAGTTTCCTGACGCAAATACAACATCAAACATTTTGTGAAAGCAGGGTTAGGGTCATTGTCAGAGATATTGTTGCATCATGTGTAGCCTGAGGCATAACGAAACATTCTTCATCCTACCTAGCACCTTCAGTGGAGCCTCTTTCAAGCTGATGACTGATTTGGCAAATGGGATAGCGATGGTGACATAATTATTTCGGTCACTGAGAAGAGGGCATTCTGGAAGAGTGAGGTAGAGTCTCAGGGCTTCAATGTCTGGTGGAGAGTTGCTTAGTCTGGGAAGTAGATGTTTCTCCAGACTGGCAGCAATCTGAGGCAGACAGAAGAAAGACACTGTGATTAAACAATGATAAAGCAGTGTAACGAGAACACACTCATGCTGCTGGCATGGTTTTAATAGGACTGGGTTAAAAAAAAAGGAAAAAAAAGAAAAGATTCATATTTCTTAACAACACACCCACAGGCACTGCACACACACACGTTGTGATTGTGATGCCATCACTGTTGACAAGAATGTGAGGAATATTGAGTAACCTGCTGAGTGATCTCAGGGTGATCTTGTTGGACCACTCTGTGAAACAGGAGGCGAGCCATGTTCATATCCACCCCTGAACATTTGCTGCTGGTACTGTAGTGATCTGGATGACTGTGTAAAAGAAATTGACAGTGATTTACAGTAAATACACTTGCACAATGTAACATTCCAAAAACTTAAACAATGAATTGCAAAGAAATCAAATTAGCAGACCCCAACCTGGGAGTAGTTTTGAAAACCTCCAAGTTGATAAATAAAGTTCTAAGAATTTGTTAATTTTTTTTTATATCAGTTGTAAATACAGTGTGAATGCGAGGGAACAAAATTAAAATAACAACGGACTTAATCTTGAATGTAATTACCTCGTTGACAGGAATGATCCATTGAGGCAGCTTGCTGAGGAGAACACGAGGTCAATCTCACTAAAGGAATCATAAAAGGCAAGTAATAAGTATGACTACATTTGACATCTTCAAAGAGCTTCAAATTATGACACCTTGTGATTACAATGAACCAAACTAGCAATAACACAATTAACATGTTGTCAGCCAAGGTTCTTGAAGAAAGGACCTTACTTGGAGATTTCTAGTGGGAGTCTTCCTGGCGAGTAACTCAACCATTGTTGTATGATGTTCTCACTTAAGGTGCAAATCTTTCTGTGGGAATTGTTTATCTTTATGTTGTGTATGTTCTGGAGTTTCTACAACAAAAAAGAATGAAAAGTTATGAGGAAGGATCCAGTGGAAAGCACAACTTGTGTAAACTAAAGACAAGTAGAGGACAAAGCAGAGAAATCAGTTTTAAATGTGCAAAGTGGTGTTCACTTTGATTAAGTAGCATCTTAAAAAATGTCAGGTCATATGTGTTCGAAACAAAAAAGAAGAAATCGTTGGATCGAGGCAATTAAATTACTAAGAAGTGGTGCGTTCCTGGCCCAAAGACAAACAGTGTTTTACAAGAGAGAGAACAAGCAAAACATTTTGCTTTAATGTAATGTAAAAAAGTTAGAAAACATTTATACACATGGCAACATCATTAAAAACAAAATGTGTTGACTGTGCAGGATCGGGTGAAGCAGTCTTCCCTCCCCTATGTGACACAGCTATGCCATCTTAAAATTTCCAATTATAACTGTTAAAAAAAAAGCGCCATACAGCTGTCTGTCAAAAATAAGGAGATAACAAATCATTTCATAACAAGTTGCGAGAAAAAGGGGCTTACAATTGATCAAAAACGCTTAAACATCTCTATGAAACCTCAGTGAATCCCTTTATTTATGGAAACTTACTTCGGCAGTGACATAGTGTGCAAAGCTCTGGTCTCCTCCAGCATGAATCCTCGTGACACAACAGCTCTGCTCCAAGTCTGCAGTGAAATGTAATGGCAGCAAGAAATACATGTATGGATAAATAAAGATGTTGGAATGACCTAAGTGTACATAGATGTATAACATGTCAGGGACAGTTCACCGCACAATCAAAAATACATGTTTTTGCTCTTACCTGTAGAGCTATAAATCCATCTAGATTGTTTTTGTGCGAGTTGCTCAGTTTTTGATATCGGTCGAAAAGATGTCTGTGTTCACTTCAATTTAAATGACTCAGCTCGGTGAACTGCCGCTCAGCTTGTGGTTCTCAAAACACCAATTGTAAAACTCAAGAGCAATGTGTCTTTCAGGAAATCATGACCCAGTTACTCAAAATACCAACAGACCTTGTTGTAAGCAGTTTAACGGAGGAACTACTTTTCTCCCGTCCTACTGTAAAGAAAGAAGTGAGCATCCACTCATGGACGAGAGGCAAGCTAACAAAGCTGATTAAGCTAGCCAACATTAAAGCTCAGCTGATGGCATTAATGTTTAAATCCTGTGCCTTAGTGCACACAAGCCTTGGCAGTTATAGTTCAGTAGAAAGAAAATACAAGAAACTGCTCACAGCAGGGTCTGTGGGTTATCTCAGTAAGTGGGTCATGATTTCTGGAAAGGGACATTGTCATCAAGTTCTTTTAAATGTATTTTTAAATAGCTTTGAGCAAGACAAGCCAAATACCATTTGTTCCATTATTTTCCAGAAAAGGCAGACATCTCTATGGCCGATATCTCCAAAACTCACGCAAAACAAGTACGTTGGATAAATAGCTCCACAGGTGAGAGGAAAAAATATATATTTCCACTGAGAATCAACATTCAACCCTGTAGCTTTTTGCAACTTTTCACATTCAACCAAACCAGGAATAAAACAATAAAATGTTTGTCTTCTATCCATCCAATGAAAAAAAGACCAACCTGCCCCAATGAGATACTCCGTTTCTGCAATAAGATCTTGATACGTTTTTTATTACATCCATTATCAACTTGTCTTACCTGAATCTGTTGGAGCAATTAAGGCTACGAAGTGGCCTTTGACCGGGGCAGGGCTTTTTCTGTTGCAAGTGGAGCGAGTACCAAGCTGCCCGTTACCACCAAGCCCAAAAGAGTACATCTTTCCAGAGGAGGGTGTGAAAGCCAACGTGTGCTGCCTTGTAATTGCAAAAATATTTTGTTTTATGACATCTTAATAATATTCAACTAAGCCTGTTTATCTTTTAGACTGCTCATTTAATATGACAGTGTGTGCATTGCTGCCAATACAGAAAAAATGTGATATGTCATCCATGTTTGAGATAAAACTTAAATATAGAAAAGTACATTTTACCTTCCACATGAAATCTGTGCAACTACATTTCCCATGAGCTCAAACACTTTCCTGGGGTTGATTTCATGGTTTGTAGAGTAATGTCCAAGTTGTCCGTATCCTCCTGCTCCAAATGTAAACACTCCTCCTTCCTGTAAAATCAGCAACACCTGTTGTTCTTATGTTTTCATGGACAAGAGCACTGGAAGGCCAGTTATCCACTTATTTATTAATAGGAAACAACCAGCCCTGTCACAGGTATATTTTCACCTGCAAGTCTGAAACTGGGGTCTATGTCTACAACATAAAACCACAACTGAAACCATTTTCAGCTATCTAATACTCCCAACCCACTACATTTATTTGATAACTTTAGTAAAAAGTTACTTTGTAGATTCAGATTATTCAGTGCTAATAGGCTATGACTTGTGATGTGAACACTGACACACTGTGCTGGGCATTATAATGCCATAGAAAGTTTAAGAATGCAACTTCTGATATAATCGTCATTAATTTGCCACAATCTTCACTCTCAAATCAGTGGTTTCAATATTTTAGTTAAACTGTGATTGTTTCAAAATGTTAAGCCCGGAAGAGTTAAATGTAAAAATCAACTTGAGTCTTTGTGACCCCAGATCTCAGCAATTAGGCTTGCCAATAAAAAAAAATATGAATGGTAGTTAATTGTGGTACAAAAAACAATTAATTCACCACCACTAATCACACCACTTTGGGAAACCACAGATTCAACTCAAGGTCTTACAAATTACACTGTAGATTTATCAAATTATGAAAAAGTATAACTTAACTTGGTTAGTGCTGCTGTGTGATCTTCTCCACAGGAGATGTATATCACTCTCTGCGATCTAAGGGACTTCAGCAGGGCTGGGAAACACCGATCTGCAAAAGACCTTCTCTCAATTAGTCAGAGTTAAGGGATTAAATGCTCACAAGTACTTCAGCGTTTTGACCACCCACCATTGGTGTCATTGAGACCCAGCTGACCAAACTTGTTGCGCCCCCAGCCAAACACAGCTCCTGAGAGGGTGAGGGCAAAGCTGTGGGCGCCACCTGCAGATATCTGGGCAAATGGAATGCCCTGCAGAGACTGAATGATTTGGGGTGTGGAAATACTTTGTCCGTTTATTCCCAGCCCAAGTTGTCCATATCGATTCTGGCCCCAGGAGAAGACTTGGCCTCCTAAGAAAGGAAATAGGCATCAGATGTAATGTCTTCATGTGAGGGAAACATAATAAGATGAATGAATAAATGTGGACTATGTGGGTACAAACTATCCTCACCTCTTGAAAGTGCATGGGAGTGCCAATACCCGCAGGCTACCTGAGCAATTTGTACATCTGACAAACTCTTGATGTTTCTGGCATTTTCACGGTGAGAAGGAAATTACAATTATTTTTGTTCAATTAAGTTTCAATCAACAATTTAATTCAGAATGTTTCTTTGATACTTAGACAATAAACATGCAGATCGTTAGATGTTTTAATTATGTGCATTTTTACATAAGAAAGCATGGGGAACATAATTTATTATGCAGAGCAAACAAGAGAGGTGCCACACAAATCAGTATCAAAACCCTGCTGTATTTACCTAGGCACACGAACACATTCTTCAAAGTTATTTAGGCCCAGTTGCCCATCTGAGCCCAGACCCCATGAGAAAATCTGCCCTTTGTCATTCAGGGCGAGCGTGTGGGACTGTCCACATGACACTGCCACTATGATCTGTGCATCCAGAGCCACAACCTGTTCTGATAGAAGACAAAGAGAATTGTTTGTGGAGATGACTGATTTTTTTATGTGTTATCATAAAACACAATAGACACACACACAAGAATATCACCAACCTGGTTTCTTTCTGGACTTCTCATGTCCCAGCTGCCCCAGGTCATTGCAACCACAGGTGTATACCGTCCCATCCTCCAGCAGGAAGGCTGTGTGTCTGTGGCCACACCCCACATCGCACACTTGCTTCCCGTGAAAGAATTCACATTTCCGAGGCTCAACCACGATCTCTTCATCAATCCCACCCAAACCTAGCTGTCCGTAGGAAGCATTTCCCCAGCACAGCATTGTAACTCACCCCCTTTGGCTATACACGCCAGCAGGATCTCCGTCTCTGTGAAAACGAAAGAGACACCTCGGTTAATCCAACCTCACGGAGCCCATAGTTTTGGTTGCTAGATAACACTTCAGCTGGCAACACCTAGCAAGGTAGCCAAATAACGTCATGGCTAAATAACATTACCAGCGCCACATAAGATAGACGCGTACGTGTGCTTAGCCCTAGTTATTATATTTATGATTTAATAATATATTTATAACCTAATAAAAAATACAACGAGCTCGTGGCTGGCAAGGTAGCATGTAAACAGATTAGCCAAGTGAGCTACAGTTAAATTAACGGTGTTAGATGAAATGCTTCGCGAGCTAAAATCAGCAAACGACTTCCGTTTAGGGCGTATGGAACTTCAAAGTAAAGCAAACGTCGTAATATGTTTAAATTAATGTATTGTATGGTCACCCACATTTGATTGACATGTACGAGCTCAAAAGAATGTCTGGTGTCATAAAGGTAACAACTGCGACATTTCTTCTAAGATTTATATGAATTATTGTAAACGGAAGTACATTGTTGATCTGACCGGAGGACGCCGGATAAAGATAGGTGGCTTGACTCTTGACGTTACTCTACCATGATGATTAAAAGCGAGGCAGAGCAGTCATGACTGACGCCACTTGGCCAAGTTAATTTGCCATTCCTCAGTAGTTAATGATTTTAGCAATGAAGGTTAAAGGAATAACGTAAGCGAAGGGAACATTTTTTAGAAATGCGTTCGACACGTGGCGACATTAATATAGCATGGCTTTGCTGAAACACCGCTGTTATGTTAGCAAGCTAACGTTAGTCACAACATAACACAGTCAGCTAACAGTCTGTGTACTAAGGTGACTGTATGGCTAACGTGAAGTGTGTCAACTTAAAGATCTGTTCTCTTTTTTATGTCACATTTTTCGTAAGCAATTACCAAGTTACAAACATGTCTAAGTCTGCTATAACGTTAAAGCCAAATAGCAGATCTTACCAAACCCGCCAGTTCTGACAGTGCTGCTGCCTTCCAGTGTTTTTGCTTGCTAGCTCTGCTGAGTGTCAAAAATGAACATGCCAGCACATTTCAGTATTTAATATCGACAGCCAGCTCCCAGCTAGTTGTAAGAAATCCTACCCAGTCGCAATACCTCTGTCAACAACTGCTGGAAAGCCGACAAGTCAGCCGTACTACACTCTGAATGTCCGGTTTTTCCTTTAGAAATAAAACATTTTTGTAATTGACTCTCAAACAAACAGCGCAACTGTGCAATTATACTTTACCTATACACCGAGAGTAATGTCTGAAACATGTGAACGCCTTATTTATACCGTCTCGTGTAACTGTAGCAAAGCTTAAGCGTGAAAGTGATGGCTTTTAATATTTGAACAAATTCTCATTTAACCGGAAGTAATGTCGCATTTCCGTTAACTTCATTGGTGGAGAAATGTCGCGATGCATCAGCAATGTTCTAGATGGAGCACACGCGCATGCGCTGTCATGCAACTGTTTATGTAGTACATGCATACTATACACACACACCTTATGTATAATCTGTCGAGTTCAAACACACACAAATATATATAAATGTATACCATAAACAAGACTAAGAATGGGCTATACAATATTCTCCTTCTACAATATGACAGGAGCACTATGCAGTGTAGAAAAAATTTAAACTCAGAATTGTAATATTTAATTAGAGTTAATTATACAAACTTAGATATCTATCATTCCATAACTGAATAAATAAGCTGTTCTCTTTCTAAGGAAAATAAGGTCCTCAAAACACTGTTTGAAGCTATGAAGGTGGCAGTGTCCACCATGTGTTAATATCAAACAAATTTAATTTTACAAAGTTAAACAGTATGAAATTGTGTTGTTCTTTGAGGTCAGTTTGTTTATTCAGTTTATTCACTCATAAAAAAAAAGCTTGTTGATTTATTTAGTTTGTTCAGGCATGAACAATCAGTCAATGAAGATCTTTTTGTTCTAAAATGTCGTCCCAGAAACAACATAGTCCACCTTTGATATGATCTAAATTATAATACTTGTTTTCAGTCTGTGAAAATGTTTACATTTTGAAATTGAAGGGAATACTAGAAGGAAGTTGGCTTTTAAAAAGAAATCTCTACGTTTCCACCTGACATGTGGTAAATAAAGTAAGGTGGTCTATGAAACATTTGGCTCCCTCTGGTGGAAGATATACACAAATAAAATTACTCACTCACCAATGCATTTATTTTTATGAAAAAAGATTAAGGGCATGGCATAGTAGTGTTTACTCACATTGCAGATGAACTGTTCTAACTTTGCTAACAAGCAATGTAAAGAATAATGTGTTTGTACCATAGGACAACAATAAAACAACCTTTTCTCCTCTCTAGTGGGGGTGGTTCATAAATCTAATGCTGTAGATAAGTGCTTGGTGGAAGAAGGTAGTCCTATCATGGTAGCAATATATGCAGTAATATGGACAAAAATGTCATTTACAAGTAAAAGTCATTGAAATCCTCCTGAAGTATACAATCAAAATGTTTCACCTAAATGCTGAAATGTGGCCCCTAAGAATGTCATTGAATATATAATTTGATTGTTTAACAAGGTATTAAAGTACAATATATTACCGATGCATTAACGTGAAAGCAGTATTTGAATACTCTAGTAGTTGAATTTCAATCCTTTGTATACTGTTGGGTAGATTTATATGTTTAAAGTCTGTTTAAAAGACTCATTGCATTTTGTGTGAAAAAAACAACTCAAATGTACCCCCCAACTGTGCTTAAGTACTGTACATGGGAAAATTTACTTAGTTACATTCAAGCCCTGGTGTTTCAAAACACGTGCCAATTAAATTGTTGGGCATACGCCACCATACGAAGTGCTTCAGCGCTGCCATTTTGATGAGTAAATAAGTAAAATAAAATCTATCATGACACAGATTTGGTTGAAGGACACAGCAGTAGGTTATGGCTTTAAATTAGGAATGGTTAAAGCAGAACCAGATGTTTGCCAACTCCATGAGTACACATTCAAAGTATGTTAGGTGTACATGTAATTCAAAGGACACTCTTCAAAGTGTTTCTTAACACTGCATTACAGTATGAAATCATACGTCACTGTCATAACTCTTCTCCTTCATTGCTATTAGCGGGTGACAGGGGCATGCGTCCTAAACTGGAAACTGTGTCGACACCAAAGGTAATGAAAGCCCTCGTTCCACCACAACAGCCCATTTTACGCACACGTTTACGTAACAACACATGATGTCTGACGATTAACATCTTTCAGGTGTAGTTTCTCCTGAAATGCAGTGAATCCTGTAGAGCTGGTTCTTCATGGGTGTTAATCCCTTGTGACTCTCACTGTGGACCGATGTCTCAGAGCGTGAGGATGTTATTTCACTGACAGTCGGTCACAAATCAGGGCGCATTCAGGACATAACCAAGAGAAATACTCATGTTGCAACTTCTGGGAGTAAGTAAAAACCTCTTTATACATTATTTATGTCTCTAACAGCTGAGAGTTGCATCAGTGTGAATTAATCAGAGTTTTTGTTGGGAGACTAATATTAACTGGCGTTTTCTTTTAACTTGCACAGATTGTTGTTGGCCTCCTCTTCATCATAATGTGCTTTTCAAAAGGACTCAAAGAGGTAAGCAAACATTTGCCCTGTTTTCTTTTGCATGATGAAATGTTTTTGGTTCTAGTATGTAATTAAGATGACCTGCAAGACACGAATCAACCCTTAAAAGACAGAAACCAACTGAAGCAGCTCTGCAACTGCTAGAGGAAGTGACCAGTGTACCATGAAGGAAATAAAGTGTGATTCTCTGTAACGATGGTTATCTTTGACAGGAATATAAACCTCAAAAATCCCAGCCTGAATCATCTTCTGCCAACAGCAAGAAGGTGAGTAATCATCCAAAGTTAAATGCTGTCGCTATTTATGATGATTGAGATTTAACTTTAACCTCTTCAGCAGAAGGATCTGAGTGAAGAAGATGTGCACTTATTGGCCAGGATCCTTTCAGTTGGATTGGTGGATGCAGATCCAAACTATCTCCACCACCTCAAAGGCTACAGAGACCTGCATGGTGGATGAGCTCCACTTTAAAGAAATCATCCCACAAATTGGAATTAATTGACAAAACATAGTTGTCCTGGATATATCGATGGATTTGTGATGAAATCAAATCAAGACTCTTCCGCATTGTGTTTTGGATTACCACAAGTCAAGTTGTTCTCCCAATCCCTCCAGATGTTCCATGATTAATGGGAAAATGTGCACTTTATTCAGGTCAAAGATGACACTGCTAATGAATTAGGGGCAATGGTGCTTTATTTGGATCATTTAACTGGTGCATCCTGACTGCTTCATTTATTGCTAGATTGTATCAGTTGATATCTGTGAAAAAGTGAAAAAAGAATCTCTGATATATGCCTATTACGTTCAACATCGACCTGTTTTTAATATGGGTGATGCATAAGATGAAAATATAGAGGATTAGTTGTTGTTGCTGTCATGCTAGCTTTATTAGGGATGCTTCGATGTCTGAATTACTTTACTGAAGTGTTGTGCAATGTTAAAGGGGCTCTGTGGAACATCCGTGTTGTGCAGGATGCCTTTGTTTATGTTGGCGAACTCCATTTCTGAACATCCTTTGTACTGTCATGGAAAATCCAACACAAGTCCTTCACAAAGAAATCCACAGTCCGACCGAGAGAGATGGGGAAGGTTTAATTTTTCACGTCACATTACAATCTGCTCACATATGGCCAATAAAAATGTGACTAGTACATGTAAACTGCTACAGACTGTGACACAGAGCCCCTTTAAACGCCCCTTGTTAAAATGTAAAGCCAGTCTTCCCCTAAAGGCCTACAACAGGAAGCCGTGCTACACAATTTAAATGTCGAAGCCAGTTTCGGTAGCTTCAGAGACCAGTTAGCCCCTTTAAAGTGAGACTGTAGCTTTTTCTTGACAGTGGATACTGAATTGGGATAATACTAAGTAGATTTTAGCTAAATGCTAAACAGTTTTAACTGCTAAAATGCTGAGCTAAAGTAACAGCAAATAAATGGAGAAGAATCACACAGTCATCGTGAAGTGAATCAGCAACATTTAGCCTGTCTAAAGTTTGCTAACTTTAGCCCACATTAGTCACCATGAGTACTGGTCATACCAGACAGACAAAGTTTGTAGCAGCAAGTGCTTGAGGGTGTTTAATCGAAGAATGGTGTGTGTTATCGCTTAGAAATACAATTTTTCACCTCCAGCAGAAAGCATGTGTTATCGCTTCTACCAAAAGTTACATACTCTTGCATTCAGGGATAGCTGTTTGAACATTTCTATGTGCCACAGACAACGAATTTGGCTACTTTGCTTTGGTTGTCATTCTGGGTCTGCCCTTACCTGCAGGAGACAAAAGAGAGAGAGAGAGACAGACAAAGAGAGAGATTAGTGACAAATAAACATGTAATCTTTTGTTTGTCTCCAGTGGTAAATGTGCTTGTCTCTTACTCCAGACATGGCTGTTGAGTTTGTCTCCGAGCAAGTAGAGCAATGTCAGCACTGACATGTTGAAAAAGAAGAAGCCCATGAGACCACTGGTGCTGAAGTGCCCAAGAAGGGGATACACCCAAATCCCAACAGACAAGTACACCCATATAATCCTGCAGAACATGTTTAGAGAGAACGAAAATAAACTTCAGTGTATCTGTCAGATCATCTTGCATCGTCTTATCTCAATGATCTAGTATGGCGTGTGCAAGTATTCACTGCAGCAGAGTAATAAATCTGCTCAACATATTTATGGTGTGTACCATCAGACACATGAGGATCTGTAGGTAGATACTCTATGTGAGCCAGAACTGTTGAAGGTACAAAGAAAGCTTTTCAGCCCTCAAGCTGTTTGCATTATGAACTGATAAATGCTGCAGCGCTGGACTAGTCTAGACTAGTTACATCAGGAACATGGACGCATTTATACACTTCTGTGCCTCTCGCCACATAACTCAAGAAGGGCTACATTGTTCTGAACTGCTTTGATATTTGTGCATCAACTATGTGCCTATTAAAGTTGGGAAATGCCTTGTAATGGTTCTACTGTGTGTGCTGACTCAACACTTACCCGCATAAGTAAGACAGACCCACAACTCCTAATGCTGCCAGCGCATGTTTAGTCTGAGGGTAGGTGTGAGGCTGCACCAGCAACTCTCCAAGTAAAACAGGAAGGACAAATGTGTGCTGTGGAGACAGTGTAGAATAACTTATCATGTGTGATGGTTTATTGCAGGAGAATCTGGATTATTTATATTTTGAGTCAAGCTTTATATCAAGTTCCTCATAATAAGCATTAGTTAATAGTTAGGCCCTTTTAAGTCATTATCAAGTGATAATATTATTGTTTATCATCTTCAATAATTTATAATACTAAGGATCTATGAACTCAAATATTGATAATGGATTTCACATCAATAGCTGAAAAGCAACTAATACTCTGAGTAGAGTTTGAGAAGTACATGTTTTGGTTGGCTAACACCAGCAGTTTTACATGTACTTGAGTAATATTCAAATAATGTATCTGTAATCATATTTGAGGACAGATATTCAGTACTCTTTCCACCAACGTTCCCTTATCATTGCTCTGTGGCAGAGTTGTGATGGAGGCCACAGCACTTGGATAGAAGCTGTTTCTCACTCTATTTGTCTTGGATGCATAATGAGTAAAAAAAAAAGAAAAAAAAGTCTGTATTAATCTCAATGAACCAACAAAAAAGCTCAAGGTTTAGCGATGACATTATAGATAAATTGGTTAAACTCAACAAATGTGTTTGTAATGCTGTTATAAACAATTATAACATATAATTAGATCTTAATTATATCTTAATGTGAATAAAGTTATGATATGTTACATTTCTGTTTCAAAATGTCTCAAAACAACTAGCTTCGACCTTTATTTTCTTGTTTGTTGAGTTGTGTGATTATATTATCACAAATGTTTCTAAATAGCCCTTTTTATTTGGTCGCCTGTCACAAGAGGGAAACTAAAATATCTATAGTTTCCTTGAGCAGTCAGAGAATGAGGAAGAAAGTCTGTAGACGACACCATGGGTCAGAATATCGGGGTGAGCCACCAGCTCTCTGTCTTTTGTTTTGCTTTGATTGAGAGACCAATTATTATTATTATTAACACCTATACAGTCTTATTAATGTTAATAAACATATGATATTGACTTATAAGGGCAATTCAACTCACGCTCATTAAAGGGTTATTCAATATTTAGGAAAGTAATAGCTGAAATGCTTATAAACAGACCATAGCATGGTTCATCCAGGGGGGGAAGAAGGTGTCAATGGTAGCTGGGTAGACTAGTTCTCTGTCATAGGCAAAGATCGTCCAGAAAAGTAGAACAACAAACTAGACAAAATGTATAGGACATAGATTAATGTGTAACACATTTCTTATTATATGATTTTAAAACAATGTCAGATTTAAAAAAAAAAGTGTTTCTCACCATGCCCACAGGGAAGGCAAAGACAGAGAAGAGAAGGTCTTTACATCTATTCAGAATGCTCTCAGACTTCTTCCAAGGCTGCAGATCATTCACTGTGGCCAGTCCAAAGAATGTCATTTGTAGTAGCTGAAATATTAAAGGCAACATTATTATTTCCTTTTTCATAGATACTATTGGATATTTTGCTAATATAATATTCGGAAATTGACTTACCAAATTCAAAAACGTGAGGTACTTCCAAGGTCCTCCGTAAATAAAGATTCCTGGTGGTAGCTCCTCTCCATCCTTAGCAGCCAGAGTCTTAACAGTGAAAGCGTACCAGCTGAATGCTGTGATGTGGTACACTCTTCTCAGGGTTGAAGTCATTGTACTGTAAATGTATAGTGATCCTCAACAAACAACAAAAAATTAAATAAAACTAGCAAAAATGTCAGTTCAGAGTGTGAGTTTTCCCTTTGGACTCTGATGTACTTTAGGCAGTGAGGGTGGGTTCCCGAAGGATTAGTGTAATTCAGCGGGAGCTTATCAAAATCAGTGAGCAGTGGATGTAAAGCGACATCCACAGACAAGAGGCCCACTGTTTCTTATAAAGCACTGGAGTCTTTCTTTCATAACTGACGTGCCTTAGCATGTGACAATTTATTCGCAGCGAGAGCTTAATCGGTTTCATAGCGTTTTGCAATAGAAGTTAAGAAAGAGTAAATCAGGTTATGTATGTCACGTGCAAAATAGTTGATTCTCTGTTGTCATGAAGTGTTGTGAAACCCTGAGTTTGTCAATAAACTACACACCTAATCCCAGCCAGCATCAGGTATGCTGTTACGTATTTGACCCTGACTTCTAGGAGGTCAGAGGAGGGTCAGAAATGTGCGTGGTCAAAATCTTTGAAATGATATGATGAGTCATAGTTTGTTCTCCAGTTTACAAAAATTTGATCAAAAGGTAGAAATACACCAGGGTGCCACATGTAGCCAAACAAGACTAGGAGGCTGAAGCAACCTAGCAGCCTTTTGAAACTGTAATGCTCATTTCACATCAGCTGTACGACGGATGAAAACAAAGATGGTACTGGTAGCAGGCTGAAAAGAATGGGGTTTTTCATTTTTTTGTGTGTGTTCTCGACAGCATGACCATGTTCAGGGATTTGCATGGTGGGAGTAACTGACACTGTTGACCTGAGGGTGGTGCTAGAGTTAACGTCATTGTGGTGAGACACTCATGACACTTTTGGGATGTCATGTGAAGGCTTGTGAATAACAGGGTTAGTACACCATCATTTTCTATGTTGTGTTTCAGTCAGTGTTTCAGAAATAACATGCTGTGCGTTATACAACTATTTGTTATTCCATTCGTCAATGCACTTTCTATTTTTTATATTTAAACAATACAGCAGCACCTTATCAAATGTTAAAAACAAAAACATATATTGAGACTGTTAAGTCATTAAATTAATTTCTAAAATTAACTATGGCCCTTTAAATTGCGAATGTAGTTTCATGTTTAAACGTCCAGTTCTTAAGGAAGTCTATCTATCTTGGGCAACATGTCATGGTGGTATCAGATTATGACTTTTTAGATAAAGATGCGTCAGTGATGACACCGCACAAAAAAGAGAAGACATTAAAGGTCCTTTTTGTGAGGAAATTGATTTTTAAATCTCATTCCCAACTCGTCAAATACTGACATTTTGAGATTGTAGGTCGGGTTGGACTATCCCAAAGTGTCTCTATTTGAGTAGTGAATGAGAAAAATCTACTTCCTCAAGAAACCTGACCTGTAATTTTGTCTCTTTTTGTTCTGTATCGTCGTCGATGTATCTGTTTGTACGATAACATAGAAAACGCAGTTGTCTGACAACAACAGTCAGTCATAATTTGATACCATCATGACATGTTGGCCAAGATGTTACGAAGATAGAGATAGAGATTCTACAAGATGTACTAACTGCAATCAACTACAAGTACAACACAGAATCTATGTATGTAAAATGGCTCATTATTATAGTAATACATAAACAACACCCAGTGTCATAGATCATCTCCTTAAAGGAACATGTAGAAATTGGCATTTTCTGAGATTTGGTAAGCCCCACAATTTCTGACCACTGTCATAAATACAAATCTCAGGTCTCTAACAATTTGTCAGACGTGATGTAGGTGCTACAACTAAAACTACAAACTAAACTTACAACATCATAACAATGTCATGTGCTGAAAACTTGTATGTTGACATGAACATGTATGCAACGCTGTGATCTGACCCTCTCACTGAAGTTACATAGTGCAGAAACAAGTGATAGGGAGCGGAGTGGCTGAGGCAGAGACACCAAATAATTTTACAGTTACACAATGTTGCTTCAAGCAGAAGAAGAGAACATTTTCACCCATTCACATTGGGAAACTTTAGGGAGGGTTGGACTTACAAAGAATAGGGCTTTTCAGAAACATTTTGAGCAAATTTTGAAAAAGCACATGTGTAAGTAATAAAATGAAAGATGGCTGAGTTTCTTTTAGCTTCTTCAGTTTCAGGTTCCAGGTATTTTGCATGTTGGCTCACTGTCACCCTTTCATGGTTGACTGTTTTAAAAGATTGATGTTGTCAGTGACACCTGTGATTTTTCCTGTTGTGACAAATCAAAAATGTGTAGTGAATGCCAAAACATGATCTATGTAAATTTACCACATTTGCGTAATGTAATTATCTGTGAATCAGTAAAAACCTTTTCTCAGAAACTTCCTTCTGCAGTGCCAGGCGCAAAAAAAAAAAAAAGACATAACATTTTAAAGAAGTTTTATTTAAAAATGCCAAGTGTTTGTTGTCCATTGTAAAACTTTGAGAGCACAGTTCCACATACTGTTTCCATTCAAAAATTCCATGTTTCTCTGTACGTGTATGACAATTTGTGATTTAAAAAGGCACATTTCAGAGACAATTATAGGGTTGGTTTCAGAAATTAAAGGTTTTGGTTCCAGCATATTTTCTCACATACCCCTGGTGGAATCTAGTCTTACAGGTAGCAACAGTGAAACATCTAAAAAGCAAACACCTCATGTTTGTTTCACAAATCTTCTAAATACAATAAAAATCATTTGGCTGGTGTGGGTTAAATGGGTGTATCGACCCTTTAAGGTAACAGCTTGAAAATCAGACCAACGACCCCTCTGGATAATGTTCAAATGAAAAAAAAAATCTGACATGCTATCTGGTGTAAAATGATTTACACATTAATATTTTTTCAAAAACATCATGTTTAAGCTGCAATGCTGTTTCAATCAAGGCTTGTTCAACATTTCCCAAGTTTGATTTAGATATCAAAGAATTAAAGTTAAAACTTATTTACAAAAGAACAATTACAATCCTGTGTGGATATGACCAATGTACCCACTTGTTTCACAAACAAATGTAAATATAAACATCTTTGTTTAACATGATCGTGAAATATTACAATATAAACTATAAACTACAGTATCTTACAGTTTTACAACCCACTTTAGATTATCTTATCTTTTACAGCTTAACATCACATTTTGACTTAAAACCAGCTAACATTAATGTAATGGCTGTCAGTGCTGTATTAAAGGCAAGGACAGACCTAATTGTAGAAACAACCTGTTGCACACATTGCACTCTACCCATCCAGTCAGTAAAAATATATTTGATCACACACATACAGTCTCAGTCCTTGTAGTTTTCACACAGTAAAAACCCCTTTGTTGGTCGTGGCACATTGAATTTGTACATCAGGGTTTGTATTCATTTGTATTTCAAGTTATTTTACCCTTTAAGATCCAATGCCACTGATACACGCATCCCCTTGTCTTCGCATGATGTGAAATCAAATTTCCCTTAAATGTATTTGGTGAGAAATTGTCTTCGTCGCCATTTCAGCTTTTCATCTGCTTCTCCGTACACATACTGTATTCACTGTTCATCCTCTCTTCTTTCTTTGGATCCCAATTAAGGTCCCATCTGTGAAAGTGACAAACACCAAATTATTTAGTACAGGGGAAACAAAAAGTACTTTTATACAGGTAATAGTAACAATGGTGTTGCAATGCATTCATACCTCAAATCGACTGTAAACTTTCCTCTCCTTCCTCATGCTCTGAATCCTCTCGAGCAGCTTGTCGCGCTCCTGATTTGACTTGACTTGTTGCCCTCTACTGATCGACCTCATCCCTCTTTCTTTCTCCCTTTTGGCATTTTTGTCAGCTTCGTCTTCCTTTTCGTCATCGGTGACAGGAGACTCTTTGGTTGCCTCGGACCTGCTTTGGCTATTAGCAGATATTTGCTCCAGGAGCAGCTTTGTGTCATCTCTGAGGTTGCTGCTCGAGAGCACGTTGGCTGTTGATGACTGGTAGCGAGACTGGCTTGATTTTGGCTGCTTGGACTGCGGTGACGGGGGCACGGCTTCATCTGATGTGATCTCTGGCACCTCAGAGCAGTTATTTTGCTTTACTTGGTCATTTGTTTTCTCATTGCTGTCCGAGTCCTGTGTAGGAGCTTTATCTACCTTATTGGTGGTCTCAGTATCGTGAGTTTTGTTCTCACCAGGTTCAGGCTTTTCAGGCTCTTGGCTTACTTCTTTCTCGCTGTCCTTGCTAATTTCGGCAGGCACAGGGGACTCTAAGGAGTGAGTTTCAGAAGTAACAGATTCAGGCATTTTACATGTCAATTTAGACTCTGTTGAGACTTCTGAGGTGGGCTCAGCCGGACTAGAAGTTGGAGTTTCGTTAGAGTCTGTTGTAACCTTCTCTGGAAGAGAGTTATCATGTGAGGGGCTATGCAATGCAGACAATATTTTTTCAGCCTCAGGGGACAAAACAGATCCAACAGACTCACTTTGAGGAGTAGAACATGACACTGTTTCAGCAGGACAAGGGGCGACAGGTCCAGTCAGGTTAAGTATGGAGGGAGGGGTCACTTGTATTGGTGCATCTTGAGGAGATGCAGTCTTTTCTGACTGTGATGCTTTCGGAGTTAAATCTGGAATCACAGGAGAGCCTGTCTCTGCTGGAGTCTGCTCAGGTGAAGGGTCTGCTGGGGAGGGAGTAGGTTTAATGCTCTCCTTTTGATCAGATCTGCTTTCCACATTAGGTAAACATGACTCAAGGGGTGTGCCATCAGCTTTGGCATCCTGTGATGCTCCAAGAACTGCAGATTCATCTCCAACAACTTGTGGAACAGAGTTGTTTTCCGATTCAGGAACATCTTTTTGGGAACAAGTATCTTTAGATTCTGTCTCTGCAGTAGGCTGTAATGAGGATACCTTTGGCTCTGGACTAGCAGCACATGAAATATCCGTTTCCAAATGTGCAGAGTCAACTGCTGAAGGTTTCTCGGTTGACGTCAGATGGGAAACAGAATCTACATGAGCTTGGGTGGAATCAGATTCTGTTTGGCTGATAGAGGAAGCGGTAGATTGTTGTGATGATTCCTCAACTGATTGGGCAAAGGGGCCGGCAGTTTTCTGTGCATTTGGGGCCAATATGCTGGAAGTTGGGGTTGAGTTTGAGTCTCCTAGGGGAACATTAGAAGATATTGTCTCTGCTGAAGTGGTAAGAGGAGCAGAGCTAGAGGGTGAATGACTTGGACTAATCTGTGAACCACCAGTGTTCTGCTCAGGAAGCAGGGGCACAGACGGGATGCTGGTTTCTAAATGAACGGATTCTTGATTTGGGGCTTTAGAATTCACTGCAGCAGAAGACGGTGGCACTTTCACTGAACTGGAAGTGGGTGAATGTGACTCTTTCGAGGTAGTATCAAGGCTTGGTGGGTTTTTACTTTCATTGATACATTGAGCAAGAGAAGAAACATTAGCAGGAGTAGCACTAGTTGGTGAAGGTGGATGACTTGGGCTAATCTTTCCAACAGCAAGATTTGACAGCTTTGGTTCCGGAGGCACTTCTGGTGCTGGTTGGATGTTTTCAAGCTCTGTCTTCTTGGAAACAGTTGAAACTCTTGTTTGTAAACCCTCAGATGCTGTGGTATCAGCCATCTTTTCTGCAGTTTCTTGTGGTACAGGTTCCTCATTTTTAACAGCAGTAATGTTTTTAAGTTCAGTTGGTGGTTTCATTGGAAGTTTCTCTTTGCTCTTTTCAGCTTCTGCAGCCTTAGCAGCTTTGCGTTTTGCTGCCAGCTCTTTGAAAAACATCAGCCTTGTATCAGGATCACTCATGTCTACATACAATGGATTGGTAAGCAAAGGTTTGGGTGGCTGGATCGGTTGATCTGTTTTGGGCAATTCAGCCTCAGAAGGCTTGGATTCGGGCACTGGCGGTGTAGAATTTGCTTGCTCTTCATCTGGTGCTGATAACTCTTGTACCTTCTGTTTTTCAGACAGATCCTTAGAACTATCAACCTTTGATGAGTCTTTATCGTCTGCTTTAGTGTTCCCATCATCTGGAGTGTCTGTGGCAGAGTTATCAAAAGTAGATGACTTCATGTAACGGCTCCATTCAAAAGGTCCTCTTGCAGCAGACCTCCTTTGTCCCAATGCCTGAGAGACAAAAGGTTGTTTTGCCTGTTCAGCCTCATTTTTGTCACTTTCCTCATCCTGCTGATCTTGGATAGTATTCTGCTGCTCCAGAGAGCTGAATATCAGAGAGGATCTTAACCTCGAGCTCCTCTGTACAGCTGGATTGTATTTCCTACGGAACGATTCCTCCCTATGAAGAGCAGTTTTTGGTTCCTTTTGCTCTGCCTCCTCTGTCTTTTCCCCTTCAGTCGTGGATGATGATTCTGAAGGTGTCGGAGTTGTTTTGGTTTCTGCTGCCACTGCTGTAGGTTCATCAGGCAATTTCTTCTGCTTCTCTCGTGCAGAGGTTTTGGCATAACCTGGCATCTGACTCGCCCTGGGTACTGCAGGGACCTTAAACTCTCTGACATTAGGGATTTTAGGGACTGGTAAATCTATGCCTGGCATTGTTTGATGTATGAGGTTAGAGGGCTCCTCAAAGGCATCTGGTGCGTTCGATGGTTCGAATGGCATGCCTTCATCTTCTGGATTTTCATATGCACTGAGATATGAGCTAATTCTCCAGTCTCTTAGTCCCCGTTTCACCAGAGGATCCTTTCGGTCAGTGTTAGGTTCCAGGAAAAACTGCTTCTGCTCAGATAGATTTGAAGGTGTGGGAGATGTTTGACAGGGGTATGGCTGGCCTAAACTCAATCTTTTCGGGTGAGATGAACCAAAAGGTACATCTGCTGCAGGTGGTAATTTGTCTGAGCCCTGGTCAAAGTCTACATTTCTGGTGGTTGATAAATAGTTAAGCACAGGGTCAAAGTCAGGCAGTTCCATTTCTTGTGGTAAACCAGGTTCAGAATATTGATCTGCTGACTGATAGTCTTGGTTCCAGAACTTGTCATAAGCATTGTAATCTGGTTCATTTCCTGGTCTAGGTCCTGGTCCTGGATAAGGCAGCTGCCCCCTGTGGAACAGCCTTCCCTGGTTCTCCACCTCTGGCATTCCTTGTTGCTGCAGGAATGGATGAGAATATTTACCAGGAACACCTTCGGCATAACTGTGACGTTTGAAGGCAGGATTCTCCATCATCCTGGAAGGGCCCTGATCAAAAAACGGATCCATGCGTGTTTGCTGGGATGGAAACCTGCTGTACATATCCGCAGGGTTTTGCATTGGTTCCTTTCTTTTAAGGGGCTTAATCCTCCAATCGACATCCATACGTTCATCATAGGGATGTCTCGCCCAGTCCTCCAGATGAGCCGGGTCCGGTTTCCGTGGCTCTCTGTACAGTGAAGTTCTTTCACTTGGGTATTGCCTCTTTTGTAAAAGGCTATAGTCTCCCACTGGATCATGCGCATTTTCAATCACCAGCGGTTTGGACTGAGCAAACAGAATTCGAAACTCTTCATCAAAGGTTGATACAAGCTGTCCAAGGAAAAGGTGTGCCATACAGCGGTTGAGCTTCTCAAAAGACCACATAAAGCTGGACAAAGACATGACAACACATATTATTATCGCTGCAAACAGATGCAAACTAAATACATTCATATAAACTTTCACTTCAAACGACAGTTATCCGCTGGATCACCTGACTGGCACCAGAGGTAACTCTGACAGTCTCTGAAATGTTTGATTTATTTCTAGTTATTTTCTTTTTCAGAGAACCTTTATTGATTTGTTCAGGATAAGAGGTTTACTCTGAACAGATTTGAGAAACTTAACTTATGGTACATTTATTGAACTCTGAAATCTTTATTTTTGATGAATACTATCTGAACTTGCCTAACCTCTAAAAAGCCCCAGGGATAAAGTCAAGTTGTTAATGTAAAATACTCCCTTCTTTTGAAAGAGGAATTCAATAAAATGTAAATGACAGTTGTAATGGCATAAATCCAATAATCGGTTCATCTTTACAAATCATATGCATAATTCTAACAATGGCATAGTTCCCAGTGCTGGCCTTGTTTTGTAAAACAAACTTAATTGAATTGAATCGGGACCTTAAATTGAAAAGTCAAACTGAATCAGGAGTTTGAAGAATCATGACAACAATTATAAAATCATACTGTACATGAATAACTTAAACGCTTGTGTGATATGTGTCATGGGATGGCTTTTTCAGTTTTAAATAAGCTCACCTGTAGTTTCCACTCAGCACAGCCCTGCAGTCTGTCAATAAGAAGCGATCCATCATCTGACCTTGGAAGGATTTCCCTGACCGGCAGTGATAAGTGATGCCAGACACTGTTCTCACACGTAAAAACTGCAAGATACACAGCAAATCACCTGCAAATGAATATTAAGCTAAAGTAGCCCATAGAGTGTTTTAACTGACTGCAATCCAAGCTAGGTGGCAGCATTGCGTTAGCACTAACACTTTGAAAATTAGGAGATAGAAAATGGCTGAATTTCAAGTTCCCTTTTACAGTAATATGCAGTAACTGAGATTTCTTTCAGTGGGAAAATACTATTTAGTCAGGAAATAATGCACATTAATTAACATTAAATATGCCAGATAAGTTCATATAGATTATTATCCACTTAGCGGCAATATAACAATAAACATGACAGACAGAGCTGAACATTATAAAGGATGACATAGAATAATGTTATAGGCACAAACAAGAGGCATAAAGCAAACATACAGTAAATGTAAACATGCAACATTCAGCATATGATGCAAATGACAAACAAGATAACACCACACTGTCACACACACAAAACTTTAGGCTTTAGGCTTCCCATGAAACATCATGGGAGGCCGAAAAGCTTGATAATATTGCGTATGATTTGTAACATGTAAGATTCACAATGCTTGACAAAGCAAGATAAACATATATTAAATATCTTGTTTACTGTTGTTCATTCAATAACATTCTAATAACAGTAACTAATACACTAATACAAAAAAAGGGGAAGTGCATGCCAGCCACGTGATGTTCAGGAAAAAAAGGCTATTTCATTTATTTATTTGTATGATGGAGTCACCCGTAGCAACAGCTGTGTCGTGCCAACTGTACTTTTCCTCACAGGTTCTGTCAACATGGACGGAGCAGCTGTCAAAGGATAAGTTTATTCTATGTGTATGTCCAACTAATAATGAAAAAAAGACAAAAACACTGTCTCTCAGCACTTTGTGGCTCTAAGCCCAAAGCCAATTTGTTTCTACTGGAAATGTAAATCTTTAAAATGAGCCACAAATATATACCTCGGGACATGTGAGGTACTAACAGCAGGGCAGCAACAAATGTTCAATTTCATTATCGATTGATCTGCAGATTATTTTCATGATTACGCAGCGAAAGACTCTTAGTTTACTGTCATTAATGACAAATAAAAGCAGAAAATCTTCACATTTAAGAAGCTGAAGCCAGCAAAATGTGTGTAATTTTGTTTGAAAAAAGGAAAATGTTAACTTATTTACTACCATCTACTACTACTACTACTTCTACTAGTAGTAGTAGTTTTAGGTTGTTGATTGCATTAAAAGTTATAACACAGCTTTATTACAGTACCTAAGCCAAAATGTATCATTTTAAAAGGAATACCAACTCACCTGAATGATTTGTAGATTGACTCTGCAGTTGGACACCATGTTGATGAAGTGATGTGCATTTTGTTCGTCTAGGAGGATGTAGACAGCCACATTCCTCATGGCAGCATTGAGAATATCATGAAAAATGTCAACATCGGTAAACATGTCCATCGCTATAGCAATCACCTGCAGAGACAAAAGATACAACACCATCAAAGTCAAAACAACACATCAGAGAGTGACACATCACATACAGAAAGCGAAAGAAATACCTGCTGAGCATTCTTGATAAGTCGTCGGGCCTGCTCCTTGATACTCGGCATGTCAGGCTCAGGGGGGTTGACCAGAGTGGTGACCTCCGTGGGCCCAATCAAGTGATGCATTTGAGGCCAGCCGAGGTCCAAACCTGGGGCATCCAGGTCAGAGTGAATTGGCCAGTAAGTGTCGGAGGAGCCATCTCCGCCAATATCCAGAAAGCGTTGTTCAGGGTGGTTGCTCAGCTGAGGGACCTGAATTAAGTCTTGAATATACTGAATCTCAGATGAGGACAGGAAGTCCACCACATCTGCTTTTTGGAGGAACTGATAGTATCCATCCAAGTCCTCCTCAACCAGTGCATCAATAGCCAGGCGGTACTCTTCCCGATAGTGGGGAGGGAGGTAGTTGGGGTCCAGGGGGTTATCCCCAGAAGAGGAACACTGAGAGCGACGTGCCATACTGTAGTCTAAAGAGATGTCTATAGTCTAAAGAGATGAAGGGGCAAAAGGAAACATGAAGAATTGAATGTACACAGTATGAATACTTTTTACAATACACATCTGTTGTGGAGTCATGAAGAAGCACAACAAGAATACCAGCTAGATAGCTGTGAACATCTGAACAGTTCAGTTTTCAAGTAAAAATAGCCAAGATTCACTTAATCCAGGTTTGCAAATGTGAATTCTAGGCCTTATTTAGGGTTACAACAGTATGAGATTTTCACGGTACAATAAGCATGACCAAAAGTATCACGGTTTCTCAGCATTGCTCAATTGTTATGTCCATTTTAAGGATTATATTTTAAGTAGATAAATATGTGAATAAAAACAAACAAAATGAGATAGTGCCATTCCAAGTTACTGACTGTTTAATTTTGACTTGAAACATCACAAACTGGCACGGTTCGTGCACGGCCCAGGACAGGAGGGCCACCCTGAACATCATTAGCACCCATGTGGAAGAAGATACAGAAGTAACAGCTGTCGCACAACCAA
This sequence comes from Sparus aurata, assembly GCF_900880675.1. NCBI lineage: Eukaryota > Metazoa > Chordata > Actinopteri > Spariformes > Sparidae > Sparus > Sparus aurata. The sequence goes on along the minus strand of NC_044201.1, from coordinate 15,112,064 downwards.
AACTACAGAGCAGGTTCTTTCCTGAGGCTGTGGCGAGTTGTTTATTTATCCAACCTGATTATTGATGGTTAACACATCGGCATAACTTTTTGTTTTGTGTGTGTGTGTGTGTGTGTGTGTGTGTGTGTGTAGCTCACGGAATGAACAACAGACACTACATGAATCTTGAATTCAATATGTGGTGTTGCATGCATTTGCCATATTGTGATCTATAAAAAAGGACCTCATCAATATAACACTTTTTCCTACCATGTCACCGTGTCCTACACTATACTGACCCCAAAACCTTGAATCAAAGAGTTTCAACCCCTCCTGCTCGGATCTTCAGATCAGATACAAGAGCTGCGGCCCTCTCCACAGCTATGACACTGTCCTTATACAGCAGCACTATGAATGAGGGGAGATGAAAGCTAACCACAGGATAGATGGGTTATGGGTGTGGCTTCTCCCTCTGGCTAAAAACCCCTAAGTCTCCATTTGCAAGTTCATATGAAACCTCATCTAAGAGAAAACATCACAGCCCAACACAAAACACCCAAAAAATAGAAGAAAAAAACACAGACACACAGACTTGTGAGAAAAAAATAACCCATTAAGTCACCGTTAAATGCTGAAAGTCCAACCCCAGACTTCATCCACTCACAGACTCATATCTCCACTGAAACCGACCAAAAACTTCACTGTAGTGTGAGCCAGCCATATGTTAAACTTCACGTAGTAAAGACATATAATAAAACCATACAGGTCAAAGCGTGATATAGTAAACTGAACTCACCCCGCTGAAGTTCACTCGTTAAACTTGCCGTCGGTTAAACTTTAATCCCGTCATCGCTCCTTGCTCACCATGTTTTCTCTCTCCACAGCTGTGTCCTGCTCCTCGTCCAGGTGGGACTCGTCGAGAGTGTTTCTGTTACATTGCTTTTCCCCCGTAACCCAGCTAAACCAGTTTATTGTCATGCTCGAGGCATGTTGGCGAGAATGTCAGACACGGAGCACACAAGAGCGGCGAAAAAAAAAGTGCTGTCGACTTCACTTCACTCCGCCCCGCCTCGACTGGACTGGCTCCAGCTCCTCTGTTGGCTCACTTCTCTCTCTCTGTATCTATCTGTGTGTCCATGCTTGTCCTCACACAGCTGTACTCTGCACACATGTTATCTGCCCACTGCTATCTGATAGGACCAAACTGCTTAGTGGCTCTTGGCAACTTACTTGTGTAATGTCAGCAAAAAAAAAAAAAGGAAAAAAAAGAAAAAAAAAAGAAAAGAAAATATTTGAGTGGAGTTATTCTCTTATAAACTGACCCAAAGGATGACATATTCTGATGGGGGCACCTGATAAAGGCTTTGGCAGCTGTGCCTAAGCTTAAAGGGGCAATATGTAAACCAAAGATTTAGTTTAAACTGTGCAACAAAAGGTGCCAACGCAACAGTTTTGATATTTTTATCTAATATGTTGTTGTTGCCTATGTTATTGTGTCTACAGACATTAGCATGCTAACCAGCTAGCCTATCACCATCCAAACCTCCTACCAGTAAACATCAACACTCCCCCTTGATCTCCGCCCCCCCATCAGGCCAGACTGCCAGATGCACAGCTAACTGAGCTAACTGGCTAACAGTAGCTACAGTTAGTGGTTGCTCTGGTGGCCAATTCTAACATATTGCACCTTAGATAATAAAGAATTTACCGCTGTCTGAAATAACAATTTGCAAATGTGATCATAATCAACATGAAAGATAACACATTTCCGTGTTTACTGCAGTTCAGTATGTGGTTTGTCCATGTGGTGTTGCCGTACTTTGCTGTAGACATAAATGCTGTTTCAGGTGATTTTACACGTTTGAAAACATAATATCGAATACTGTATAGTTCTCCCAGTTGATCCCCCTAAATACTTTAGACTGGATCTTTGATGGAGCCACTACTTAAAACCTACCAACAGGATTTGCACACCTTGCCCCAAAGGCTCCAAATAACTGACTGCCAATAACTTTGCAGTAGTTTTATTAACTGCACAGTTGTTTCATAATATGTACACAAGTCCTACCAGCACTAGACATTAATACTCCCTTCATCCCTGAGCTCCAAGTCCAAACAGCTAGCTGCACAGCTAACTGAGCTAACTAGTTAATGGCAGCAACAGTTTGCAACCAATACCAATAACTTTGCGATAGTTCTATTAATTGCACATTTGTTTTATAGTATGCACACAAAAAAAATACAATGGAACAATATAAACAAAAAATAAGGTGACTATTAAAGGCCTTTATAATTTCAGTTTATATATCTGCTCACATGCTAAAACCAATCACTAACCTCTGCACATACTAAAAATGCTGGTGTTTGGTCTTGACCCATGGTTCATTTTTGCCCAGCTGCCCTCCAGGAAATGAATCCAGTCCTTCTTAAAAGATGACTTACAGAAAACTATTCCGAAAAAAGAGTGGTGCTCCAATTACTGGCGTTAAGAAACACTCCAAGTTGACTTGTAAGTGTGAAACAGGCAGCACGTTACCTCTTGAACTGTATGAATCACTTCAATTTAACTTATTTCATTTTTAACACACAGTCATTAACCGATGACACCTTCAGACTCCCATTAATCATTGGAGGACATATGTGATTACATGGAGCCCTGGCTAGACAGAAATGAGCAGATTACAGGTATAATCAGTGTCTAGGTAACAGGACAGCACTTTAGTGCGCCACTTGTTTGACTGGATGGTAACAAAGAGAACCTCTTAATTTGTTAACCTCAAACCTCATAATGTGACAAAGATATTAACAGACAATGGAGGCACGGGGTGAGGATGATTATTATAAAGACTACGCTGCCATCCTTTGATGAGGGTGCAGTCTAATAACACAAACACAAGCGAGTGGAGCGGCAGGAGGCAGCCAGTACAAAAGCCTCAATGCCGGCGCTGAAAGCTTCCTCTGCTTCCATGGTCCCATCCACATTGTTTTGTTGCTTTTCATGGTTCATTAACAATCTCTCATGCACCATTTACAATAATGGCCACGGACTGAAATGATATTACCTCACCAGACAGGCTGTGATGTAGCTTTCCTCTGTGGTTTCAGTGAGAGTGCTCATGTGGAAACCTCGCTTTAAATCTGGCTGAAGGTCATCTGTATTTCCAAGATAGGACCTTGTGGAACATGTTTTGTTAAACCCTGAAAGGAGAGAGCAGGAGAGAGAGAGAGAGAGAGAGAGAGAGAGACAGAGAGAGAGAGAGAGAGAGAGAGAGAGAGAGAGAGAGAGACCGAATCCAGTGATTTCCCTTTAAAGGCTGTTCCCCAGTAAAACCTAAAATAGCCTCTTCAGGATGAAATCTGTTGTACTTAAAGTAGAGGAAGTGATGCAACGTAGCTGCTCAAGTGAAGACTTGAAGACAATCCCTCATTGTTTCCTTCAGGCACCACCCAAGGCACACAGAAGAGCAATTGGAATAGATACATCAAAATTACCATGTATAGATAGTCGTTAAACTACATACCAAACGGCAGTGCTCACCATGGCGCTCTTTTGTCGCCTGTAGCTCTCAGAAAAACAGACATCTGGTGTTCTGCCCCTTGGTTTTGTGACTGACAGCTTTGATTACGAAAGCTGAACTTGGTCAAACACTGACTCAGAGCTGGAGCCCTCCCCTTCATACAACATCTCCAGGAATGTATGAATCAAACACACAAAGTGTAACTGATATGATTTATGTGATAACACCATATCCCTCAAAATGAACCGCTATTGTGAAAGTTGGGCAAAGATGCAGTATCTCTTGTGGTACAAACTCAATAAACAACAGATTAGATAAGATATACTTACAACCATATCCACAGGGAGGTTTACTGAAAGTCTTATGAAATACAGTTCATAATTTATTTGCCTGTTGGGCTTAATTGTACTCACCTGGGGTCAGAATTAAGACATTGTAATGTAAACAGTACATTATATCAAACTGAGGGCTGTGCTTCCAGTATGCCACACACACTGTGATAAAGACCATGATCCTGTGGAGTAACTGTCAACATCTTTCACATCAGGGCAGATGTGACAGATGCCAACGTGAAAGTCTTTGGACAATTTCAAAGGAGGACAGGAAACACAAGGATAACTATATGACATCAGAGCAATGGCTGACCGCAAAATGCTTTGGTGATGAATCTGAAGCATAACTTCAATTGTAAGGAAGGGTCAGACTGGTGTGGACATGTTTTTTTTTTTTAATTTGGGCAAACATGTCTTCACAGGTAGCAAAAAAAGATGGTTTTCAGCCTAGTGGTATGACTCCAGGGAAGGAAATGTCTGTCTGAAATTGTGACATCCCTAGTCCTCAGAGGAAGGATCTTACTGTGATGGTACACTGACTATTCCCCTAGCACCACTATGAGGAGGACATTTGTGGTTCCCTGACTTTACATCTTGCAGCATCATCAGGTCAAATTTGTATTTTGTCCCCTTCTTCTTTGGTTACTTACGTAACTAGTGACATTTCCATCTGCCTCGTCTATACTGCACAACTAGGAGCATGCTAACAGGCTAACCTAAGACGATGAACATGGAAAATCTGGTCAACGGCCCAGAACATCACTGGAACCCATCTACAGAGCATCAGTGACATGAAGTGAGGTGTCTGCACGGAGCTCAATGGATACAAACAAACACCCACCCAGCCAGTTCACAGACTGTTCACCCTGCTGCCATCTGGCAAAAGATGTAGAAGAATCTGCTGCTGCACCACCAGAATACAAACCCTTGTATTTTCAAAAAGTTTGCAATGTCTGCCGTGTATAATTGCACTGATAGGCTGAAATCAGTTTAGTGATGTATTTTGGGAAGGCGGTGTGCAATGACACAAAATGAAAACAATTCATGATTGGGCTACGATACGTTAACGCTAAAGTAACAAGTCTGTTTTGAAGAGATATAGAATAAGATAAATAAATATTCAAGTGAAAAAACGAAACCTGAATAAATCAACTTCTGATTATATTATACACTAATGAAAACATAATTAAATCCTAAATTGTACACACTGGACCTTTAAAGTTCTGAAGCACAGCCACTTTTTTGCGCAAGTAGGAAAGTCTGTGTTTATCTTTTGTTTACAGCATGTCTCAAGGCTTTTGAGCGCCGATAAGAAGAGAGCAGGAGGGGGAAGAGGATGGGAGAACAAAGGGAAAGGGAAGAGCTGCAGCAGCTGCACAATCCATTTCTGGATGCATCACTTGATAGAGCGAACAGGAAGTCTTAGCAGTTCTCAAGGAGGTGAGACTGTACTCGCCTACAGAGATAATGAAGGCAGAACTAAGAGGATGATGAATTAGCATTAGTCACGACCCTGACCCATTATAGGTACACTAATAAAGTGCATAGTTTACCAGTGATTCAGTTGAGATGATAAAACTCTTAGATGTGATTTAAACCTGGAGGAGAACTCATCTAATTTGATTTTCTATCAGTAGTGACTATATAACAAACCAGCCTTATCATTGGAGGAAAAACAAGTTCCTCTATATTCGTCACTTGGAGGGTCCGTGGCAAATTCCACAGATGGTTGCATTCTCACAACATTTTGTGTCTCTAAGAGATACTGTATACTTTTTAGCCACCCTATCATGGGACTTGATGGCAGTTATCACTCCACAGCTGAACCACAGGAGGCTGTGGGGGGGGGGGGGGGGGGGGGGGGGTCACGCCAAAGATCAACACCTCCCTGGTGGAGAAAGGAGCAGACATAAACACACAGGTGAGATAAAACCACAGCAGTGGAAACAAGAGGCTCTTGACGGTGTGGAATGTATTGACACAAGGCAGCATGGAGCTGAGGAATGGTTTCAAGTTTAAGGACAGGTAACTCTGTTTAAGACGTGTTTGTAGGTCACAGCCGAGGGCTGCGTCTTGTTGCACACAGTGGATGGACAACACAGTAACAGGTGTGCATTTGTATCTGATTTGACTGTCATTTTGCTTGTTGACAGTGCTTGTGTATTCAGGAGTGCACTCTGCAACATCTGTAGAAATTATACTCTCTATATTTAGAATCCTCTGCAAACACCAGTGTTTTTATCTGTTCAGAGTGCCTACAGGTTTTATATGTGTGTGCAGGCTTGTGTGTAGCTGTCATTGCGTGTGGCAGGTCGCAGCAGGCGTGGCAGTGGCTGCTCTTTGAAACAGTTGTGATCAGTTGCAGTACAAAAGGAGACAGAAAAATGCTCCGAGAAGAATAGGAGCAGAAGAAAAAATTAGGGCCTTGTCTGACCCATGAGACATGCAACCAGTTTTGACTCCACCCAAAATCCTGGTTGGCTCAAGCATTCCATAAGACGTTGTTTACAGTTTCATCCATTCACAGAATAAATTTACACAGATTACAATGACACCATAATTGCTGCCTGGCAGTAGAAAGGATGAAGAGCAGGAAGCAGCAACTTGACATTTTGCAAGGCTTTTTCAGCCCATCAGGTTTTTTTTACTTGTCTGATTGCTTTCCAGTTCTATTGTATTGTGTCCGGTGGCACATCCTGCAGCTACAGCACATACTGGAATGTCCTGCATTGAGTCAGGGACACACGTCTCAGGACAGACATCACATCCCCCTCAATACATCTGATGCAAAGACAGCACAATGGCCAGCGTTTCCCATCGGCCTAAAGGGAGAGGTGGAGAGCGTGATCGGTGCCAGAGTGCTATAGCACACATCTGGATTTAATGAAAGCATAGTTAATATAGGAAAATGTGCTTGACATCATCGTGATGTCACTCCTGACTTTTTCGGGTGGGCTGTGGTGCAGCTGGGGCGACGTAGCTGAATAAGCAGATCACAAAGTATGCACAAAGCAGGACAGGGAGTAAGAACATTTCTGCCTCTTGTGTGTCAGATCCAAGGTGGCTTCCTTTCATACTTCCAGTGACCTTTCAGGTTGTGCGGTTTGCTTTTGTCTGCGTGTGGTTAGCCAGTTCGTGGCACTGAAGTCGTGTTGGCACAGGCTCAACAAGCAGCACACAACAAGCTGCTGAACTACTAAACCGTGCCAATTTAGCTCTCAGGGCTGCCTGTTAGAGGAGCCTAACTTTGTTTAGAATGCGATATAAGTTACACAGAAACACACAATTTAAAGAGATTTCTCTGTTCCGATGATAAGAAGTTAGAGGTATGAGGTCACTGCACAAATGTCAGACGTTTTTAAGTTGAAATAAAATTCTATATTGTTCGAATGCTGCATTTAATCCATATTTGGCTGCAGATATCCTTTTCTGGTGGAGTCAGGCTCTAATATCTCTCAGCTGCAAAGAACTACATAATCTACAGGTACAGGGAGAGAAGCTTTCCAAAGATTAGAGAACACTTTTTTTCCCCCTCATTATACATGTCTCTACAAATCTATCTCTCTGTGCAATGTCTAATGAACGACTGTGGAATCAAATCAAAACACAAATATGAAAATTAAAAATGTTGTTTTAGATATAGAGTGAACGAAACTCAGCCCAGATTTAGTTTTCACCATGTGTCCACAGTTTATTTGTTTTGTTCATGCAGGTATTTAGAATCGTGTGTTCTTCAGGCAACTCTCATAGGTTCAGGTTGGACTGCATTGAGGAGCTTGCTTATGACATCCAAACAGCGCCACTCCCCGGATGGCCTACTCACAGCATTTTATTCTGTTGAGGTCATACTGCCTGAGGCCAAAGTTTAGCAGCCTAGCAACACAATTTTGGCGCCTACTGTAACAATCGCAGATCATATCATCATCATCACAATCATCATGAAATAACTCTGGGAAACTTTCTGTTTTGGCAGATTTTGGACCAACACAGTTTTGCTGACAGAAAATCCCCCAAAGACATGTGGCTCTATGAGGAATGCAGGCAGACACTTGTGGTCTGGCCAACTACGTGCAAACTTGAAGACTATAGTGAATCCTGAACAAGTTAATGTGCCGAGGAAGCCAATGCATCAAAACGGTATTACCATATAACTAATAATATTTCGTTTTTCATGTCAAAAGATACATTTTTTGTAATCATTTTTCAGCTCAGGGAAAATAGTAAACAATGCAGATTTGTGTTAATGGGTTACAGTTTCTGGAAGAAATTATGTTGTGCTACTGTTGTGATAATTAAAAGACCTGGAATGTTATACATTCCACTTTTCAATAGCTCACTTTCAAAAGAGACAGTAAAACATTGATAAAAACCAGACAGTTTTGTGTGGCAAACATAGCTGTCAGGACAAGTATTGATCTGTAATTGATTGTGACGTTTGACCTTTTTGCAGAAAAAGCAGAAGATTCCTTCCCCAGGTGGACAATTGACCCTGTATTGTTACTTTGCATTGTGGCCCTAGAGGCCGCCTTAAAGTGGTAAGCTACATTCCAGAGGTGGACATGCCAGAGACTAACACACAATTCACTTAAAAACAGTTCAAAGGGGCTTTAATGAAAACAGATGTTTACATTGTAGAAGCACATGTGAAATAAAAACAACAACTAACATAGAATAGAGGTAGGCTCTATACAGTATATAGGTGGAGATAAGTTTAAAAAAAATAGACATGGGAAAGGGAAAACTCAACACTGTAGTTTTTGTTAAATGTATAAGCTTATCAGTGTTTTAGTGTATCACCAATCAAAGAGATCCAGGAGAAAGAAACTTCAGTTTTTTTTATTTTATTCCATTGTCTTTTTGAGAAGAGTTCGCTATAATGTGGTAACAAAATACTGTAAACATAATCTTATCATTAAGCCGTTGTTTTGGGGCGCTCTGCATATTTCGAAGCTACAAATGAGCCAATATGTCCACCAACGAAGAAGACTTTCAGCGAATGACGTCCTCCTCCTAACCGACGCAGGCCCCGCCCCCACATTTTCGCCCCGCGCAGTCTCATCGAAGATTGTGTATTGTGAAAAAGATGACTCACTTGATTGCGGAAAAAAAGACTAGCCGAAACTACGCTCTTTTAAAAACAGCTCCGCGGTCAAAATGATAAACTTCGATTGATTGTAGTTTGTTTGTTGGGAAGTCAAGCAGTGGATCATATCAATAACGCCCACACAGCGATTACTGGGAATGTTGAGCGGAAGGTATCATAACTTTCGCTCTGATCTGATATTTTGAGGGAGAGTGAGACCTCATCATTTTCTTTAAGCTCTCTCTGGTCGCATGCATGCTTAGTTTCTCCATGTTGTGATGCCGCATTCGACCCTAACTATATATACTATTTGCAATACACATGTATATCCATAGCTAAAGCTCGTAGTTAAATTAGTCTGAAACAAAGTCAGTCGCTCTGCAGACATGGCAGGAGTTATCCGGAGGCTCGACGAGACTGTTGTCAACCGCATTGCTGCAGGAGAAGTTATCCAGCGTCCTGCCAACGGCGTCAAGGAACTGATTGAAAACTGGTAACTTGACGAGCTACATGATAAAGTTATGTCTCCTGTAATGACAGCTATTGTTAGTTATGTGATAAGTGACTTCAAAAACTACCAGTGGGAGCAGTAAAGGTGACATTTTACAGCGGGTGCCATCATTGTTTACGTTACGTTTGTGGCAAAGCTGCCAAGCAACAGCTGTCATAGTCACAGTCCTGTGATACTGTGCCGTGACTGCATCATTCCACCTGTGATGTAATGTGGCTGTTTAATAACTATGATAATGTGTTGCAGTCTGGATGCCAAGTCCACCAACATCCAGGTGACGGTGAAAGACGGCGGACTGAAGCTCATTCAGATTCAGGACAACGGCACTGGCATCAGGGTGAGTGACAGGGGGAAGACCCGCCCCTTTAACAGTGTCTTCTCCAAACTTAAGCCCATGCCATGAAATCCTAAATGTTACCCTTGGGAAAGATGTTGTCTGTGCCCTGCCTGGCAGTCTCAAAAAGTGTGGTCCTATCTAGATTAAGGGTTTTTGTCTCTCTCTATATTTCCACGCCAGTACATTTATTTGATAACCTGTGTTTCTAGTTGCCCATTGTAGAATCTTAATGCAGTTTATTCACTGCATGACAGTGATCGTGTTTTGGGCTAGACACTGAGTGACACCACAGAGCGATGACTACAGACAGAGAGAGGATACTGTATCATGGCCAAAATGGCAACATTTTAAAATGCATTTTATTTTATTTGCATTCATTCAGTGCCGATATTCAGCATTTTCCCAATTATCAATAGCGTTTGCATCCGGAATCAGATCCAAATATCAATATTTGTATTTTTGTGTCCTAAAACAAAGATTTTGATGATTAGAAAAATGCTAAACTTTGGCTCTGTCCAGAGACGTTTTCGCTGTCAATAAATTCCTTAATTTTTTCTGACCAAGCTGTCTTTTTATTTTCTGGGGCAGAAAGAAGATATGGAAATTGTTTGTGAAAGATTTACCACCAGCAAACTCCAGACCTTTGAAGACCTCTCAGCTATTGCAACCTATGGATTCAGAGGAGAAGTGAGCAGCGCTGCTAACTCTTAGCTCTGTCTTCGTTTCAAAAATTGAAATGCTCTTTGTTGCTCATTGCATTTTTGTTTGTCTGTGTTCTTGTTCTCGGGCCCTTGCGAGTATCAGCCATGTTGCACATGTGACCATTACAACTAAGACAGCCGATGCCAAGTGTGCCTACAGGTGTGCTAACATTTTCAAACATGCTCCACTCAACTGCTCTCTCACCTCCATGATTGATAAGGAGTAATCAGGATAGCAGAGCTGTTGTGATGCATTGATTCTCTTATTCTGTTACTGTGCAGAGCAAACTACAGCGATGGCAAACTTAAAGGTCCTCCCAAACCGTGTGCTGGCAACCAGGGAACACAGATTCTTGTGAGTTCTTGGAGCACATCAACTTTCGCTGAATGGAGTTTATAGATGCACAGAAACAACTGTAATAGTTTCCTCTCCCTCTGTGCAGGTGGAGGACCTCTTTTATAATGTGTCCACCAGGAGGAAAGCTTTGAAGAGCCCCAGTGATGAGTACTCCAGGATTGTAGAGGTGGTCAGCAGGTCTGTCATCTTGACTTTCACTGCTTGTGTCTCGTGATTTCTGCTCTTTTGATGATCGTCCTGTGTTTGGATAACATCTTATCTGTACTCACATGTTAAAAATCGTATTTTGAAGGTACGCCATTCACAATTCAGGAAAAAGTTTTTCTGTCAAAAAGGTGAGATATGATTTCTTTTTTTTAAGTTTCTTGAGGAAGAAAAAACCAGTCAGAAAAAATGCATGCAAATCATTTTTCACTGTTGTTTATGGTCTGTTTTTGCAGCAAGGAGAGACTGTGGCAGATGTGAGGACTCTGCCCAACGCATCTGTAGTGGATAACATTCGAGGAGTCTTTGGCAATGCAGTCAGCAGGTATTAATCAAACAAGAAAGAAAAACACCAATGCTTTCATGTTCTCTGCAGCTATGTGACCTGTTATCACCTTAGTGCTGACAGGCATGACTGACTGTGCGGTATTTTCCCAGGGAGCTGATCGAAGTTGGCTGCGAGGATCAGAAGCTCGCTTATAAGATGAAAGGCTACATCTCTAACGCAAATTACTCAGTCAAGAAATGCATCCTGATACTCTTCATCAACCGTGCGTATCCCAGAAATGTAGTGGTGAAGATGATAAAATCTTTTTAGCGCCGTGCTGAATGGAGATTGTGTCCTGTGATTTTTTAGATCGTCTGGTGGAGTCGAGTGCTTTGAAAAAAGCAATCGAGACTGTTTATGCTGCATACCTTCCCAAGAACACACACCCTTTCCTCTACCTCAGGTGACCAAACGTGCATTTGTCTGTTTTTTACTGGTTCTATTCAGGTTAAATCAATTTGATTCTCACTGCTGCTCTCTAATCACCACAGCTTAGAGATCGCGCCGCACAACGTTGACGTCAATGTCCATCCCACAAAACACGAGGTACATTTCTTGCACGAAGACAGCGTCATCGAGAGCATTCAGAAGCACATCGAGAGCAAACTTCTTGGTTCCAACTCGTCACGCACATATTTCACTCAGGTATGATGCGACTGGATCACTATGTGGTCAATAGATCTCTAATTTAAAGCTACGACAAGGAACTTTAGTTTTTTTCTTGATTCTGGCAGCCCCTGTGGAGGGCATTAAAGACAGTAAACTTTGTTGATGTGCCATGCCACTCGACTACGGAGCAGCTTCTTCTCTCAGGCTGTGTGACTCCTCAGTTCATCCTCAGCAACGTGCCATGAAAATAGTATTATTGTTAAGATTTATCTGAGCTGGACAGGTCAGAATCTGAACCTGTGACAGGCTTTAACTAGGAGCTCAGATGAGGTGCATGCTAATGCTTTAGCCTAGCAACTACAGTAAAGATTTCCGGCTTGAGAGAAGGTTTAAGTAAATTAATTTTCAAATCAATTTTAGATCTCAGGGCTTCAGTATAGTTGGATTATGCAGGACTAGTTGTTTGGAGCCTTTTCATTTTTTTGGCTGTAGTAATTGTAGTCACTAGAACCTTCAGCTGTTCAGGAGAATGCTGCAACAGTTTTACTGTGAAGCTCCAGAAATGTTTTGTGGACTACAAAACTCCAAACTTTCCATCAGCATGGGGGTGAGGAGAAAAGAACTTTTCACTTTTAGTATTTGTTTGGTGAGCAGTTCCTTTAAATCTCTGTAGCCGCTAAAGTATGCTTTGCCTTGAAGTTACTACTTCAGGTGTGCTGACACAGACTGTGTGATTTCTCAGACGCTGCTGCCAGGCCTGTCAGTCTCAGGTGGCGGCGAGGTCAAGTCCTCCAACGCCGCAGCAGAGTCCAGTGACCGAGTCTACGCACATCAAATGGTGAGGACCGACTGTCGGGCACAGAAGCTGGATGCCTTCCTCCAGCCAAAAGAGAAACTGCCTCCTGCTGATCCTGAACCTGCTGGTCCCAGCAGAAGGGAGACTATGACCAAAACCATCCTGCCCGACAGTATAGAGATGGATGAGATGAATGATGTGGACATGCTGGGTGCCCTGGCTGAGCAGGAAGCAGAGGTGGCAAAAGGCAATGAAGACGATGCTAATGGTGTTCAAAGGTGACTGTCTTTCACAATTGAATCATGCCAGTACAAAACGGGATGGGTGAGTCAGTCAGTAGCATCATGATTAATCCAGGCACAGTTTTTGCAAGTCAGATCAGGATCGGCCTCGAATGAAGTGTCAGAAAACATTTGCCCACAGCAGATATGTTGAGAAACAGAGCAGGAAGTAGAGGCAAACATGTATCATCACAGCGAATGACATCATCCCCCACTGAGCCAATCAGAGACAATTGTTGCCTTGTGTTTACCAAGAACTGAATTCGCTTGTTATAGTAGTTTGTTTGGTTAAAAGACTTAAAGGATTGTGTGGGTTAATTAGTCTTTGATAACTTGAAAAACTGATCTCTTCTAAAAGCTTAGCCGATCAGTTTTCTTTACTTCTATTTTTCATGCAAGGTGCTTACACTTACAGAATGATCCCTCCTGTAAGCTGGTAGAACAGCAGCGAAAGAGAGAGTGAATGTTGGAGTTAAATTCATCAGATGGCCAGAAACATGGCTGTAAATGAATGCTAATTTCGCTCTGCTTTATGTAAAAGGATCATATGTCACGGTTATGGTCATGACGTTGTGGATTTTCTCTGCCCCCATGTGGCTGAAAATGTAACTACACATTAAATTTGATGTGTTGCACAGCAGCCTGCTGCCGTATTTTATGATCTCTGTCAGATGAGCATGACAGCCTACATATTTACTTTTCATTCAGCTAACGACATGCTACAATGCTACATATGTAAATGTCATATTGAGCTGTCATTAAGGAACGCAGTAACAAAGTTCTATCCTCTGCATCCTTGCTCATAGCCCCTCCCACAAGCCCTCGCTCTTCTTGAGATGCATTTAGGAACCACTGCGAGTGATCGTCTTTAGGATACAAATGTCAGTGGAGTGTAAATGAGATGTATGACAGTCGTGTGTCTGTGTGCCAGAAAGCGACCCAGGAAAGAGCAGCAGCAGGACGAGGGAGAGGAGGACCTGACAGCTGCGGCCACGCCCAAGAGACGAGCCATAAAGCTGAACAGCATCAAAGAGCTGAGAGCTGAGATCACTGAGATTACACACAAAGGTTAACAAAACATGTTGCATGTGTGGTTTTTCCCAAGAAATGCTACTCTGTTTGTTTTTCTCCCATGCCTCCTAATTTCCCACTGATTTGACTTTCGGCTCCAGGCCACAACTCGCCTCGTTTTTAGAACATCATGCATCCACGACTTGTTGAAACAGTTTTCCTCTATTGAGCGTGCAGGTGTTTTCTCCAGGTCTTCAAGAAATGCTGCAGAACCACTCATTTGTGGGCTGCGTCAACCCCCAGTGGACTCTTATCCAACATCATACCAAGCTGTACCTGCTGAACAGCACCAGCCTCAGGTCAGCAGCACAGCAAACACACACTGTTGAGTCCAGCTGTTTAACCTGCTGTTTTAGGTCTCATTTTTCGCCCGTTTGTGTCACAGCCAGGAGCTTTTCTACCAAATACTGATCTACGACTTTGGAAACTTTGGTGTCCTGAGACTGTCGGTAAGTAAAGTGGAGGTCGTGTGTTTAGAGTATGCTGTATATGTTCTGATTTTCATGGCTGATCTTGTGAATTCAGACACCAGCTCCACTTTATGATCTGGCCATGTTGGCTCTGGAGTCTGACGGGAGCGGCTGGACAGAAGAGGATGGGCCGAAAGAAGGCCTGGCTCAGTACATAGTGGATTTCCTGAAAAACAAAGCGGAGATGCTGGAAGACTACTTCTCCATGGAGATCGACCAGGTTAGTCAGAACAGGGTGGTGGATGTGATTGAAAGTTAACTTTTTCTACCAATGGCTCTCATCTGGATTTAGCGGAACATGAGTATGGTATTACTCCTGCTATAATGCCTTGTGTTTCCTAGGATGGAAATCTAACAGGGCTGCCATTGCTGCTTGATAATTACACCCCAGTCATGGAGGGTCTCCCCCTGTTCATCCTGCGGCTGGCCACTGAGGTAAATGTCTTGTCAGTCTCTCATATATGAGGAGATTCTGGAAGCACAAACTGCATCTAATAGATTCTGCTTGGTGGTGCTGTGCAGGTGAACTGGGACGATGAAAAGGAGTGCTTCAGAGACTTCAGCAGGGAGTGCAGCATGTTCTACTCCATCAGGAAGCAGTACATCCTGGAGGCCGAGCCGGGAGAGGAGCAGGTACGAAAGAACACCAGAGTTGCATTTTAGCTTCCTTTGCTCTACAACAAAGAACTGAACTGACAAGTGTGACGTGTGTTTCAGGATGCCGAGGCGAACTTGTGGCGTTGGAAAGTTGAGCACATCATCTTCAAAGCGTTCCGAACGCTCTTCAGTCCTCCGAAGAGCTTCAGCGAGGACGGCACTGTGCTGCAGATCGCCAACTTGCCTGATCTTTATAAAGTGTTTGAGAGGTGCTGAAACTGACTGAAAACACACATGCTGCTCTTTTATACTCGATGTAACTTTTTTGTTGTAAATAAATACTTTGTATGAAACAAAACTTAAGATGTTTTTCTTTAAAAAAAAAAAAAATTCCATTATGTAAAAAAACTGTCACAGGAAATCCTTTTCCCGAATAGACTATTTCAACGTGCCAAGCCTTCACATGGTTTTCTAAAAGTAAGACTTGGGACAGGCAGCCAGGAAAAATAGAATCTGGTCATGAGTCCCACAACGACAACTAAAACATACCAGCACATGGGCTTGACTTTATTACAGCCTGTCAGTCAGAGATACATATGCAGTGTGGTGGGATCAGAGCTCAGTGTGAAGGAAATTAACACCACCACCAATGTCTCCAAATACCTTATGGACGATTAGAAGTTTGTAACACCATGATTGAATGACCAAACCTGCAAATCTGAATTTCCATGATTCAGGGCCAAGCATTTAAATGTGCCTCTATATTTATTCCAGTCACAGAGAAACTAAAAAAAGGTGAACTCTGGATTTGTAACTACCAAGGCAACAAATGAACAATAAACACACCAATTTCTTTTAGACAGTACCGATTTAAAAAAAAGTAGAAAATCCCCAAACTCTGTCCATACAAACGCTGGTCGACACAGTTCTGTAAATTACACATTTATTTTCAAGAAATCTTTAAATATTTGAAAAATTTCAATGAAACCGCAGCAGACACAATTGGTTTTACATATTGTCAAATGACTGCACCTTTTTAAATACATCATTCTGTACCTGTTAAAACAATTAATGTCTCAATGAGCGGTGCAGACCCCTCCAGTCTCCTAGTGTGAAAAGGCACTTCACTGTGTGAGGGGGGAGGAAGCTGGGAAGGTGCGGGCCTGGAGCAGCCGTGAGGGTTGAATAGTTTAAAAGCAACATTATACTCATTCATGCAACTTATCAAAAACAAAAAAAACAAAACAAAGTACAGCCAAGCACCCAGTCAGAGAGAAATAAAATCTTGTGGATAACATGATGTAGTACAAAGCTCTGAAAAATTAAGTAGTGACTTGAGAAATTTCCTCAGATGTATCTCCCAGCAACTTTAGTTTTATTAGTTCAGTTTCTGAGTCATTCCTCCAAAAACACCTGCGGCTTGCCAGACAAAACCGCTTCCTGTTTAAAATACAGACACAGTAGAGCTTTTTGCCTGTGCTACAAGGTCTTTTTTTTAAAGTGTTTTTGGTTAGCTACAAATCTTAAAGTGTTACAGCTAAAAAGGGAAATGTGCTCCAGATGCAATATGGCAGTCGAGAGGTCTGAGGTGCGAGTTTAAGGGCTTCCGTGGTGACGCTGCCTTGCCTCACTGCTGCGACAGAAGGGCGTTCCTGTTGGCCTTCATCTTCTCAAGGCGCTTTACTAGGTGGTTGTTGGTCATCTCCATCTCCTCTATCTTATCAAGAGCTGTGCGCAGCTGTGGGGGAACAGAGGGGAGCACGTTACGCTTAGCCCGCTGAGGTTTTCACATAATAAAATGCATTTCCGCGTCTTTACCTCTCTTTGAAGTTTCCGTTTTTCGGCCTTGAGTTCGTCTTCTACCTTCTCCGCGTTGTCTGCTGACGCCTTGTACCTGGACACTTGCCCTTCAAGTCTGTTGATCTGGACAAAGGACACAAAAGGGTGCATTTGGTGACTTAGTGCCCTCAAATTTACAGTCTAATAGAATATTTCTATAAATAAATGATAAATATATCACATTGTGAACATTAACGTAGCAGCAAACAATTATTTGCCATGTACAGGTATAGTTGCTGTGATCTGAGCTTCTCTGTTCTTAGTTTTGGTAGCCTGGAAGGCTGCTCATACATGGTAGTGCATATGAGTCTGTCCTCATCGGTTTTCAACATGGTGGCCTGGTAAGAAACTTCTTTATAATACAGCTAATCAGAACACTAAAATGAGCTTCTACAGAAACACAGCCACCAAATTTTGATTCATATTTGATCACAGTGTCTAGTTTGACAGATTTGGGTTTGGTGAAGTCCATGAAGCAAAACACAAACTGGCAGTTGTCTGGTGAAAAACTTTCTCGCATAAAAGCTGAAAAATACACTAAAATATGTCTCTGTAAACATTTTAAGGCTTTGGGTTTGTCTTGGTCTGACACACTGGTGCTCTACTGCAATATCTAGTGTAAGTGGATGTCATATTTAACCTTAAATGATAACTTTTCCATAGTTTGACAAGATGTTTCTTTTGTTACTTACATTTTGTTCCATTGTTCCCATTTCCTGCTCTGCCTTAGAAAGCTTGAATTTGTATTCACTAATCTGTCTGTTGGCATCTCCTACAGAGAAAAACAGAAACCAGTTAGTTTGAACAGACATGAAGTTTAAGAAAAGATCATTTCATGTTGGAGCAGCAACATAATCATGAGGTCAACTTACTCTGCATCTCAATAAAGTGTAGGTCTGTACCGTTCTCCATCCTCTCCCCGTCTGTGTACGCACTGTCCATCTTTGAGTGTTTCTGTCTCTCCTCCTCCAACTGATTCTTCAGCTTCCTGATCTGAGCCAACAGCTCATCTTTCTCCTCTGCCAACTTTCGTAGCCTGACATCTACAAGACAGAAGGAAAATAAATTAAAGTGATATCATACCAGATGTGCAAAGGAGCTTTGTGTGTTACACTAGCAGGAGGGATTCTCTCCTGCGACTGCTGCTTGGACAAACTAAATTGTGTGCAGCAGGTTTACAAGTGTCTGTTCTTGTAAATAGAAACCTCATCAGATAAGTTCATTAAGTGTCCATGTAAACAGTCCATTTACAGTCTTCAATCACAATCCATTCTTTAAGCGGAGTATATTTTCTGCTCCGTACCAGTTCTGTTCTGTGGTACAGCAATAACACCCGACTCACCCAGCGGGCCCTCTCCTGCTGACTCCAGCAACTGGGCGGCCTCCTGGGAGACCACAGTGATCCCTGAGGGCTGAGGCTCATGGTTGACATCTCCGTTTGGTGTGCCGTCTGGGATGATCACCAGCCCATGTTTCTGAGGTGGGAAAAGACACGTTACTTCCGACTGGCTCCACTTGAGCAGAGGATGTACTGATGTCACTTCATTCACAAAGCCAACCCCATCGCCACCATTGAATAAACAGATTAACAAATTACATGAATGGATGAAACTTTGATACGAAAACAGTTAAGTCCAATGGTTTTGATAAATTAATTAGTCGAACGGTATGTCAAGTTATTCTTTTGCATATGGTAGCCCACACATGCTTGTTAAGAAGGACCTCAATTAGCCTACACATAAAAAAAATTAAGTTATTTCCAAAATGTTGACGATAAAAAATGTAAATGTAGGGATGGTGAAGGCTTTCTAATTCCTGGTGTTGTGTCAGAAAAATAAGTGTGACAATCTGAAAATATGTAAATATTCTCTTCATATTTCTGCATTTGCAAGGTTAATATCATGCGTAAGCAACTCTGTTCCTGATACACATGTATATATGCAGTTTGCCGCTCAACACTGGGGGCACTAACGCTGCATTAAAAAAAAAAACTTGAAGGCACAAACTAAAGTCCTTTTGTCCCTCTCTAAAGCAGGATGTGTCAGGGGTAACATTTCACAATAACAATCATTAGCAAGGATATAAAATAAATCTATAGTTAATCAAACTTATGTTAACAGTTATTTCACTGTTATCAAACAATGAAATGCTTTTTAAACCATTTATTAAGTTATGATGAAGCTGCATGTTAAAAAACCCTTTACAATTACATAAGAAACAAAAAAAGTTGTTAACAGTGAATTAAACCATTTAGGTTTAATTATATATGAATTGACTATTTATTGAGGATGGTTATCCTAAAGTGCAACCGTCTTGTTTTGAGAGAACCATGTCCGCATTACTTCACAATACACAATAGTAGCTGACTATAGCTAATAGCTATGACTAATAGCTGACTGTTGTGCATTTGTCACTGGAAAGTTACCATGGTGACGTCTATGTCCAGTGACATTAATTGCATATCCACTACAAACAACAAATCCACCAGTAATTTGATATCATATGCTGAAGTCATGGTCGAGTTCTGAGTAGCATGCACAAAATGAGCTATGCAAAACCAGCAACTAATGAAAATAAAATGGAAAGAAAAACCAAGAGGCAGAAGTGAGACGGCAATTACTAGTTTCAACCACAAGCTAAACTAGTTTTGGACCAGCAACTCATCCTCTATTCTTTTTCTTGCGGGACTTCAGGAAGACCTACCTCTCCAGCCTTGGCCTTCCCCTTGATGTCAGCGAGCTCATCTCTGAGCTCATCTCTCTCATTCCTAATGCAATCAAAGTACTCTTTCTGCCTCTCTAGGGCCTGGCCACACACATAAGAGAAGACAAGAGAGAGGAGAAGAGGCAAAGGAGAAGTTGGATAGACTCTAGTGACAGACATGCAACACCACATGCTACAGCAAGACATCCTCCACACACAAACATGCACTTGAGCGCACATCATGGCAACAAACATAAAAACAAACAATGCACACAGGAGAGGAGAAGGCTACATGCTACAGAAGATGTTACTGGGAGAAGTTAAGAGGTGTTGTACATATAGATGGGTATTGTTAAGAGTACCGGATCAATAAACAAGATCAGTAAGAGTGGTAGTACAGTAAAAATCTTATCGGTTCTTTTATTTAATTTTCTTTGTTTTTAAGAAACAAAAACACAACAAAACAAGATTATTAACCTACCTTTATTTTCTTGTACTGTACCCTGATTGTAGAATATATGTATACATCCTTTATCTAACCGAGTCTTATTGGTAATCAAATCTCTTTTGGTGTATGAAATCTTTAATTCATGAATTTATGAATGACCCAAATTTATAGGTATGCTCTCCTGATTAGATGCTGAAAAAATGCAACACAGTAGGTTGGAAAATCAGATAACCTGTTTATTTCATACACTTGTTGTAGGCTAGTAACTTAGCGCCTAACTTACACTTTTAAAATGTTATTGATAGCAAGTAATGTTAGCTACAAGGCTTCATCATCGGTCTGAACTGAGTGTCCAGGGGATGTTCTGAGCGCCCCCACGGTTTCAGATTATAATTACTTTTAATCATTAACCTGTACTTGTATTATTTAATAAACACTGTGTGGGCTATAGCCTGATAGCATACATAACATACATGAGGTAGATGTGGCAATGACAGATGAAAACTACGAGTTAGGCAGTCGAAATCTTTTATTTTTCTCTGCTGGTGGCTAGATGTTTGGAAAGATATGCGTGTGTGTCGACCCTTACGTGCACTTGTAGCAATATTAACATTGCCTGCATCGACTTAAGTAACAGGACCTTTGAGCATATATTTCTCTCTGTGATTGTCACTAAGTGCAGGGTGTCTGTGTCTCTGTAAGTATCTGCGTTTCGAGAGACAGGCAGAGCACCTGCCCCTACCCCTCATATACATCATTATTGAGGAAGAGGATTCACCCCAGACACATCTGAAGAACCGAACTTCGTAACAAACTGAAGTACTATCTTTTGTCTTTCATTGTTGAAGAGTGTTATGTTTTTTTTTCCTATGGGATCTACATATTTGATAAATAGTATTTGAACTAATCCTCACCCACAAAAAGCTACCAAGATAAAGTTCAGCTGTTGTTGTAAAATATCCCTAACTTTCTCAGAAGAATTTGAAAACAAATGAAAAAATTTAAGTCGAAAATCAAACTGAATTGTGTTCTCAGGGTTAAAATCGATTCAGGGAGTTGGAAAACCGTGACACCCCAACAAATGAACTAAACCACAGCAGGAACCATGCATGTCATGCTAGAATATATGGATTTCTCTTACATGGCAATCCAAAGCAAAAAAATATTTTTATTTCACACGCTGTCCACTGCAGGCTTCAAAACAGAGCCAGCACATTTGCATTGTTAGCTGAGGTTATGGGATCCAAAAGGAAAAACCCCGTTATTCAGACATGCAAAAATTCAAACTGTGATGGGACCAGGTATGTGCTAATGCCTAAGGGTCTCCATCATGCAGAGACAGCATGAGAGGCAAAAGAGGTACACAGACACAATGTTTGACCATCTACTGCCTCTCACGTTCTGTCAGAGCACTTGCGTGGGACCTCCTACCCCAATCTTTCTGTCCTTCCAGTTTATCGTTTCCTGCAGGTCAAACACCTCCCTGGTGAGGGCGTCTAACTTAGTCTGCATTTGCTGGCTCTCCTAGAGCACCAAGATGACACAGTATAGGATAAGAAAAGAAGAGGAAAATTTGAATGGAAAAAAGACAACGTGTAAATGCACATAAATACATACGGATAAAAAAACAAGACAGAAACAGGTGCAACGGGCTGCGAAGAGACTCATTTGAGGAGATAACAATGAGAAAGGAATGAATGACAGTGTTCATAGTCAGATAGAATGATGAAACAGAGCAATAGAGTGGGAGAGGACCTAGAGGCAGGCCAGAGCCAATCAATCCTTATCAAATTGCTGTGGAACAGAGCTGCTGTTGCAGCCTGCACAGAGGCACTAACACCTTCCAAGGTGTTGACAGAATAGCAGGCTAGCAGAAATAGTTTGATTTTCCAATGCAGGGCAGCCTTACCTCTATAAGCTCATCTCTCTGGCGGATTCCCTCTTTCAGTTCTTCTTGTTTGTGCTGCAGGACCGTACATGTGTGCTTTTGTCTTTCTAATTCCTGAAAGCACAGGCAGAATGTTTTAGCCACAACCCTTCAGTGTAAATGTTTTTTAAATCAATTTCTGGAGGGCACTTTAAATGATGGTGAGCTTCAAAACTTTCATTTGAGTGCCAGATGTTTCACCTTTGACTTATCTTCCAGCTCCCTCTTCATCTCAGCCATTTGTTCCTCCATCTCCTCCACGACGTCCTTTAGTGTGTCCACCTGATAGATGAGGTTGGCTTTGTCGTTGTCCAGCTGTGCGTTCGATACCATGGCTTTCTTATACTTCTCCTCCACCTCTACAAGTGACTCCTGAAGGGGTCGGGAGCATGTTAATAAACTGAATGAGGTGATTTAAAGCACAGAACACGTACATGCACCAGGTGGACTCTCGCATAAAATGAACTATTTTTTGTAGCACATTCAACACACTGCCAAACTACTTCACATATTCTATCATGTCTAAATATCATATTAAGTAAAGTCATAATTCCGTGCAAAGTCATTTGGGACTTTATGTGATGAGCAGGTGGTGACATTGATCACACAATAATTGGAATGCGTTGAATCACTTTCAGGAGTGAAACAAAGCGATGGTAAGAAAAGAGGATCTGAAACAGAGAACTACAAGTGTACCAGGAAACAAGATGATGTAAAGTAATCTATCTGAAGTGCATCAGCTGCATCCAACTCTACCAAGAACAAGCTGGGAGGTGTGTTAGTAAACTACTTTTATCAATAAAACATACAGTGTCCTTTCAAAGAGTACATGAAGCTGCAGAAGGTGACTGCAATAAGGGCATCTAACAATGTGGCAATTAAACTGAAAGCATGACCGTTATCTGTCAGCAGGTGGAGCATTTTAACTCTTCTTCTTACAACTCTGAGCCCAGCTGAATTGTGGGAGTGTCTTCATTTCAGGCCACAACCAGTGAGTTGGATCAAAACAGGAAGTGAAAGGAAGATCATGCAGACAGGAGGATCATTACGCAAGTCAGACTGGGAGCACGCAGGGCAAAAACACGGCGGTGGTGTTAGGAGCTACAGGAGGGGGGTACAGAGGGATACAAGTGGGTAAGGGGGGGGGTTAGTTACGCCATACTGCTCCAAGAGAACAAGAGAAGGCATGCTACGAGCTCAAGCCCCTCTACCTTCAGCTCTTTAAGCCCTTGCATGTACCGCCCTTCTACATCCTGAATCTGGTCCTTTAGTTCATAGATATCCTGTAGAGCAGATGGAAGGAATGGTTGGGGGTGAATTGGGGCATCAGAGAGGGAGGGGAGTATCAAGGAGAGATAACAAAGCACCCGCGCTGCCATCTCAAAGACAGTCCAAACACATGACCAGCCCACCCAGATATAAGGAGCAGCGTCACAGGACACATCCAGTCCTCCCGTGCACACATGAAGAAATACGGTTAAAGCAGACACTTAGACAGCAGGGAGGGCACAACAGAAGAAACGCTGTGGAGGGGTCATATGCAGAGGGAACAGATGTATACATACTTTACTATGACATACGACATGTGGATGAGAATTTAAGCTCTATGATAATGTGATGATGAACATCTGGAGCTGAAACAAACACAACTTAATTCATATGCTAGTATTTTTGTTCACTTTCTTCAGTCATATGTATAGATGGGTGGCACTGTGGGTTGTACACCTTACCCTTAGTTCACTCAGACTGGTGTCGGGGTCATAGACGCTACCCGTGTCTGTGCTGCCCCGCCGTGATGAGGTGCCGCCCAGCGACGCCAACGTGGCTGCTGAGAGGCCTGGGGTGGCACAGCGGGAGGATGGCTGAGAACAGACAAAGTGCCATAGGAGCTCAGTCAGAAAAAACACAGAAACACAATGCAAGATGCAACACAACTCTGGCATGTTATTCAAAACTGTCATGTGATAGCACCTGGCATCTAAGTGATTCTGCCCATTTCAAATCCTCTTGAGGGAGGAACTGTCACTATAATGTGCTGAAGCACATTTTACTTCTGTTTAACTTGTCAAACTACCTTAAACTCTCCACAGGCTGTGTATAAAAGCCGGATAATGCTTCTGTGCCGATCTGTTGTGGTTACATGGTAGTTGCCTAATGTAGCACTGAAATCAATTTATAGCTCAGTGTGAAATTTTACTTACTGCACTGTCCCACATTACTGTGCAGTCAAATTTCCACTGTCTTAGTCACTATGTGGTAGGAAGCAAAAGTTCTAGTGAACTGAAGAAATAGCTTTGCAAGACCACAAAATATAAATCTGTCTAGTGCCACTGTGGTCTCCACATAATCCTGGTGTATAGTTCTATTCTTGAGGAAATCTGCTTCAGTGGTCCTGACATGTAGCGGCTAAGTTTTAAAACATAGGACCAAAACTTCTTGATGAGAGACTGTTTGGTGCTTGGTGATATTAACAAAATGAAGTTTCTGATAACTGACCATCAGTAATGTGGATATAATGACTAGTATTAAAACAAGTAGAAAAGTAGACAAATTTGGCATGTTCATAAAATATAGTCTCATATCGAGATAATGAGATAATAGATATTTTGCCCTTCACTTGAGCTTGATGACCAAATAGAGTAACATGCAAAATAAAGGCACACTTACCCGACTATAATCTGTATACTGCTTGTCACATTTTTCATCCAGCTGAAAGAAAGAGAAAAAAAATTTAAATAATGGGACACAAACCACTCTGGGAACAAGCGTCCTGTGCGGTCATGCTTGGAGCCGTTTCCTCACCTGTCAATTGGAGAGTTAGTCCAGGAGTTAGTATGAGTCTGGGGTAAGTGCTGCATGTTCACAGATCACCAAGTGTTGACAAGCAAATGAAACACTGAGTGAATCACACATCAACTCCTTTAAAAGAAGAAACATTTCTCTACGTCCATGCTGCTGCAGCACCGCAGCCACAACCACTTCAACTAACCATACTCCACTCTACTAATTTATAAGGCTGTCAATCATAGAAAACAGATTGTGGGATGAGTTCTGAAAACCACATGTTATTTTTAATCATGCACCAGTTGTAAAACAATCCATCCATTGGTGTTCACAGCACACTGAAGGAAACTCAGCTTAGCCACTTACAGCGTCCAGATCTGGAATGCTCAAATCATCGAGGTCAGACACAATGCTGCCCCTTCGGTTGGAGCGGCTGAAATAATCAGCAGCCGACTCACTAATGTCCGAGAAGTCAGACGACTGTTTGCACACAGGATGAAGAGGACAGAAATAGAGGTAGACAAATAAAGAATAGCAGAGGGCCGAAGAGTAAAAATCATCAACAGGGAAAAAGGTCAGAAGGGAAACAATGACAAACACATCCAGAGATCACGCTTTAAGGGTAAAGTATTTAAACTTCATCATGGGTATTAAGATGATAATTTTACACAGCAAATAGAAAAGGGAACCCTTTGAAAGCTTGGATTACTGATCTATTGACAATTGTGGCTATTGCCACAGAACAGCATCAGTGGATTTTGCGTAGCTCAGTCCCTACAGCTCACCACACTGTCCCTGCGGCCTCTGCTGACGCGCTCCTGGGACACGCTGCTGACAGTGTCATCATCTGAGGAAGACTGAGAGAAATACACACATACATATAGATAATGGACATGGTGAAGAGCTTAAGTAATGTACGATGGCTGCATGCCAGAGGCCTTCTCTGAAAACACACACTGCTCGGTCAAACAGCAATTCGTAAACATCCAGTAGCATTCTCCTTATTAAACGAAGGTTAAAAATAACGATTCCTTTCATTGTTGGCTATTCATTTTATAGGTCTATATTAAAGAGATCTGGGGGAACACTTTATAATATCCATCATTAATAAAGGGTACATTTATAATTGATTAATCAATCAAGTTAACAGCAAAATGCTAAAAAATCATTTATCAAGCAACCGTAAAGTATTACAGACATCAGTTGCAACTGTATATTACACAATTGACTAATAAATGGTTTATAAATGATTTCACTGTTTGTACCGTGAAATAACCACTTAAATAACTACCTATAAATTTACCATTTATTAATGAGTCATGCAATTGAAAAACTTTTTTACAAATGCATCAACCGGAGCCAAGTCAGATATGACAACCTTGCAAAAACAGAAAACAGTCTCAAATCACACGCTCTAACATCAATCAATGACGCCGTTCCCTAAAGCAAGCTGTAGCCAGTGTGACGTGGGAGGAGGGAGGTTAGTGCTTGTTAGTAGTGGACATCTGTGTGTGGCATTAGCTGACACCATGCACGGTGGCAGTGGTTTTAAGGTGCTCACCACAGGGCTGCTGCGGGTGGAGCTGGCTCCAGAGGAGTACCAGCTGTATTCAGAGGGCTGTGTATGGGGAGAGGGTGAGGACAGGAAAGGGGATCAACATGAAGACAGACATCAGGCCACAGGCACAATAGTAAGCTGCCGTGGCGGTGACATGTTGAGCTGAAACGCTGTTTAACAAACATTCAGAAGACTTACAGCTTTTGAACTGTAGCCCGAGCCGTAAAGACCGGTGTCTTCGTAAATAGAGGCCTGAGGGCACACGTGGAAGACAATGCAGGACTCAGCAAAACACAAGAGGGAGCATAAATCTTTAACACACAAGCTAAGTAGGCTGAGTAGAATGACTTTCTCTGGGTCATGCAATTAACCGAGACATTCAATATTTCTAACATTAAGCAGCCTATTTGTTTGACTGTTCTACAACAAAAGCTCTGGCCTAACGCAAACTCCTGCCTTATCTAACTGAAGCACAAATGTCTGGCCACAACCAAGTGCTCAAGAGCCTCCAGGAGCTAAATATATGCAGTCGCAGCCACCCTGGGCATCCTATCTGATGTATGCGACCACAAGAGAGGGGGAAGGTCTACTTCTGAAGGCAACTAGAGGCATGCAGAGAGATGATGGCCACAAACTGACCGTGCTGTAGCTGCGAGACAGCCCTGTGCCAATAGTAGAGGACGAGGAAGTGGTGGCCTGTCAGAGGACGGGAGCAGGGAAATGTCAGTTTAGAGGACAGAGGAAGCTGTAACAGGAATGTGAGGTGGAAAGAAACTGAAAAGCTGCAGATAGTGGGAACAGGATGAATGTTTTGCTGACCCTGTTACATTAAGAGCCAAAAAAGTGTTGTGAGGAGAAGTGAGATCAGGTGACACTGTCTCTGGTAAATGTTTCAATCCTGGTGGAGCCCCACCTTTGTCAGTTATCGAGTAATTTACATTCATTCAAATGATCACAAGAACATTTATAAAGTTGAGAGAGATCTCAATCTTTGGATTTCTATGCCCATTGGCTTCACTGGCTACACAACCACGATCCTCTCTTTGCCTTGATGTTTTTATGGCACAAACAATGTTTGTGGCTATAAAATAAGTTTGTTAGGCATATAAATGTCTAATAAACTAGACCATGTAGATAGGAATAAACTTCTTCCACTGGCTCTGGTTTTACTGAGAGTCCTTTAACCACATCAGGCTCTGTCTAAAAGGGTTGCAAGTTGGACAGCACCAACGGGAGGACCAACCCGGGGCTGATAGGAGGAAGTGGAGGGAGGAGGCGGTGCTTTGGTCTTCGTTAGGCTGGTGTAGTTCCTCTGATCATGGTACAGTCCAGTCTGGAAGGGTAGTGACATAATATGACCTCAAATAAACAATATAACAAGTTTAATACTTTAGTGTCAGACTGCTATCAATCAACACATTTGACACGGCTTGGCCAACATCTATGTGAGGCCTCACAAGACACTAGTCAAGGGTAAAGTCGATCAACAATAAATCACCACTGCAAGCCACTCGGATTAGTCTACTGCCGAGTTAACACGGGGCATTTACATTAGTCTTAAGTGATCTGATAACAAGAAGACATCTCTAATTATATGTGTGAATCCATTCACTCGAAAGTAAGTAAAAGGAAGTATTGAGATCCAAACCCTAAGACCACATTAGGAAGGTGGTCTTGGCCACAAATGACCACTCTCTTTTAGCAGAGTGTATGCACAAGTGACCTGGGCCACAGTGAAGGACCATCTACTCAACTGATGTCCTGTGCATTAGTACACATGAAACACACTGTCTTATTTCCATTTGGTTCACTGTAATGTATATTGTGTATTTGGGCTTTCTTACCTGATAGATTAGCAGCAGATGTTTGTGTAAACACTGTCTCTTTACAAGGGCATTTTACCTTCCAACAGCTAACCGCTGTTTGAACACCGTTTCAACTGATTTCATCATTAATACTTAATGTATGAAAGAAGACCTATTGATTGTATATGGGTAAGATTTGACCAATACAGGCAACATACTCGCCCATGGAGGGAGTTCCCTGACTTCCATGACTTAAAGAGACGCATTAATTTGCATTTATAGCGGGAAGTAATAGCTGATTAACTGTAGTCACTTGAAAAATATTCCAGGTGTGACCTGATGTACTTACAGCTCCACTTGTGATCAAATCAAACAAAGCCTATGTTAATACCAGGTGTAAACAGGCTATACACGGCCTCTCCATGCTTGAGGCTGCAGCAATGACACCAACACTAAAGGAGTACACTGACCAGCAGGTCCTTCTTCTTGGATGAAGCCCTTTTATGGCTATGCAGGTCATTGTACACAGAACTCTGTCCAGCCCGTAAAAAGTGAAAAAAACAAAAAACCAACACAAAAAAGAGATTAAAAAAGTTGAGAAGAGGCGAAAAGTGTAGAGGCATTGATACACAAAGTTAATCACATAGGTACATACGGTGGAGCGGGAACTCTTGAGGGTAGAGCTAGTGGAAAGGCCATCAGACTAAAGAGAGAACAGTAGTTACAGGAACTGCAATCAGAAATCTGAGCAGCTGTTAGGTAATCATTAGGTCGGCAGCACACACTTTAAACCATTTATTTATATCTACACCATGCCATGGCCACAGTTAAGGAACAATATAATTTGTCTGTGGCACTCTGCCCATTATGATGAGTCAAGTAAATACGATTCGGAAAAAACAGCCGATCTAACTTAAACTTTTCTGTGCATCAACAAATGCAGAAATGCACTATATATTCATGCTGGACAATCTATTGATAATGCACTTTGAGTTTCCTTGTACACAATGTCTTGTCTTGTCAAGGCAAAAAAGGTCCTTAAAAATCACACAGCAACAGAAGAAATGAATTTCAAAGTGAAACAGATGTCACCAACAGTGGCCTGAATGTTATGTCTCCTTCCAAATGTAATGTCATCTGTCACAGGAAAACCTATTTAAAAAGGGTGCAACTGAAGCACAGTAGACGAAACAGACTGAGGTAAAGACATTCGGTCGCTACGGAGCACATTCATTGTAATATATGTTAGTTCTGCTTAGTACAACAGACTACACACTAAGAACATCAGTTACTTCAGGGTAGACAACTGGTGGTTTATCTGCATTGCGTAGAGATTGGCAAACTTGCTTATTTCTGTTGTCATTTTCAGCCATAACTGTAACGTTTCAGCTGCTTATTTAATGTACTGTGTTGCTTTGCTAGCGTGTTCAATAAACAAAGTTAACCAAGAGTGACATCTAACAACAGTTAGTTTTGGGTAAACTCAGATTCTAATTGTCTGTACTATATGGCCCAAGAGATAAATAAGGTCTCCAATTTAACATTAGTGATGATGTGTTAAAATGAGATGTACACTGTGAAATAATAGTGTAAATGATGCAGGTGTTTTCTACCCAGAGGTTGTTGTAAACCGTCTTTGTCATTGGTTCTGTAAACTCTGGTTACGTGCCAAGAATCCAGTTATTCCATCAGTTGCAGTATTTCACACATAAATATATTTTGCTCTCACACACATGCAAACAACGCACCAAGCCATCTTTTCTACGGGAACTGGATCGACTTCCCAAGTCACGTATTGCTGACGAGGATGACTTCAGATAGAAAAACAAAAACCGACAAAAGCAAACATCAAAAGAAAATTTCTCTTCGTATAGTATGTTATGCTGTGACACAAATACAAGTACTTCGCCCAAATGTCTTAGTGCCCTCCTAACAAGAACAGTGGCCTTCACACATCAGTGTGCCCCTATGAGAGCACAATCTTAATAAAACTGGCAGGGATGCATTATGTACGCACCCTGTAGCTGCGGACTGACATGACATCATCATCCAGCCCCTGTTGATGTGGAAACATGGAGTCACAGCAGAAAAGCAAACGGAGAGGAACATGAGTGATGAGCGATTAACTGCAGGATTAAAGGAGAAAGAAGAAAGGAAATACAGGCTGACGAAGAGGAAGTGTGTTGGAGAGATACAGACCCGGTGATGACGGCTGCTGGACCTACTACTACTAGAGGATCTGGCTTTTTCTGAGTCAGCCTGGAGTAAGGAAGGAAAGTATGTTAAGATTACAGAAAGAAAGTTGAGAGGCTCAATCACAGGGGTGAGTAAGATCACCGCAATACTCAACTGTTGCTATGCAAAGCCCAAACCATGCAAAACAACTGCTGTCATCATGTTTATAACCAAGTAGATGTCATAAACATTTGTAAATGTTATCCTCTTTAAGCACTGCAGTGAAATTAATGATATACAAGAACAGCTAATGAACGGTGCATTTTTGTCTCATCTGTTCTTTTCAAAAGTCAACAAAACGGCACACGATACAAATCTCTGCCATTCTTTACTGTGTCAGCAGACAAACACACATACACCATGCAAAAGTTAGACGTTAACAACCAAAAGCATCCATCATTTTTGAAGTAGCATGAGGTTGGAGGAGTAGAGCTACACATCCAAACCACCTTCTTGCACGCAGACTCACCCACCCTAAATAAAGTCAAAGGCCAACGCTTTCTCTACAAATACACACAGTCACAGATTACGGTGTCTCCAAAGCAAATACACTGCTCAGGCATATTTCCGCAGTGAGGTATGGTGTAGTATGCAAGTCAAGTGCAGCTAAATGGTCAGGGTTGACTGGGGCTCAAGCCCACACAACAGGCTGTTAGTGGAGTGAGAGGCTGCAACCCACTCGCTCGCTCATTCTCCTACCATCCACTGGTGGATCTGACCCCATTTTCTGTTGCTACCACTCGAGGAGTGGTAAGAAAGCTGGACAGAGGGAGGAAATGCCAGGAAATACACATTTCACCAAAAACTGCTGAAACATAAAAACTGGGTGACATTTACAGCAGGAATAGAATTTGGTTTCATCTGTGGACATGCAGCACTTTTAGTTTTCTTTCTGTGGGTATATTTTTGTGTATGACCTGTCAGATTAATCTTAAAAAAATGCTTAAAAGACATAAAGCCAAACAGCTCCTCTGCACCAGTGACTATGACTGCAGCTTGTGAAAATAAGTAAGTTACTGTAGTTAGAGGCAAAACAGGATCAATTTTTATGTTTCAATATACAGTCAATCTGTGCTGAGGGCAGTATTATTACACAAGCTTCATGATGGGTTGAATAATGGTCACGGTGAATCTTTACCAGTCAGTTCCTTTTTGTGTTTTATACCTCTTTCTGTTGCCGCTCAAGCTCCCTCATTCGAATATCCCTTGCCTCCGCCCGAGCCGCCCTCTTTGCAGCCAGCCGCGCCTCCGCCTGTGAAACAAAACATGAACACACTTGTTAGCCATTAATTGTTACTCTTAAAAAGGTGTCTTCTCTGAGGACACGTCCAATGGGTGCAACCAAGGAATAAACACAAGGAAAGGGATAGCTTAAATCAAACACCAATCACATAATACAAGACTTTATTTGGGTGCTAAAGTCATCTGTTTCCTGTGAGGGAAAAGTGACAGTGGAAAACATATGAATGGGTTGATTTCTTTTCTTCACAGCTGGCTGTTGAGGCCTATGAGGTCCAGTTTCTGTCACTAGCTGTAACCGTACTAACCGACCTTTAATTGATGAGGTTGACAATGTTATTTTTCAGTTGTATCATTAAATCAAATAAAAAAATGCAATGCACAGCTGCTTCGATTTATAAGAGATATACACAATCTAGTTTGGCAGACAGTTATGTACAGCATCAGAATAATATGTCATGTCAGTAACCTTTTTATGTTAACAATATATTTTTTTAGTAATAGCTAATAAACAAAACAGAGAATACTAGAAAGAATGCAGTTCACAAAAGGTTATATCAGCAATCATCTGACAACACTTACGTCTACCACACCAAAATCCCCAATATTTTAGGGATTTTGGTATAGCCATCCGATATCTTCCATGTGCTGGTCAGTGTTTATAGCCAATTAGCAACTTGAGACATGAGAGGAGAGCTGGAGTTGAGAGACATTGTATACAACTGGATTATGTTTATTTCCATATACCATATAATCTGGCTGTTAAATAACAAGAAACTGCAGTGCAAAGATGCCAAAGATATATTTGAGGTAGGGCAGAAACAAGGGTAAAAATAATACGAATATTGCAGTTGAGAAATGGTTCGCATTAAACTGGAATAATTATTTCTGCATCAATATTTTTATTTACATTTTTTTATTTCAAATTTGATTTTACTTTATACAAAAAAATTAGCTTCTACCACTGGATATTTCACTAGGCCATACTGGGATTTTGATAATAGTTCCATTACCTGTGTAGTCCTAATTTGATGTCATTTATAAACAGCAACTCAGTCATATATGTTATCTACCTGAGAGCATTAGCAAGTTTATCTTTTAACTGTATAATATCAACTTAGTAAATATTTGGTATCTAATTAACAAATTTAAGGTGCCAAAGATCTCCTTTGACCGTATGAGAAAAAAATAATAAATACTGGCTATCATATTGTTTCATCTCTGCTCCCAATATATCTGTAGCTGTCTCTGTAGTTTTTGAGCCATTGTTATATTATACAGATTTTTAAACTCTGTACATGTTCTTGTGACGCAAAACTCTGTGCCCTGTACAGAGTGAGTGCTTGGGATGCCTCATCACCAACAACATGTGCTAACCATCAGTTTCAGGAGGAGTGATTTAAAGTCCTCATGGGGGACATGCCAATGGCACACAAACAGACTGACAGAGAAGTACAGTGTCAACAGAAGACAAAGTGAGTCACAATAGTGTGGTTCTGCTCAGACCGTAAACATGGAGGTGATTTCACAATATCTAACTAGCTTAACATTATAAAGGAAAAACAAATCAAAGCCAAACTGAGCCCAATAAACTCCTCTGGGGGGCAAAGTGAGGAGAGTCATCACACAATTTGCTCCCAACTTAGTCAGAATATGAACAAGAGCTAATTTTACAGAGTACTTCAACAGAGGGAGCTAATTTAGGTGAGCCATTACAGGAGCCCTGAGGAGTCACTACACAGGTGACTATGCAGATAATCCTTCCATTACGTCCATTATACCAATTACATTCCCTCTCAAACTGAAAATCCCTCTGACAAAGAAAGGCCCATGTGCTCGTGGAGCCTATTCCTTTATCTCCAACTAAAAGACAGTCCATAAATATGTGCGTGGTGTGTACAGTATCTCACTGCAGCCAAACACTGTCAGCATTCCAGCAATTTCTTATCTGCCCTGCCAGAATAGTCAGCCTGTGGGTATGGACTATTTCTGTTTGAATAAAAGCCTAGAGCGAACAAACACTGTTTTATATTAATGCTGAACAACCACCAAAACCCAGGTTCATTTTACCTATACATGTAATGCATGAAAGAAAAAATCTTAAAATGTAATCATAAAGATTTAAAAGCAGAAAAAGTCACTTGTGGATGAAATTCAAGTGAGAAGGAAGGATGGAGGAAGTGCAGCGTATTCAGTTGGACAATCAAGTTTTAGTTTTAACAAAAGTGCAGCAGCCATCGCTGCTGTAAGTGATATATATATCTATATATAGATATATATAGATATATATATTTATTATTATTATTATAATATTTTTATTTATAAGAAAGTGTTAAATTGCTCTATATTCCAACACGTTCACTGTTATAGTTTAGGTGAGTAACCATGTCCCTTTATCCAAATCAGGAGAGCAGCTTTGACTTCCCATGAAAGGCAATGAGAGAAAACCAGGACGCAAAATGACAGAATTTGAGTAAAGTTGGAGTGATGAGTGACATACAGTTATGACTATGTCATAAATATGTGCATTTTTAGTAGCTTATGAAAAAATCTTAAATGTAGTCATCACTGATAAACACAGGTATATCATTAAATGATTTGTAATTATTGTTTGTAATGATATATTTTCTAAACCTGAACCAGAACCCAAGGAGGCTTCGGGTTTCAGGCCATGTGGGACGTTTTCATAACCAATTCCTATGGCAAGGGTCAATAGAGCTGCAATGTTAAATCAATTAGTTGTCAACAATTGAAAAAATCTGCATCACTTTCACCCAAAATTGTCATACAATGAAACATGCACTCTACAAGGTCAAAAAGGAAGTAACGGTGCAAATGTATGCTTAGGGAGAGCTGAGAGAGGCGGCTGGCCCTGTGCTCTGCACCTGTTGAACTGTCTGACAGTATGACCTGCTCTGCACAGCAGCACAGCTGAGCTCTCTGTCTCTGTCCTATCTATAGCCTGGCCTATCCGGCCCCAGCTCTCTGACAGCCATATCACGGGGCTGGGAGGGTAACCTGAGCAGGAGAAGTTCACCATCAAACACACCTCCAGGACTTTGGGCAATCAGAATCCAGCAACCCACCATGAAATCACCTGGAGCACTCCAACACTAAATTGTGGACACTCTGACAATATAATAAAGGCTAATAGCCAGATTAGGCAAGTGACTTACTACTTTTCTCATTTAATGCAACTCTACAAAATAACATTCATTTCTATTTGGGTTTTTTAAATGTTGGTCAGAAATAGAGCAACTTGAAGAAAACTGGGGGGGGGGGGGCATGAATTAGGGCGGAACAATATGGCTAAGTGCAATATCAAAATATGAAAAATGCAAAATGTGACACAATCATTATCATCATATCATATATCATATATCATATCATTATAGATGAAGCACTATGGTGCTACAGAGTTGGTCCAGCCTACAAATCATATTCTCTAGATGCAAGGGAACATCTTCATCATCAATTCATTAAGCTGAAATGCAAAAAATGCCATTCCTTCTAAAATTGTGATTAATACCGCAATCACAATGTATGTCAAAATCATCACAATTTTCAGACCCAGTGTATGTATGTAATGTAGAATTTTAAGCATATTAAGCAACAATCCCTGGCAGTTTAAACAACAAAACTAGGCTTATTACCAAACCACTCCAACAATGCCAGTCAAAATCATCATCAAAAAGCCGACAGCATATTTGGTGGAAATATAGAACACCTCCTAAAAAAACAGTAGATTTGATTAGATACAGAGACTAGTCTGTCTTAAAAATAGGCCTGTACAGTCACTCTAGATGTACTAAACTAGTCTACGTTATGTAAGTGACTAACCTTTGGTTATCTCTTGCAACTTTAAATTACATCACAGTAGTCCTTAAAAAAATGCTCTTTGCTTCGTTCTAACAGAACAAAAAACATGGATTTCAGCAATACAACAAAATACAAAAAGTGTTTTAAAAACGTTGCATTATCAGGGGATGAAATTGGTCATACTGACAGTCCTTGTCTAATAGTTGCTGACAAATTATAATATGCACTTTTATCTCTGTGGCCTGAACAGTCTCCAAACCATTTATGGAAAAAGAAAGTGTGACACTTTCCATTGCAATAATGACTTGTTGCTATAACAAATCAATCAAATGGACTATGAACTATAGCTTCAACACAAAAAAACACACCCCGTGTATACTCAGGAAAGTCAATGATTGCCTTGTTCCAAGTACCATTAGCTCCCTTAGATCCTAATCTGAGGGACGACAGGTATGAGATGATCATCTAATTCTAACACTTGGACTCTGTCAGATTCATAAGCATGTTGCTGGTATTCAAAAGGACTGACTGCCCAGTAATGCAAGAGGCCTCAGAACTGGGCTGGTGACGGTGCAGGCTCAAATTCACAGTCATTCTCGGCAGTGATCCGTGCCAAGCACAGGCAGGCAGGCTGTAACTTTTCTTAATCAGGCAGAGACAACATGAGGCAGAAGCTGCAGTGTTTTGAAAATTTGTTTTGGAGGGAGGTGATGTGCAAAAAGTTAGACATCTGACCCTATGAACTCCCTGCACATTTGATCTAATCTCTGGTTTGCTCCACAAAGAGATTCAGATTTAGGACCTGACTGGGAGGGTCAGATGACTCATGTTTCTATGATCAGCCTGCATGACTATAAAGAGAGCAAATGGAGTCTTGTGCTTAGTGCCCAAGAATGAGGCACTGAACAGTTTTCATACATACAGCACAGATGAAGCATTCTTAAAACTGGCCAAGGCAAATGCTTATGAAAAGCCTCTTTATCCAGTGTTACATTTCTACCTGTAGGACAAAAACAATCACTTGACTTTTCCAGAAGTCTTCACAGAAAATCTGCAGACAACATGGCTATTTCTGGTATGCTAACCAAAGATAAAGGACCTTTAAACTCTGAAAAATTATCATTGTATTTCATGCTGTGGGCCACCCCATTCTGAAAAGAGTCAAAGGAATGACAGCCCTGCTGTGGAACAAAATGGAATAATCCCTGGGCATGTCGTTACAGGCAAGGCAGCTTCTCTCCTTGGCCCGTGTTTTTCCCCCCAAATGAAAACACTACACGTCAAGTCAATCTCCCTGTGGTCCAAACCAGCTGTCTCCACTCGCTTGGGCTGAAACACATGTGGATATTCAGGTTCTGCTGGTTATTTTGAAGCATATGTTTCAGAGGCCCATTTGCTGACACAACTTTGACCACCATGTTTCAAATTAACATAATGTATTGCGTGATAGATATATGTTTCTGTCTGTTGATTTAACACCTGGGAGCTGAGTGGTTAATTTAACAGTCTTAAATTATGGCACATAATCAGCTTAAAAGCTGAATCCTAATATTTTAAAAATGCATTATGAGCTGTTGTCAAAGCAACAAATCCTTAAGTCAAAACTATCAAACTGCGGAACTCCATCTGGACAATAACTCTAAGACATTTCTGATCCTTTTCTTTGTTGTATCGATATTTCACTGCTCTAATGAAAAGAAATCAACAAGGTTCACTGGTGTTTGAAATACACACATGTTGCTCAATTATTTCCACAGTCTTTAGAAAAGGAAAAAAAAAACCTTGACATTTCTGTAAAGATTGGCCAAAAAAAGCATTACTAAAAGAATCTGTGTAAACCTGTGTGGAACAAACAGCAGAATCCAAATTGAACACATTTAGATTTATTTTCTTTTTTCTTTCATCTATTCAGTTTAGTTGTGTCTGAGTCCGTTTCATAAATGATAGGGAACCCCAGTAGACTTGTGTTAGCTTTCTAGAAAGATGAAAGATGATCAAAGCACTCTCTCTGTTTTAAGCACTGGTGAGGACACACCATGGTCTATAGATGCAACTGAAAATAGCCTACATAAAACATTAACATCTTCAGGCTTTGTCAATATAACATTTCATATACGTTTTAGTTTAAAAGGATTCTCTTTCTCATAGTGCCGTGTCAGCCAAACGTATGAGTGCTGATAATGATTTAAATTGTCTAATCACATTCCCTCTATTTTAAAATGCAATGGTGCTTCTGCCCAATTCAACAACATCCGTGATTGACAAATCAATCTTTCGCCTATGTTAAAGGAGCCTATAATCTCAACGAGGATAAACAAGAAAATTTGACCTGGATGAAATCTTATTAGCATTGACTGTACAACACATGTATGGAGAAATGAAGGAGGAACATAGTCTTCATCCATCCCAGTTTGCTTCAAAATGTAAACACGTGTATGATGGGGTATGAAGTTACCTCTCGGGCAATGCTACTCAAGGCTTCATCCTCCGCTGAAAACCGGTCTTTCAGAGGGGCACGCTTTCTCCCAGAGCCTTGTGTCCCCATGTTGTAGCTCCACCGATGATGTGTAAGGCCAGAGAACACACAAAACTGTATGTAAATGCCTAGAGGAAAAGAGACAAAATATATTAATTAAAACACGACTGTAAACAAAGCCAAGTGTTTCAGTAATCTGATTTATGCGTTAGGGTTGTCTCCAGTGTCTCCACAATTTCATTGTGTGAGGTTTCATGCATCCTATTCACATGAACACCACAAAACACTCCCTCATCTCTTACTTCCATTCCTGCAAAGACAGACAGTCACTCATGTATGGGACCTGTAATGGCTTTGGATAAACAGTTGTGGCTGACATGAAACAGCCTTCCTGTGACATACAGGACCACTGCAACCTCAGCATTTGAGCATAATGTGGTCTACAGATTAAATAATATTCAATTATACATGATGATGATCTTAACCCATTGTTTGTTCACTGAGGCTTGCATTAGCAGGTGGTTAATTTGTATTTATCAATATCAACATGATGGCACGTGTCCGAAAGGCATCAACATAATATCAAAGTTAACAGATCACACAGACAAAAGAGCCCTCTCGCTGGCTGGTAAATACAGGGGGGAAAACGCCTAGTTTAGGACCCGGCTGAGTCAGAGGACCCAAACGAGGCATGAGCACTCCTTCACGACGTGTGGTGATAAAACACCCAGTGGATCCTAAATTCAAAATGACCACTCTGACTTATTCGGAAACACTGGCTTGCGATTCAATGAATTCGGACAATCCCTGTTCAACTGACTGGACGGGTTATTATTAGCTAGCGTTAATCAACCTACTTCAGTTAACTTTTTGAAACAACAACGTTAGTTAACGTTGAGCTTACTAGGATATTTTTCCACCCATGAATAAAGCGAACATTACTGTCCCTTAACCGTGCTCATTAGGGAGAAGGGATAGTAACTGCCTTAGCTAGGTTAACTCGCCAAAGTTACGCCAATGTTGTGCCCTGTTAGCGTTAGCTAGCCAGTCATACCAACGTTAACGTTGACTAACGTTAGCCAGCTCACTGGTAAGCTAAATAGGAATGCTAACTAGCATTCCGTGCTCCCAAAATTCAAATTCAAAAGTTACCCTTTCAAATCCTACACCGCTAAAGCTAGCGCTTCATAAAAACGAGAACTATCCGGACATGTCCTTTCCACGGTTATGACCCCCAGCACAGACTAACATCTCTGGGGGCCAAGGCTAGCTGATCAGTTTAGCTGGATAGTTAGCTTGGATAGCCAGTGGGGCTACCCTCGACTCTCCTGAGAGGCAGTCAGGGCAAACTGGCATTGATCCTCCCGTCATATTTCCCACCCCAAGAATATAACGTTACCTTCGCGACACCTTTAAATAAACCGCGATGCTGCCAAGGTCTTGTCCCTTTCCTCCAGCACGTTTAGGTGAGAGCCATTCGGCTTCTCTTCAGAGATTGGTAGTGTTTTTGTCCACACTGACAGCTGTCATCAGTCCGCCTTTCCGCCGCTCTCCGCTGCCCTCCTCATCCAGTTTCCACACACACTGCACTGGTTAGCGACAAAGGTCCCGGATGTTGGGAAAAATTAGGGTGTGATGCTGCCTTCAAGGGGCGTCAGACACATCAAATGTCAACCGTAAAACCGACAACCGACAAGAGAGTGGTTTTCCATCGAGTGATACTTAATAGCTCCTGGACTACATACAAAGCGACTCTCCAGTATTCAGCTTTTAGGGGCTGACAGCATGGAAATTGTTTGAACGAGTAATGACGCAAACAGCTGGGATTTTTGTTGCTATAAATACTCCACTAAAGGCTAATGAACAACTTTTGCTTCATCAACCCATAGTCACCAGGTGGACCACAATCCTCATTGTTAAAATAGTCTAAGACAGTATTTTAAAAATAAGAAATGTAGTGATGTCATTTTAGCAGCCTCTGCGTGACCAGCAGAGGCAGAAGGTGACAAAGTATAAACCAACCACCTATACAGGTAGATTTTTAAACTTCACACTTTTATTTTTCCTTTTTCTTTTTGTTAATTTTTGTTGTATTCATTTGTCCAAATAAGTCAATTGCATAGCTCATTTTGAACTCACCATGGCCTAAGATGTATTTTGTTTTTGAAGAGTAGCTTAATACTACCATAGAAATGAAGCTCATTCTTGACTTTTTTTTTTTTCAACCTTTTTTCCTCATAAACCTGTGTCCAGTTATAAAGCATAGAACAGACAACTAAATTTCCAGTCATTCTTAAACTAAAATATAGAATAGGACACTTTCAGTAGGTTTTTGCCACATAGAGCACGTGATTTTTGCAGAATTTCTAACCGAATGCGATGTAAATATAGTAATTATTTAAATAATCCATCCACACCATGTTCAGATGTTTATGAAGTATTCGTTCTTTGTTTTCTTTGCACTACTTCTATTGCTTCTTTGCACGCACTTGTGCCTTACTTGTATGTAAGACTTTTATGGCGTATACTTTGATTAAGTGGGCATTGATGTTTTTAATACACTGACTGTACACACAGCTACTATCTTTTGACAGGCTATTGTACAGTACAGTCTACAATCTTTCTTTCTTTCTTTCTTTCTTTCTTTCAATCTTTCAATCTTTCTTTCAATCTTTCTTTCAAACTGTCTCCAAATGACAACAGAACCTCATTCATTTACTTTGTTTAGATTTGCAGGACCCTTCTAAGAAGCCACCTTTCTTGTTTCAAGCAGCGTTCTTGGAACCTAATTAAACTCTGAGGACAGTTTGTTTATTCAGTTATTGAAATAGATCATATGCATATTTCTAATGATACTGTATATTACTTTTCTGAGTTTAACTGCACCTTTGATTCATTCTTTACCTTATTGTTTAATTTTTGTTGTACTTCTATTTCTTTGGAGTAACATGATAGCAATGTAAACCAGAGTCACATTACTTTTATGTGCACACAATCTTGGCCAGTAAAGCCAATTCGGATTCAGATTTGGATTCTGAACAACATTACAGTACCACATCGTATTTTTTAATAGGCTGAACATCAAAAAATAGGCCTGGTTAATATTATGTTTTACCACCTGGAATATTATTTAAACCAAAAATATTCTACATTACCAATACATTTGTATAGCATATAAATTAAAAAGGTCATATCTCTAATGTTTTGATTCCAGGGAAGGGTT
Organism: Sparus aurata; assembly: GCF_900880675.1. Taxonomy (NCBI): domain Eukaryota; kingdom Metazoa; phylum Chordata; class Actinopteri; order Spariformes; family Sparidae; genus Sparus; species Sparus aurata. Next base: position 15,070,833 of record NC_044201.1, on the reverse strand, counting down.
AAAGCAGGGGTCTTCTGTATCATGTATCAGCTGTTCACATTCTGTCCACAAGAGGGCAGTAGTGGATAATTAATTATTCTTGTGTGCCTGTGTAAAATAACATACTAGTTACATGGAGGGTAGTCAAACCACATGTGAATGGATAAGCTCTCAAAGATTGAATTACACATAAACCATCTCAGTAAAGCAACTAACCCAGTATGGACTGTGGGTTCTGATGATAAGCTTGCAAATATTAATTTTTGTATTTATTGCAATGATGTTGAAACATTTAAAGTAATCTCTTATGTAGTGTATGGGGAGGATTAAGAAATGACTGTCTAACATAGCTAAATACCTACAGCATCTTACATGCGAGGCCTACACATAAGCCACATTTGTGCATGAGTGCAGCGCAGCAGAATCTTTATTTTTCTATTTTGCATCAGAATGAACAATGCAGTCAGTCCTAGCATCATCGTCTCTTTTGTATTTTGCTTTTAGGTTGAAGAGCAAATGCAAAGAGGGGTTAAAACCTTCTGGACCTGCATGGGAATCTCCTGATTTACACCCATAACAAAGGTTGCATGCAGCAAAATATATACATGCAAACACACAAAGAATTGCTGTATTATTCTCTGTTACTCCATGGAGCTAATGACTGTTTTGTCTCTGATCACCCCTGCCTGTTTGCTCCTGTGCAGACAGGGTTTACTGGAGTCTTAACCCAAAGACACCATCAGCCATCCAGTCTCCACGCTACCACTCCTGCTAAACTTTTGATACAGTCATCATTTCTAGCTCTAATTAAGAACCTTTTACAGGCATTATGATGAAGGATCACATTTGAATAGACAACAGATGCATAACATTGGATTCAGTTCTGCAGCTGCTGATCAAACTGTAATAATAGTAATTATGACCCGGTAGCCTCTTAACTTGCAGTGCTGACAGAACAGTCTTCATATGAAAATGGGGAAAAAAAATGTTGACACGCATTATATTACCAAGTGGAAAACTGGTACTGCCAGTGCTGTTCAGACCTGTAACAATGTGGTTTACTGTAACAAAACAAAACCAGGAGGCATGTGATTCAGGACTTAAATTTGTTTAAAGTTAAAGACATGCCTGCATAAGGAAAAACAAAGCGATTGTTGCACAAGCCGTAGGTGGAAGTCGTGGAGAAAAACAGAAGGCCTAAAGGCAGCCAGACAGTGCTTAAGTGTGTTTGTCTAGTTTTATGACCCTTTTAACTCATAAACTCTCAAACCCTCAGCTTGTTTTCCTGGGATAGACAGGCCAGGCATGTACTCAGCTGCACTAAACCTTAAAATGTCTCTGTGTCTTTTCCTCTTTTTGCCTTCAGTGCTCTCCTCATCTGTTACTCTAACCCAGTAAACACTGTGCAGCAGCATGTTTTTGTGTGTGTGCTTGAGGGTGGATTTGTGTAATTTTGGATGGCATGCACCACCAGTCGGTGATCAGCAGTTGGAGGTGCCTCCCACCGCGCTAACAGGACTGGCTAAGTTGTTAACTGGTCTGTCTGTAAGCCTGACTCTCCACAGAAAAAGAGAAGAAACCATGGAGCCCCAACTTGTAATTACCCCATGGAGGGCAATGCTGCTCCCTCTCTCAATCTCCTCTGGAGCCCTTTGAAGATGCCCCTTAGGGAGTTGGTTGTAATCAGGACACATGACTCATTGATTACTCCTTTGCGGTCTTCCAGGAACATAGCACAAGGAGTGGACGCAGCAGGGGGGAGGGTAGTCCCCTCAGACTGTGCAGCTAGACCGGAGGTGCAGAGGCAGGACGGACAGCACGGCCTGGGTCCCGGACACAAATTAGATGCTATAAACAATCGGATGTGCATTGTTTTTCTGGTGGTTAGCTCAGTTGGTCTGTTAAAGTGGCTATTCATTAGTGTCTGGAGCAAGGATAAGCAACCATATGCTGAGGAAAGTCATGAGTCTGCAGGTTTTCATTCCAGCCAAACTCATTAGTGCAGCGATTAGTACAATGTCAGCGAGGGAGAGGAGGAACTAATCAGTGAATGCATCAGGTTCAGTGGTGGGTTTCAAAAACATATAATAATCCAAAATTAACAAAACCTACAGTGTAAGAATCCTACATATATTAAAGATACATAAAAGATGCAATGTTTGTGTATTTTGTCTTACATTATTATGGCTGACATGACATACATTTAATACAAAATACTTACATTATGTTTTGGGTTTGCCCTTTCAATGCCACATAATTATATGGTAAACATTTGAAAGGCAGTCTTGCAAGTAATCTGTTTAAAACAGGTCATAGTACACAGAATGAGTTCCCATAGCTTTCCATGGGAAATGGCTGCTTGTCCCTGAAACATGTAATTAGTCACATAACCTGTACTTTTGCTGTCCTCTCGCTTTGAAGACTATTTGCCTACATTGTACTCACTAGAAAGTCCTTAAAAAGAGTCACTGAACACATACGAATCACAAAAAAGTCCAAGGTACTCTGTTTCAAGGGGTACTATGTAGTCTTTGGGAAGAAATTTACAATATTACTAAGGTAATGATGAAAAAGTTGTGTTGTCCTTTCAGGTCAGTTTGCTTATTTAGTTTATTCGGTCATTAAAATGTGTATTGCGTAAATGTGTATTTAGCTTTACTTAAAGATTGTTCTCCCCCAAAACTACATAGTGTACCTTTAACTATTAAAAAGCCTTTATTGTCAGAAAATCTGTTTTCTTGCGATTTTTATGTCTACAAGTACCTTAAACAAACTCAATTTGAGTCCAGGAAGGATGTGCTCCTACCCTTCCACATTTTATATTATACAGGGTAACTTAATATTGTAAAGGGCAAAACAGTTGTGCTTAAAAAAACACCAGTACGGTGTAAGATAACAACAACACAATTATCTATAATTGTGCTAAACCAAAGGTCTGTACAAGGTTTTAGCGGGACTTGTAATAGATTTTTAGGGGATGCTTCGTTTAGCATTGTGAAAGACATCGCCGATAAACATAATGGGCAAAGCAAGTAGACCATAAAAAAGATCATAAAAGATGTCTTTTGATGTTTCTGGGCTTGCACTCTGGACACCTGTGGGGTTGAACCCAGTGACTGGCTGTCCTATGTGGACATGTTGAGCTGAGGTAATTGGGTCATTACTTGTCAAGAAGCTGAATTAAAGCCCGGGGCAATGCTTAGGGCAGTGAAAATGTGAATTAATTGCAGTGTGAGGGAAGAAAAAGTACAAATATGGATTTCAGAAACAACAAGTTTGGGTTCATTGAGATTTTGTTTGTGTCTCTCAGAACTTTTACTCCTGCGTCAGCTCTCACAGATAGGAACATGTAACTTGTATCAGTTACCTGTCATGAATGATATGCTACACTATGGTTTCTATTTGTACTGAATTGTTGTTTGGCAGTCGAGCGTTATGGATGTCTTGGTTTTCTCACACAGGTCTGTCATTGATGTCTCCTGGGAGAGTATTAGTGATATGGGGTGTGTCGTCCAGGCCTGTTCAAATGGCATAACGAGAATCAGAGGAGCGTGGAGCTGCAGACAAGTTACACACACACACACACACCCAAGTCATTGTTGATGACCACAACGGAACAACAGTACTCTTGGAGCAGCAGAAAGGGCCTACGGCAGAGAAGTTCAAATAGCCATTAAAGGAATGCTGTCCACTTACCAGAAGCTTGTAGAGAAGCTCATCGGTCACATTGTGTCTTTATCTCGTCAGAGATGAGGATCTTTTTGTGCTGCACATTTCCTTGACTTGTTTGTTCCCATTCATATTGTGATCGCTGCATGATAACATTTCAAGCATTCAGAGTCTGCGTTTTTGTGTAAAAAGCACACCATAAATAAGACAACTGTCATGCAGATAGTGATTGTGTGTGCTTGTCCTGTGTATTGGTGTGTCTTTGTCTGCATCTGTGTGTTTGCAGGATTTCAGATGATTAGTATTGTTTAGTGCGGCAACCATTTAAAAGGTCTATAATTCTTTATTTGCCTACATTTAGCATCTTCTTGCCTCCCGCCCATTATAAAAAGAATGGTCAGCCTAATCAGGGGCTTCTTTGGGGGTGGGCTGGGCTTGTTTGCCAATTGACATTTGGTGAAAGGGTGTTAGATGAAAAAAGCACCTCACACCATGAGGTAGAGGCCTCACACCCAAACCTATTTCAGACATGTTGTGTTTGTGTGTAAAGAGAAACTTGTGTTTGAGTGCGAGGTGGGACTCGTTTTACAGCTCAAGTAGAGCACACTCTGTCTGGGCTGTGTGAAGTGGGTTCATCCATGAACACAAACTTTGCAAAATGAAAAAAAAAAAGAAAAAAAAAGGTATATTCATGAAGCCTGGAGTTAAATTAGCCAATGTCCTGTTTTTTCATTGTTTTCACAGCATAAAGGATGTAATTACATGTTGTTAACCTATATTTGGGACCTGTTATCTTAGCATTATCATTAGAATAGCAGGCTGATTACATTACTCACCCTTTAATTAGTGGAAAAGCAAATTGTGCAATATTGATGAGCGCAGGTCATTTAGCTTTTGCTTGAAAATGCATGAATGCATTTGAACTATGAGGAACACATAATAAATATGTATAATAAAATGCAATAAATCAGCCCAAAAATAGAACAGGAGAAAGGTTTAGCATCATCGTTATTCTGAGCCAAGGTTTTCAATTCTTAAATCCAATATTGGAAAATGTTGCCTTTCAATTTATGATGGGATTAATCAAAATTATGCTGGAAAATACCAGTTTCCTTCCTAAACAAGTTACAGTCACTGCTCCTCCTATTCCTGCACATTTATCCTGACAGACAATCAAGTAAAATCTCGTGGTGGTACGATGTGGCCTGGGGCTAATAAAGCTCCTGTTTGCATCACGCCATGAAGACTCAACAATACTCACACACTTTATAATGACTAGGCATTTCTGAGAATAAAGCGCCTCCAATTTGAAGCGCTTGCTTTTCGGACTGCTTTGAACAGTAAAGTAGAAAGAAAGCAAGAGCATGAAGGCGGAACAACACGATGTGAAAGACAGGCCCTGGACAGTGGTGAAGTAACGGACCTAAGCCCCTCATTAGACAACACACTCATCTGGGGATGGAGGATGGGGCTCTGCAGGGGGCTGCGATGTCAGATTTGCTATGAGGAAATGGCAGAGCACTTGGAATGTGTAGTGAAGTAAATGTCAGCTGACTGCTCTTTGAACTGACTTTCTTTCTCTTTCTTCTCAGTGAACACGCTTCTCTTTATTTTCGTTAACTTATTCAGAGAAGCCTATGTACAATGCTTTTCAACACATATATTCATATTTTGGTATACCCATAAATACAATAGGAACAGTAATGCTTTGTTTAGATTTTGTTTTACACATTACTGTCTGTGAGTTGGAAATACTTTCCATTGGAACTGAAGCGCCTTTGAGCAGCTGTCTCCAAGCACAATATACAGTAAGCTCTGTACGTTTTCACTTATCTGTGGTTGTGATTAGAACACTCTCAGTTGTTTCTAACGAGGCAACTCAGGATACATAAATAAAACATTTAAAAGCAAGATTAAATCACAAACCAACTAACAAAGGCAACAAGTACCGGGAACATGTATGCCTGTTCAAAGTTTCATTGTTGAGACAAACAAGAACAATAGATGGTCCCACATTGCTTTTCTTTAAACTTCACTGTTAGCTTGGTGAAAATTGCTCTAAAATGACAAGTCATGTTGGTCTTCCCAGTTCAGGTCAGTTTTGTCTGTATCAGGTGTTAAAATGTTGATTTACCTTGCTAAAACAAATGTTGCATGCCACATTTTGCTAATCGAATTTGCAATGTGAAGCTAAACACATGCTTATACCTTTTGACACCCAACATTTAACCGAGTCAAGTATATCTGAGTGAAAAGGGACAAAACAGTTACAATCATTATAAACATTAATTACAGTCATTACAAACATCCCACAGGCAGTACTTATTTCAGTATCATTCAAGAGAAATGATTTCTTCCTACATCGTAAGAATATGTCTGTAATGAGCGCTAACAAACCGCCATATTGACTTGTGTTAAGAAACAGTAAAGATCTTTACGTCAACAGGGGAGCAGGTTTGCCCTTTCACTATGCTAAACACCAGCACACATCACTTCTTAATTGAGCCGCTGTCTACAATAGGTGATTGATGACAATTATTCCCCTGCCACCACTCCAGCAAACTCAATGGTGCATTAAGGATTTACAGTAGTCCATTACTGTTGCATATGCGTGCTTGTTGCAGGGAACATTGTTTAGGAAATTAATCTCACACCTGGAAAAGCCACTTACACATCCAACCCAGATTGCAGTCGGCTGTAATAGCTGATGTCAGGCCAAAATAGGTCAGTTCACTGTCCTCTGGCTTAGATCCTTCTAAAAATACAACGTGGTTTCCTGGTTTACAAAGCCACTTAAAGACAAGCGATGTTCTAACCTCCGCAAGAGAATATGCCAAATGTTAAGTCCTGCCCACTGAAGTGATGTGTGAGGTAAGAAAACGATGAGGAGGAAGGGTAAGAGCAGAGAGGATGACTGTCATTAGCATTCTAGCCAGTACGATGGAAAAGTGACATAACGGCTCAGTCCTTGCACACCATTGTCATCTCAGATTAGCTTCTCTTCCCTGCCTATGTGCGCTGCTCCTTCAGAGTGGATCCAAAGACTTCACTGCTGCCATTGTGGAGACCGGCATCCTGTGCCTCACTGCGGGATTGCCCAAGACGCTTGGTAAACACAGGAAGTACAAAGCCCCTAAATGCATCCCTACTGTGTTTGGAGGACTGCCATGACAACACATAGTAGATCTCCTGGAGAGCCGGTGTGTTTGTTAGGTGGATACACACTGAGATATGCCCAAGCAGTGCCCTTCTGTGCGAGGGGCATGCAGCTTTGGCTTATGCACTGTCTGTCACGCCACCGAAATAAGAAGCCTCTCTCTTGCGGGGACACAGAATTGGTTTGAGACAGGAAACCACTCTTGGCCCTCACAGCATGCCTAACTGTGAAGGAATGTCTGGATAAAAATCTCAACTAAATGTAAACACCCTTATCTGCCCTGTGGATCTTTACACTGGAATCTTCGAGATAAGGATCGGAGGACTGCTCTGTGGGTTTTTGACACGGCGTACCTGCTCTGGCCTTTCTGTCGCATGGTTGAGGATCTCCAGACAGCTTTAGATTAGCCCCTCTCTCTCCAGAAACAACTGTCAAGGCTAATCTGCTCTGTAAGCGCAGGTCATCTGGACGCCAGATCCACACAGAGCCGGCATCAAAGCTGGACTCTCTCTCTCTGTCTCTCCCACACTGTCTCTACCTCATCTTGCTCTTTCTTTTCATCCTATTTTCCTTTAAGCTTTAATAGCTTCCAAGACCAGAGAGGAGGAAATCCACATCCACATCCTGCAGAGGATGTCTTGGCTGTCATCGATCCCACTGAGGGGAGGTTATGTTTTTTCGGTGCCAGCTGTAAAGAGCAGTGAAAAGGGATGAGCATTGATCCAACTCAAGCACACCTAGCACTGATCAATAGAATAGATCTGCTAAGTAGCCGTGAGTGTGGCTGTGTCAGAGTGTACTGAGAGAGGGCAGACGGCAGCCTCTGAGGAGCCTCTAAGGCCTTTCTTCACCCTATCCTTCATCTTTTGTCTTATTTATTTAATGATTATGGCATTTGTAAAGTGGCGCCATGAGGTAGCGTGACTGCGTAATCCTAACTGAGGTCATATTGTGCGGAGTTCCCATGGAAAACACTATAATTGTTGTTTTGATCTGGAAAACCTCACGACCTTAACATAGAAGAACCGCAAACTTAAATATTGTTTGAAATAACAACTTAGCTGGAAAAACAAGCTGCCTTTTTTGCTTGATATGGTCTGAATGCTCTGGCACCCACACACTTACAGTACTTTGTACTAACACATGGTTTTATGGCCCCTTTTACAGCCTTTGTGCTGCTTTTATCAATACTATATAATGTACATTTTCTAATGTAGCCGCTCATCCTATCGATTAACCTCCTTTCTGTGACCTGTGTAGATAGCCCACACACGGCCTATCACTGCCGGCTGAGCACATGGTTAACTGAAGTCAGATAGAGTATCGAGGATGCTTTGATGTTAGAACTTGACCTCATCAGGATATGTGCAAAAACACACTCAGGCCCTCATATCTTCTACTCTCCAAGGGTTAGGTGTTTTGATACACGTGAACCTCATCTGTTTTTATTTCAGAGTGAGGCAAAAAAAAAAGAAAGAAAGAAAAAAAACATGACAGATCTCAGTTGCCGTCCTTCTCTGAGATTGACTAAATCCTCTGTCCTTCATGTGCAAATCCCTCAACAAACTGGCCTAGAGTGTCACCCTGGGTTGTCCTGTTCAAAGGAGCTGAGGGGTCAAACCTGCCAGGTCAACCTCCCTCAAAGTGACAGAGTTTACCCCCCAAATTCGCCCCCTTCTCTCTAAAAAAAACACATGGGGCCCCCAGATAGACTGTCATCCTTCCTTACACTGCCGGCCTGTGGTGATTTACTGCCTCGGTACACAGCCCATATAAACATATCATCCGCATGTCATCATCCAGGCCTCCGGGGAGTCTTAACACAGAGCTGTGGTCCAGATTTTAAAGATTTATCCACTATCCACACTGCTGTTAACATAAAGAAACATTAGCCGGGCCAGCTCATGATAGGATTTCTGATGTCCCTTCATCTTTGCCACAAGAGCTTAGATCAAAATACTAATCTAGGTTTATCTTGAAGCTCATTCACTGTCAGGTGTCAATGTTTATCTTAAGAGCCATAAAGGGAAGTTCAGTTGCCACCCTTTTAACATATTTATGCCAGGAAGCAGCGGTGCTAACAGCCCGGAGCAGATAAAGGAAGGCTCACCATATGTCACCTTTAGGTATCACTGCTTCCAAATCAACATAATTAATGAAATAACAGTATTTTTGCATTTCTATCCACTGTTAAATTCTTTGTTAATACTTCCTACTGCTGCTCACAACAAGATCCATTTCTTGTCTGTAAGCCATCCCCTTCAACTTTCCTTAATACCCTACTACAAAGGGTTAAGGCCAGCCCTCCCCCGTCAGTTGCTTTTGTGTCATGTTTCAAAGACCCATTCATCAGTATAACATACACAAATGGCAATACCATGCATCATTTCAAACATTTGCCCTCTTCAACTTTAAATAAGTACGTTTCACTTGGCACATCAGTCTAAATATTTCCCCTTCTAATCACTGTGCGCATGCTAAAACTATTATGTTGAATCACGCATGCACGCGTTTCTACTGATTATGATCAACCAAACTGGTCCTGGTTGGCCTGACGGTGACAGCTGTTTGAACCTGTCTGTCCTCATCATGTTTCCTATAGGTGCGGAGACTTAATACCGCATGGAGGATCAGTCTGTTCGCTGCATGACCCCTGACCCCCCGCGCTGAGGTTGGGACCGGCCTGTCCAAATCAGTCCAGAGACGAGACCTCAGGGTGTCCTGCAAAGTGTTTGTGGAGCCGGCTGAAAACACATCTAGCTGCGCCGCAGTTTCGTTTTTGTTTGCTTTTTTGCCTTGAGACATGAAAAACAAACCGTGAGATAGAAACTAATGCTCAACAAGAGGACAGAAAGGAGAGGAACTGAACTCTACGTCTGAGTCACAGTGTGTTGAGGAAAGAGCCTTATTATCTTCCATGGTTTCTCTCCGTTGGATCTTTTCCACTGCACCTGCGAGCTGGGACCTGTCTCATATGGGGGAGCGCATGTTAACCACTAACTATACCTGGGAGACAAAGACAAACAAACCAAACAGCAACTATTGACCCCAAGGAAAAGCTGCCATTTGCCCCATAACAAGCAGTTTCCCCCCCAGCTGAATACAATTTAATTGGGTGGTCTAACATGCTTTGGAAAATTGAGTGAGTGCGCTGTATATGTGATTTTTTTTTCATTTTTTTAATCTGGATAATTATTCTCCAGCCTGATTGTATTTTTTCCCCACATCACGAAGAAGTAATTTAAAAAATCGTTAAAAAGGAAAATCAAGCAAGTGAAAGAGGAAGCCGAAGGGCCATAAAACTGTGAGCTCAACAAACGGGTTTGAGCTCATAAAATTAAGAGAATATTGACTGTTAGAGTCATGCCAGCTGAGCCTGTCTTTAAAAGGTGCACTATGTAGTTTTGTGGGAGATATTTTAAACAAACTAAATAAACAAATGCTCTTTGTTTTCATGCCTTAATAAACGGAATAAACAAACTGACCTTAAAGACAACACAATTTCATACTGTTTTCCCTTTGTTTATATTTGGTGGACCCTGCCACCTTCCTAGCTTCAACATTCAATGTTCTGGGGACCTTATTTTCCTCTGAGAACAGCTTGTTTATTCAGTTATGGAAAAGTTGGCGATATCTTAGCTTGTATTATTACCCTATTCATATGTTTATATAAAAATTCTGAGGTTGAATTTTTACATAGTGCCCCTTTAACTGCAGCACATGCACTGGAAAAAAGAACAATACAAGCTTCTTTGCCCAAAGTCTAAAACATTTTTGATAGGTAGGCCAGACTAGACTAGAGTCCATTAGGCTCGGAGCTGTAGGAAGCTCCTGCTTTCAAGTGGTCATTGTGAGCACACACCCAACGGGTTTATGGCGTCTTGTAGAGGGAGAGCAGTCAAATGTGAAGGGCGGACAAATAGTGCGGAGGCGATAAGTAGAGATAGCTAGAAAGTAAAGATAAAATGCTAATGTAGCGCCATGCTTGAAGATATACGCTTTTTAAAGGAAATAAACGTTGTGTTCTACTTCTAGGAGGCAAAAAAACAACGGCTGAGCAGTCAAAAAGGATGGACTGGTAGGTGAGGGACTTGTTAGTGACCATATGGGAGCAGCTAGGAGGGTGCTGGTGTGGGAGGGAGGTACCTGTGGGGTCCCATGTTCTCCTGTCACTCTGATCTTATCAGGGGGCCCGACCAAGAGGAGGACCAGCTGTCACTCTCGCCGCTCTTTTGATGTCCTCCATCAGAGCTCTCTCACTCACACCCACACACAAACACACCACTTCAGAAGAGTCAAGGCCTGTTTTTGTTCATAATGAGGATTGGTGGCTTTGTTGGTGAGCCAGTTGACAAACCCCACAGCAGAAAAAAAAAAAAAAAAAACGCAAGATAAAGCACGACAGCTCTCTTAGGATATGTGGGGCCAGGGCGGTTCAATTTAGCTGTTTAGAGCCCGAGGCCTGACAAAAGAGAGGTAGGGCTCTGAGCTGACACAGGACATCCTGCTCATAAAAAAGCCAGGACGTCCTCACAGAGACACTGGGGCTGATAAAAGGGGAAACGGCGTGTATTCATCTGCAGCCCCTTCACAGACGCACTTGCCACCGTTGCTCATGAGCTCACGTCTTCTTTTCAAAATTGCACACTAGGAGTATAAACCCCCGTAAGCCACAGGGCGATTGCGGAGTCATTATTTTTGCCTACCCAAGCACGAAGGCTTGTTCTAAGAGTCGGCTAGACTGTTTTGCAAAGGTTGACGCTCAAGTAGCACAAACATGTTTCAGCCAAATAAGAGTACGTTTTTTACGCATTTGGAGGATTACTGGATTACTACTCTTATTTTTCAGATCCCGCTCATTTGTATAATCTTGTGGCTCGACTGTTTTTAGTTGAGAGGGCACGTGTTGCTCCTGTTTTCTACACTCCCCACTTTCTCAATCTTATCTCCATATCCACTGACAGACAGCACTTACGTTAACAGCAACACGGTTTTTAGCCATGTTAGTGATGGCAACATCTGTCTGTCTGTGTGATCTTGAAATATATCCACATATACACTGACTTTTCCTGCAGGGCCACCAGCACATTTTCATGCTTAAACGTCATGCAATGACAGTTACAGTGTATCAATGACAGCTGAACCAGACCATCCTCGTACAGTTGTGGTTTGGTTGGGTTTAGGCATTAAATGTAACTTTGGTCCAAAGCAACTTACAGCACATACATTCATACACTGATGGTGGTGGCTGCCATGCAAGGTTCCGACCAGCACATCAGGAGAAGTTTGGGGTTCAGTAGCTTATATAAGGACACTTTGACATGCAGACCAACCCTTGAGCCACAGCCGCCCTATATATATATGTATGTTACTCACGTATCATAAAGCTGAAACAGATAACTAGCTAGCGAGTAACTTTATCTGCATTTAGGTTGATGAAAAAATCCCCTGATTCCAATAATCAGAAAAAATGTTGAACACTGGACTACATACATGTATGCTTTTATTGTATCATTATTTATTGATTGATACGTTTTTCTGTTTGTTGTGTGGGCTTTTAGCTATTTGGTATTCATTGTGTTTTCCCAAATTATGTTAAATAATTATTTGTATGTATGTATCATTGATTAAATGATTTAATTGATTTGATTAGTTTGATTCTATCTATATCTCTGTGCAAATACAAAAAATAATAATGTAAATATTATGTATAATTTACTGTACTTTCGCTACTTTAAGACTTTTACTACAGTACTATTCATAAAGGTGACTTCACCTTTGCCATTGTAATATTTTAACACGATATCTTTGCTTTTACTAAAGTATGACTCTTGGGTACCTTTTACAACACTGCTATCTTTACATAACATTCTTTGGTAATGCGAGGCACGTTGCGGTGCACTGTGGTCCAATTATCTATACACAAATATTGGCTGGTTCACCTCAAAGAAAGTAAATGAAGTTGGCCTAAAACGCTAGAGCCCAAAGTCCCCTTCACTTGCATGCACAGTGGTTTCTCTCTGCCTCACACAATTGCCTGGCAGGGGCGAACACACTCACAATGCCCTCTGTTACTGTGAGTGCGTGCTCTCCATACACTGCGAACTTTTGAACCACCTCTTGACCACAGCTTGAAGGGAGTTGAGACAATGGTCAGTAAACACACTGGAGTGAATGAAGGGATTAGGTATTAAATGACAGGATGTGCTTAAAGAGGAGCAGGTGGTGGTTTAGGGAAGGACCAGCGAGGCCTTGCAGGAGTGGAAACCACATGCATCTCCCTGTGGCTCTTTCACCGTTTTCCTCACCTTCATGCTCTGTCTCTGCTGCTCTTGATCTTTCACACTTGTCTCCCGTAGCTCATCTCTTCCTGCTCATTTCCCTTGCTTTCTATCTCCTCATCTTGCCGTTCTCTATCTCTATTGTCCTCCTCTACACAACCAGAGAAGCCTGCTCCTTAACCCCGGCCTTGGACAATTGACATTCATGAGGTTGGACATTCCGGTCCAGCCCCATTCATATGTACAGTAAGCAAGGGGACAAAAGCCACCACACATTATAAAACCCCATCCCCCGAGTTAAGAGTTGCCAAGGATCTGAGTGAATATCAGTTATTTCACTATAGATGAAGCTACATATTGTTAGATATGTTGAATCTGCACTCTGTAACTACTGACCTTGTTTTGTGTGTTGCTGTGTCAGTACTGAAATGTATCCTAAAACTATTAAATGACGTGTTTGAAGCTAGACAACTGAATCTGCTTTCCTGAGCACATCTGAATTCGGTAAGGATATTTAACATGTCAAGCCGAAGCTAATCCTTTCTGCTTCACAGGAGCCCCGAAAAGCATGGCCTCCTCTGCCTTTCCAGGCGTGCATTGTGGGTAGGAGCGGAAAGATCCTCTCATCAGGGTGGTAATGAGTTTCTGAGCTCCCACTTGTCAACATAGTAAATCCACAGCTTATATCCCGTGGCCCAGCATCCTCAAGAACATCCAGTGAAAAACACTTAAGACCACGATGTAAAGTTACACTGGCAAGAAACTGTAAGATGATTTTACACTGAGACAGTCTTGATGTAAATAGAAGAAAACTGGGTATTGATTGCTGCAACAGTTTGCTAAAATAATGCTGCAGAGAACGAACACAGATGGCTTGATGGGGAATTATGGGTTTCGTGCGTGGAGACAGACTGGGAAGGGCTGGTGCATGTTGGGTTTGGGGATTACCTCATGCACGCATAAGGGAGAACCCCTCCTCCGACTGCGACCTAATGTGAACCATGTCAAAGTTTAATTTGCACCTGTCTGTGGCCCGACATTCGTTACTGTTACTCCCCTTTCGGCTCTCTCTTTTGCGTTGGTTTGAAATGTTTTTTCTTATGTTACGGATTTCACATATTCTACTGAACAATGCTTGGTTTGATACTTGGATACATTTGGATGATCCTTTTTGTTTGGATTACTTAGACATGAACATCTGACGCGTGTTAGCAGAGTGAAGAGGAGCTCAGTGAACTGATGTGTAATAAGATCACTATCCAAAGCAGCTCAGAGGTGTGCGTTCGCTGCATTACCTCAGTGTTTACCTGTCCCGGTGCTCAGAATAGTTTAGCATGACACTTCCACCTATTTATATCCCACTGGACGTTGGCAATGTGCTACTGCAGATCGATTTAGAAAGTGCGTGTGAGGAAAGTGGGGAGTGAGTGTGAAGTCAATGAGCCAGTTATTTTTACTTTGCTTGTTGAACCACGCACTTTCATTTCATTCTTACATGTCACATTTCTATCCAAACAACCGCAGAAGTACAAGTAAATAAGGAAAGGTGAACTAAAACTCTTTTCATGGATCTCTAGCCATGTGGAAAAAGCATCAGGCCCGTGCAGTTAAAAGGCCTCACTTAAGACATTTCCTTGGCAGGTGTGGCGTCAGCTCGAAGTCTGTGATCATGATTTGATGTGACCGTTTGAGCCATGTGTTCTCATGTATTCGATGTCAAAGTCAGAGCACCTCTGTGTAATGAGATCCCATCGACATCTGCAGGGAATATTTAGTGACAACCCCCTGCGCTCGCACTCAACTGTACACCCTATAAAATATCACGACTAAATCCTATTTGCAGGTGCACCCGTACACCTGCTGCACAGGTCGCTGCCTCCAATCCAACCCCCCAGAGGTTTTACTCCCCAGCCGAATTATCTCTATCCAGCAAACCAATTACAGTATTCTGATGATTCTGCGGAAAACTTCTAATGTATTTTTTTTGATAGAACAAACTGGAGCAGGATTGGGGGTCTTAACTTTGTTCAACAGAGTCAAACCAAGACCCAACAGTCACCTTTAAATCAATCAGGCCTAATCCGATATCAAATAAAACACATTTAAATCTGCTAGATCTAGATTTCATTTGGATCCGCATCAAAGTTTACTCACACTAGATAATAGCCGCCTAAAAACTATTTTGTTCATCGAGATCCATAAATTTTTTTACCAAGATCTTTTTTTTTTAAATGTCAAATAAGGCAGTGTTAAAGAAAGCAAGAAAAAATGTCTTAATCCATCCCTTTATTCAAATCTTACCACGTATAGGTAATCCGGTCTATTCTTGACCCATCCACCATCCAAGTTTCGTGGAAATCCATTCAGTAAATTTTGTGTAATCCTGCTGACAAACAAACTGATCAACCGATAAACGACCTAACATAGAACACAACCTCCTTGGCGGAGGTAACAATGAGTCACAAGAAAGTAAATGGCAGACATCATGAACACAAAAAAGACATGCCCGGCAACAAAAAGGCCCCTGACCTCTCTATTGTGGGCCAATGTGCCCTCAGAGATGAGCCAGCGCTACAGCTGGAAAGGTCAGCCAGCACACAAGGTCAAGCCGACACGGTCCTGCTATCCTCAACATCAAAGACAAGTCCAGCGCCTGTCATGCTCCCTCTGAGCCGGGTTGAAAACAGCAGCGCTAATCCCACTGACCGTTCGCTCTCACTCTTGTGACGAGGTTAGAGGTCAGCTGGATGTACAAATCCTAACGGGATGGTTAAATTGTAGCAACTTGCTAAACTTAAAATTAGGTTTCTGCCCTTCAGACCCGCCTTGTGTGCGATGAATAGAGAAAAGAATGCTGCTGAATTAACATATGCCCGTTTAATGAGCACTTTTATTCAAAGAATGATGCATTTTTTTCTCTTTGAAAGCAAACTCCAGCTAAAGGAGAGAAAATGAATAAATGAATGATCCCTGAGACTTAAAAATAACGGTCTCCATAGTGATTACATCTGCAGGGAACACAACTTCAAAGGAAAAGTTGATGAAATGCTAAAAATGTTTGTCGGCCCTCTAAGCTCCTTAGTTGGTAACTCTGAGGTCATAGTGACTGCCTAATGGGAGAAAACATTATTATGTACAACCACGGGAGAGAGAGACGATGTCTGGTAGGCCAGTAGCTGGACTACTTACCTTCTCCGGTGCCCTTTTGCTCACCCCGTCTTTGAAAGAATTTTAATGGAAAGATACCACGGCAGATTTTGCAAAATGAGATTATTGGGCAACTCTGTGCAGCTGCCCACTGTCTAATCTCCTCATGACAGCTCAGAAATGAGGAGCCTCTGATCATCTGTCATTCCCTCTTAATCCTGTGTGCCCCTCGCCATATACACCAACTGTTTTAAAACTTCAGGTCTCTCCTCAGAAACCTGAGCTTCTCCTGCCGTCATCTTAATGTCTGTTTGTGAAATTGTAGGAGCGTGACTGCGTGTTTCAGTACGTCAATGTGAGTGTGTTTACTTATGTTCAAATGACTGAGGCTGATAAGTTTCGCCCTCTAATTAAACACGACTGTCTGGGTTGATTGTTGAAGCCGCAGCTTATTAAACCAACTGCTGGGCTGAGGCAGGAAACCAGATAAGGAGCCGTTAGCACTGTCTGTGCTAAATTAGTCAGCCACAGTGGGTTGCTTGTAAGAATAAAGTGGAAAATTTTTTCATCTTGTGTTATAAATAGTCACCAGAATTGGCGAGAAGTTGGCAGATGAGATGTTGTAAACACCGCTGATAAACACTGCTGAACAAATATTGGTGCAACTGCTATCAAAGTCGCAACAGAGCTATCAGACATAAGGAGAATAAACATAAAAACTCAGTGCAAACTGTCTCAATATATATTAAGTAAGTTTATTCTACCAAGACAAATACAGATTACAATCAATGAGCAAACTGAAGAAATTAACAGAAAATAAACAAAAAAATGTAAAAAGATTGTTTTTTATTTCTCTGGTACATACAAGTATATGACAGAAAAGTCCATGAAATTGTCAAATGCAGGGCCTTGCTATGAGTAACTTTAATTACAACATAAATATCTACAAATTAAGTGTACGTGTAATCATTGTGTTATACGTGTTTTATACAAGACACCATTTTGTACATTTTCTGGTTCAACCATTGTAAATTCGTAACTTTTTTTTTTCTTCAGTGCACACATGCACTCCGGTTTAATTGTTGCCTCTCAGTAATGATTAAGGGCTCTGTGCCAAGGGACCAGGTGAGATCATCACCAACAGTTTTGAAAAGGATTTCCCACAGCTTTCTTTGTTTTCCCAACAGTTCTCACTCTGCCCTGGGGTAACTGTTTTTACACCAGGGTCATGACCTTCAGGGAGGCAGGCTGGAACCGACGAATCTTCTTCTTCAGGGCTCGGGAAGCTTTGATGCGGCAGGCTGATGGCTCGGGGCGTGGGAGCTGCTGGAGGGGCCGTCCGGCGGCGGTGGGCCCCAGAGCGGCCTCAGCCCACACCAGACCCCTCTCCTCCCCCTGGCTGTCCACCTGGTCCTCCTCGTCCAGCGACAGGCTGCTGTCAGAGTCCGAGTGGGACTGGAAGCTCTGGCTGGACTCGCTATCCCCAAAGCGATTGGTGGTGTTATCACTCATTTCCCCCTCACTGCTTTCAGCGATGGTGGAGTGGAACAGTGAAGCACATTCAGCAGAATACTCAGACTCACATCTGGGTGGGTATTGGCTGGAAATGTGGAAGGGCGCTGGGGGGTATCTGGCATTAAGACTGTGGAGGAAAGAGTTTGAGGACATGGAGGATCGTAAGGATCGATGAGGTCCCATCCACTGGCCTGGCCTGGCGCTCATACTGCGGACCATCTGCATGTTCCCTGGTGCCTGAACATGGGGATCTCTTGACCTCTGACGCTGAGCACAGGAGGCCTGGAACATCTCCAAATCAGATGGCCATTTGGCAGCCCCCTGCCTCCTCTTCCTCTGCTCTACAGCCTGCTCATACTCCAGACTCTGCTGTCTGCGACTTTTGCTGGACTTTATCACAGCAGGGATGGGATTTGGCTTAGAATGGACCTTGTGGGTATACATGAGACCTGGGCTACAGTGGCTGGAGTCTGAACCTGAGCCCTGTCTGCGCTCCTCTGTGTGACAGTTGGTACATTTCTGGGTCATTTTTCCTTTGCCTGATCTTTTCTGTTCCCCCTTGCTTCCACCACTGCTCTCTCTGGTCCTCTCACCGGAGGAGTAGCCATGTTGCTGCCTCGTCACTCGATGCTTCTCACTGCTTTTTCGTCTCAGTTTCACAGCTTTCGTTTTACGGTCTGCCTGTCTCACCTTGACCCTCTGAGATCCAGCAGGGACAAATTTGGCGTGGACAAACTCGGGGGAAGCTGTATGACCAGTGTGAGCCTCAAAGCCTTGACTCTCCTCTGTGCTGGAGTTGTGGGCCATCACCGATCTTTCCCTTTGGCCGTTCCTTTCTTGTGGCCTTGACACTGGATTGTCCCCAGATCTATTCTCTGAGGTGCTCCTTGCTAGACGACCATATTCTCCTTGGGGTTTATCATTCTTCCTCAGGGATAAAGTGGTGACCTCATCAGAGCTGTACTCCCTCATGGTAGCAGCATAGGAGTATCTATGTGAAACCTCCGGGGCTCTCACTGACTGTTTGTGGTTATCAGCCAGCTCTTGGCTGGAGTACGTCATACAGTGTCTCTTCTGGTCACTATCTAGTGCGATGATGTTTGTGGTCTTGGCTGGAGGAGGCTGCAGCATAGACACCTCTTTCTGTGCTACTTCAGGAAACACAGTAAAAACTTCAGTGGGCTTCCTATGATAGTCACTGTTTGTCTGCATAGTCTCTGCAACTGTTTCACTCTGGATTTTGCTCAAGCTGCGCAGCAGGAGCTTGTCGATGTAACCCAAGGTCTTGGTCTCATAACCCATTTGTGCTCTCTGGAGGGAGCCACAACCGTTCACTGGGGGTCCTTGGCCCTCTAGAAGTCCAGGCGTGGCTGGGTCATTCCCATTGGAGAAGATTGGGCTCTGGAGAGCCACAGCATGCAGGGGGCTGGGGTATTGGTACATTTCGGTCCCACTGCGAGACACCAGGTTGCACTGGAACTTGGGGTCCACCGTGGATGTCTTCGGGTTTGTGCACACTGAGGGTTTCCTAGCATCCACAGATTTGTAGTAGCCCAGCCCTTGAGCCATCATCCTATCAAGATCACCTGATGGGCAACACAAAAATACTGATTAACCTTTAAAAATCACTCATGCACTGAAAAATTACATGTAATTATGCAGAAAAATACATGTTGAGTTGTTTAGTAACAACCGCTGCATGGTTCCTGTAACTACATGAGTGGTTATTTTCAATTAGAGATGAAGAGATTTGGTTTACCTGTCGACACAGGTCTTGGTCGGGCCTGTTCGGTGCCAGTAGTGCTTGCTCGGATCCTGCTGCTGCCCAGGTGGACGCCTGTGGCCCGCGGAGGGTTGGGCTGGGTAGCGCTCTCGTCAGCAGAACGCCGGCGGAATACATCGACTTGTAATGGAGGGCTGATGTTGGAATTTGCAGGGCTCATGGGAAGGAGAAGAAGGCTCGTCTGGGAGGATGACAAACACTCGCTATACACAGAGGTACAGGAGTTGGACAACGAGCAAGAGCCGCCATCACTGAGCTCATAGAAACCTGGAGAGAGCAGGAACAATCATAGGCATGAGAATTTTTCTTACACGTCACGTGATGGTAGCTTGGGTGGATGCTACTTGCAATAAGGTCAACAACTCCTGTTTGTTCGGGTGTTTGCTTACACACCTGAACTTGGCCTGCTGTCACTCTCCAGCTGCTCTGTGGAGGCCTTGCTCACATCCAGCTTCAGCTCACTGATTTGTTGATCCAGCTGTTGCAAGTGAGTCTTCAGCCCTACATCCTGTTTCCGAAGACGAGACTGTAAAACAGACAAACATTCGATTTTAGCCAACACCCGAAGATAATTTGTGGTACAACCTTTAAAACGGGAAAGTCTTATTTGATTTTCTCAGGAAAGGGGAGTTTGAGAACAGGAACTTATTCAACCAAGATCCTCAACGCTCACACAACGCAGAAATCCTCTCAACAGGAAGGATAAAATTAGTAGAATCTTACTGAGAAGAGGTCTGTTATTCGGATAAAGGATGCTCTAATGTACAGCCATCAGGAAAACAAAAGCGACTCAGCTGTGGCTGATGATTAACCCCAGCAGGACATGGGGGAGCATGGAAGAAGCAGTGGTGGGTAACTCATTTCTCCCCCACAGCGAGGGCCTGGCCATTGTGTAAACTACTCGAGGAGGAGAGCTTGGGGGTTGGGGTGAGAGACTGTTTGCTTCCCAAGCAGTTAGGGCTTGGCCTTTACTGTTACAGTTGTTGTTAAAATGAGGGCTGTGGGTCAAAGCCTGTAAAATGCACCATTATAATTCATGCTTCGTTCTCCTTTCTGTGGCAAAAAAAAGAGTTATCGGACCATTTAAGTCTATTTGTAGCCAGTGGCGGTTTATAAAGATAGCTCGGTCTGTAGTGGATTCATTTTGCACGAGTGTAAAACACAATTTAAATCTTGTGTTTTCCCGATACTTTACAGTGTATCCTTCAATGCATCTGCCCAGTTCTACTTAAACTAAAGCATAGCATCTTAATCCCTGTACTTCCTGTGAGGGGCTCTAACAGCAGCATGCATGGAAAAAGCTTGTCATGGAAAAAACTCCCCACAGCCAGTTGTTTCCAGGACTCAGGGGTCTCTGGTGACAGAGACGCTCACTGAATGTTATTCACTGCAAAATATTCCACCTTCAAAAAACACCTCATGATTAAAAAAGGGGAAGAAAAAATCCTGGCATTAGTGGTTAATGATTGAGGGCTGTTGCCCCCTGCAGTCTGCACATGCACGGGTGTGCGCGCACACACACAACTCAAAGTCCTGCCGGTCCTGCAGTGAACCTTGATTTATGACACCTATCTTACTTCCTACCCCCAGCTGAGAGCATGAAAGTGTGTCTGGTAATAATTGAAGGAGGAATGCACATGAGCATTACTGACGACTTTAATCCAAGGGCAATTTAACTTCCAATTAAATAAATGGGAGCCCAGTGTTGATCCCATCCGAACAGGCAATGATCATAATGAAAGAGCAAACTATTATGCTGACATAGGAGCGTTAATCGTGTTAATCGTTCTGTTTTATGGCTTTTGATTGAAATGACTTCCTACCAGCTGTTGCTTCAGGGCTGTTAGGGTCGCCTCCAGCCGCTGCTCCTCGGCCCCCATCATCATCATCGCGGGACCCTCCGGGCCTGCGTGCACAGAGGTGACCGGCTCCTCTCGGTCAACCCTCAGCGCCCAGTTCACCATCTCGCTCTGTCTGTCCTTCAGCAGATGCAGCTCCTGCAGTCCGGCCAGGGCAGCCTGAAGCCTCTCCCCGACCCTGCTGCGGTCTACCCCGGCTGCAGCGCTCATCATCCCCGCGCAAGACCCCTTTCTGCTCAGCATGCTGAGGAGCGGCGTCCGATCATATCCAGAAACAAACTGCGGTCGAAGAAGCGTCCTCCTCAGGATAACCACTCCGTTTGTCACTGACTCTCTGCTGCTGCTGCTGTTGCTGTTGACCTGTTTGGTTTTTAAACTACCTGTTAGAATAAATCTTGAGCTCAGAGCAGAACCTCAGCTCCTCCCACAGACCAAATGGCCCTACCTCCTATTGGCTGGCCACTGGGTCCCAATGAACATCTGGTACTAATCCTCCCCATTCAATCCCCACTGGAGCTGCCCAGGCATGTACTAGAGGTCCATCTGCATAATACCACACGGCAAGATGAGCATATTATTATGCCATTTACAATATTCTCCTGCTCTTGTCGTTGTTATTCTGTCCAGCAGTAGGCTGCCCTCTACCCAGATATATGTGATCCACTTTCTGAAAGTCTGTTTGAGGGAATGCGAATGGGGATTGCATGTCCTCTCATTATCACGAGGGAACAACCAAACAAACCAAATCTCATCAACTGAGAAGCTTATATTCAAGCAACTTTAAGACACACATGTTGTACAAACTGTGTGTAAAACTAATTTACATTGGACAGATCCATAACAAATCACTTACTTTTCATCCTCTTCCTACATATATTCTAGCTTTAAAGCCACCACTGAACAATCTGATTAAGTAGTAGATATTCTATTCCTTAATGAAAATAGAGTAAGAAAGAGTCAACAGGATAAGTCCTGGCAGAATAAAGCAGTGATAGATGAATGCTGCCCCCTTGTGGTAGTAAAGATTACAACAGTTTGTTACCCTCCCTTGGCCTCAGTTTGAGCGACGTGCATGTGTTACCCAGGCTGAGGAGTCAGTTGAAGATGCACTATGTAGTTTTTGGGGAAAAATTCTTTATCAGAAGAGAAACGTTTTTTAATGCCCTAACAAACTAAATAAACAGCCTCTCTTTCTTATCAAAAAAATTAACATGCATAAACAACTTTTATTAAATTTCATGTCGAATAAAACTTAAAATGTCTAATTTTTATAATCAGCCCATCTCCAAACGTGTCAGAGAAATTTGTCGGGGAGGGGCTGATACCTGAACATTTAAAGCAACATTATTCAACTTTATTTTTTTTACATTAAAATAACAGCTTCAGAATCATTGTAATGGTACAGTGTCTTCTAATAAGGTGAATGATGTCTCTGTCTCAGCCATCACTTGTTTCTGCTCTATGTAACTTCAGTGAGTGGGTAGGATCACAGTGTCACATACATGTTTACTTCAACAGGAAGGTCTTCAACACACAACACTGTTATGACGTGACGTTTTGTTTGTAGTTAGCACCTATATTACATTATATTGACAAGTTGTTACAGACCTGGGATTTGTATTTACATAGGTGGTGTTGAACTCAGAAACTTTAGGGAGACTCGTCTTTTTTATAGTTTGAGGGAAAGTTGCGATGTGTCATCATTGGCTACTTTTTGAGATAAATCAGTCCTCATCTCAAACAGCTGTATCTCAACATTGAAATGACTGAAAGAGGATTACTTTGATTTGTTCGTTGAGCTAAATATTATAGTAATGGAGGATCCTTGAAACTACTTTGCTGTAGTCTTATGAATTCATACTCATGAATTCAATTAATCCGTTTCTTTAACTCTGTTGCTATTTCTTCCTCATGAGTATGACTCATAGCACACGTATAACTCTATAATGAAGCACTTGTTCACTGTCAATAATCTGATGACAAATAAATAAGCAGAGATTGAGCCCTCATCACAGGTGGAGGCCACATGAGGTAGGCTGCAAACTATTCACTCACAGTGCTGCTGTTGGCACTGTATCGCAGGTGGGGAGACTCTTTCATGCTGATATCTGCAACTATCTTGTAGCAGCAGTTCAAAGGAGTACCAAAATACCAGGAGGGGCGAGCACCTGTGTGAGTACGTCACACACAATGAACAAAGATCGGGTGATTAAAGTGTTTTAAATATGAGGTGATTCAACTCATTTCCTGTTCATCAACATCTAGAGCATGTGCTGTTTGATTGTTTTGGTCCTTGATTCACACTGATAACATGGGATCAGTGAATTTGTGGCACTAGAGGGCAGTGTTGCACCATTTCTCAATCTTGTCAGACTACTTTTATTCTGTCACATGATGCTGCAGGACAGTTTATATATTTAATGATTGATGGATGTTTGTCTCATCTGGAAATGTGAAATCGAGTGAGCGGCCTCGTCCGTTCACCCTGCACCTGATCGCGAAATTTACAGATTTATTTTGGAGATACGGCGCACAAATCACTTGTTTACCCGTCCCTGATTGCAAAAACACATCCCCGTCACTTTGATGGTGCACCTCTCATCAAGATGCTCATATTATATTGTGAAGCCCACTCCTCACAAGGATAGCGTCACGTCCTTGTAATGCTGCTGGTGTACAACGCTGCATTGTGATGCCTGGATGTCCCACTGCCCCCATCCCCTTCAAAGCACTTCCTTCAGGGTGACATCAGCTGGGGTGCTGCTCCAAAAGGTGCCCTTTTTTTTCAGTAATCAAGTGTGGGCTTTGTATCGAAGTCAGCAAGGCTCCTGAAGCCTAAAACCTATTTCTTACCATTTTGCAAAGCTGGATAAAATAGTTTTGTCTCTCTGTTCTCTCTTTGTGTGGCTTCTTCTTTGTGCTCTGCATTTATCAGCAGATTTTTTCCATCCTCCCACCTTTTTTCCATCCACTTAAGAAATGATAAAGCAGCCAAATGTTGATAACAATACAAAAGCGCATGGGCCGGGATCCCTTTTACTGTGTCCATGCTGCTCCTCGAAAAAAGCCTCAATGGAAAGAGTTTGACAAAGGGTTTTGTACCTGTTCAGGTAGACACACACAGGAACAATGGACGACGATGCCACAAACAGGATGCGTGGAGTGGTAAACATGGGGTGTTGTCATATGGGGGACTGAGCGAGTTGTCTGTGTGTATGTGCGAGAAGAAGAGCCGGGGAGTGAATCTGTTGTCAGCTCTGTGTACATGGAAAAAAAAACAAGCTATTCACATGTAGGCATTATGAGCTTATGACTTCAAAGGGGAAAAAATCTGATATCATACATGAGACACTCTTGCACGCTTAGAAAGGAGCAACAGAATTCCGATGCTGGGTGTTGTTGATTTTGAGCTATTTCCGGGCGTTTGTGCATTTTCACATATTTCTCTGTGCGCGTACGTGTGTGTGTGTTTTGTTCTTGTTGCGTGTCAGGGGATTCCCATGCAGGTTCTCTGATTGAAAATCCCTTTCTCAGGTATTCTGTCGTCAACAAAGGCAAAGATAGGGTGTTTCAGAGATCAAAGTGGCCTCTTGTGTCTGCCAACAGAGGCTCCCTCGCTCTGCCACCTCTGGCCGCTGCCGAACTAAAACCTACAGCACAGTCGTCACACGCTAGAATGAGTGAATGGAAGAACCTCACACACTGAAAAACCTACTTTTTTAAGTTGAAATGTGGCCACTCCAGCCACGTCACCAGGATAAAATGTTGGCATTTTTACGTTTTTGCAAATCACAGGTAACCTCAAATGATTACGTCATATGTAGCATATCAACATTTCTACACTACATGTCATAGTATGTTCATCTAACATGTATATGAGTTGAATTCATGACGGGACGTTGAAGCTGGGAGAGACGGATTCTGAGCTAGAAACCACTGTTTGAGGGCATATTTCAACATTAATAAGCGTCACACCACCAAATATTTTTCTCAGACAAGGGACATTTATCCAGTAACAGACTTTTCGGACAATTTGCAGCCTTTTTTGTGTTGAAAGAATCAGTTAGGCCTAAACATAGTGACTGACTCACTGGCCCGTCATTAGGTGTGTATTTCAGGTGGTCTCTTCCTTCCAGCTATCTACATGTTTACTGTTTTTTAAAATCCCTTTAGCTACATGAAACTACAACAGCTAAGCTAACAAACCTACATGCTGAAACTGGCAGGTTAACAATAACCTGGTCGCCAACGGCCATAAACAAGCTAGCAACTGTTTTCTTTTCTTTTGCGGGGATTAAGCCATTGTAATGCCGGGGCTTGACTCCCTACATGCAAAACAGTTCCCTCTGACACAATTATGGAGGCAGTGGCCCCGCTGCTGCATTCTGGGTTCAGCATCACCGCAGATTAATGTGATTGGTTCAAAGGACTACAAACAAGCCAGAGTGTCTGGCTATGCGAACAAGCCTTAACATGAGGATTTCCAAACCTTAACAAAGTGGTCTTCGTGCCTAAACCTAACCAGACCAAAAGTGCAATATTGCCACTTTAGTAATTAAGTATTCTACCACTTATTCCAGTGACTAATCAAATGATAAGTAACATGGCATGCTTTGCAATTTTTCTAATGACTTTTGCTTTATTTAGGATGAATAGTAATTATATTAGAAACAGCTAGATAACAGGAATGAAGCTAAGGCTTTAACAAATTGACAGCTTTTTTGGTTTTGGTGAGTTATCATTTTCTCATATAATGAACCATATTCACATGGCAGCCATTGTCCCTTGACGCTCAGGGTGGGAAGCTGGAATGCTGGGATTATGTTATACTGCTGTGTTCTATGTTGTGAACTGATAAATGTAGGAATTCTGACAAATTATAATCCTTTCACTGCTTTTCAATTGACCAGAAACTGAGAAGATACTATAATTGATAGTGAAAATCTGGAGGGACATCGGGCTGAAGTCCCTACAGATTTTCACCATTGTCTTTTCAGTTGCTGATCAATCAGAAAGTAGTAAAATGATAACAGTTAATCAGATTTGTCCAGAAGCTGGAACACAGTAGTACAAAACTTAAGCCTCCCACCGTGAGCTTGATGTTAAAGGAAAATGGTGGTCTATGCCTTGCCAGGTATCCACATTGGTTGTATAGACTGAATATTTTGTTTCCAGTTTTGAGGAAAATAATTTGCCTCAGTGCTTTTTTGTAATCGGGTTACTTGAAAATAGTTTCGGTTTATTCACGCAATAAAATAAAAATTGTAACCTTAAGAAACGTAAAGCTGCAACCTAATAAAATGTGACGTTTCAACATATCCGTGGTTCTGCAGAACCAAAACAACGTTGCCGACATATATTCCGGTGATTCGGTTGGCCACTCTCCAGGTGATCGCTCAGATCTCTGCTCCTGAGTTACTGAGGGAGATTATGGAATTAGATTTTATTTCCAACTGAGTTTTACTGGCAATTAAATGCATCTGTTATTCATTTGAAGCTTCTTAAAAAGACATATCTGTTTAAAAGAAAGGCTTCCATTGAATTCATCTCCAAACCTTTGACTTATTTTTAATGCCCCAAGTGAATTCCAATCTGAAAAGCTCTATCTGACATGTCAGGGATTGTTGGACATATTTTGGGATGTCCTTGTCTTATAATCCTGAGAGCAGAATTCACATTTGTAGTGATTTGTAGTCAAAAGTGCATCCAAGAAACACAACTTGCCACTGCTATTGACACTGATTGCGATTTTGTCCAGAACAGTTCCCAGGGTTTTACAAGGTATTTGTGATATGTTCTGCCTCATAACTGGTAGCGCCTAGTGTTACTGTCAAACTTGCTCGAGAGCAAAAGCTCAGAGAGTCAGCGCACAATTCCACCATATCAGTTTCCAATTCATTGTCAGTGGAGCAGCTCCAGGTTTTATCTCCTGATGCAATCCAAGATTAGAGGCTTGTTTCTGTGGGTTTTAGCTTTGATTGAGAGTTGTTCATGCCAAGAAATGTTGAATGAACTGTCTAACGTTGTCGGAATTTCTTTCAGGTTAATTTACTTAGTCCAACAGTGATATTTGATTAAATAATACAGTGGGATGTTCATTCAACCAGTCAGAAAATTGGTTCCTTAAGGTATACCAGTCAGATGTTGAAGAATTTATAATGAACTCATGTTGTTAAGTCCTGTAAGTCTAAAAAGATTCATTGGATGTCTTGTGGGCATCTGGAGGCCTGTCTCCAGTAGTGGACCAGATCTACTATATCTCCCTCTATCATCTTGTCCACCGTGTGCTGAACCACCTCGTCAGACTCTTGGTTGATTTGCCCTCAGAGTGCAGCACTGAGGCACATGAGAGAGACCTTTATGCTGTGTGCTCGCAAAATTATCTCCTCATCAAATTTTATTTGAGCTGAACAAATTTTTGTTTATTCAGCAAGTGTGTGAGACTGGCTTCCATGCCGTACTCCTGCAAATCATAAAGACATCAGTCTAAATTAACTGATTTAGCATTGCCTTCGCCATGAATGCAGTGTGCTGCTTTCAGCCAAGTTCCCATGGAGAATTTAAAGCAGTCGATGGTCTTTACCTCTTGTATGACAAGCTGGGGGAGCTGTTTGGAAAATGTATTTTCCCCCTGTGTATCCTCAAGGGGATTTGTCAAGGGCACAGTGTGCCATGCACAATTGGCGTGAATGTGATGTGAAGTTTTTTTTAATCATATTTATATGTTTACACCTGCTTCACCCACACGTATTTTATGGAAGGTGGAGATAACTTATGTTTGTGCAGTATATGTGTCTGTTTGGGCCTCAGAGGGAGAAAAACAGGAATTAACAAGACTTGAGTCTGAAAGACATCATTTACCTGGGGAGGGCTACATTTCAGGCGTGGATGTAAAAGTGTCAAAGTCCATACAAGAGAGACTTATCATGGGGAGTCTCTGATGGCCCGTATCTTTTCATAGGCAGGGAGACACATGTCTGAGCTGTTTAAGACTCGGACATTGTACTTAACTGACCCTGTCTGCAGAGCTCTGGAGAGCCACACCACTTCTGCTGAGTAGGGACTAGACTGAATTCCACATCTGTTAAAAAAACGAAGATCAGATTTGATTGATGAAATGGTTTTCGACTGTTCACACATTATCATTGTCTATTGTGGTTTGCAAGCTGTTATCTTTCCTCAGTTTCTGCCCAAAAAGACCGGATGGTTATTCTATTACACAGAGTTTTTATTGCAGCTCTAATGGTGGCAGTTTATTTTTGGAAAACATGGTTGAGCAACAGTTTCAGCATGTGCACAAAAACAACTGAGGGGTTAAGGACAATTCTTCTTTTAGTCAGTGTCCATTGTGTCACAGAAGTTGAGTCAGCAAGTCTTTTGGTAATACAATTGTTGTTCAGTGGAGCTGCCCAAAGAAATGTTTTGTGAAATTGTGCATATAGGGCTGTGGTTGGTTTTAGCTGCTCTAGCTGTGTGGCTTCAAGGACGATAATGTTGGTCAGTCAGTCAGTCCACCACTTTGGTCTGAATGTTCATATTTCGGTCTTCTTTAAGATTATCACTGACAGCCTGCTAGTATGTTGACTTTGACATGTAGCTTCAAGCACAGATTTGCTCATTGCTTCCTAAACTTCCACAAGCGTCATCTCAGTGTTTCTAGGCTGATTCTTGCCCACTGACAACAAATGCACAACTTTACATTTTTCTGCTTTATTGCTTAAAGATGCAGTGTTTAGAATCGGGTTATTTAGGGGGACCTATTAGCAGTACAATTATGTTAAACTAAAATAATTTTGTTTTCAATATCTTTGAATTAATCCTTTAAATCTACAGAGGAACAGGTCCACCATGTTGCTACAGTAGCCCAGAAGACAAAGTACACACCAACTCTAGAGAGGGCCTTTTGTGAATTCTTTGTTGTTGGTTTTTTTGCGTGAATTGTGGTTTAGGGGAGAGATGAGGGCTGATTAGTTGTTTGCAATCTGCAACCTCAAAATTAGATGCCCCTAAATCCTACACTGTCAGTAAAAGCAGCACAGTAGGAGTCCACTTCATATGTGTTTAAAAGCTCAATTTTTGTCCTCGTTTTGACTTTTAATCACCCTATAGCCAGAAAAGCAATGTTTACCTCAAATGTTTTTTTTACTTCATGCAAATGATGTAGTTTATTTTGTATGGTGTTGCATTTTGTCTTTGCATATCCGTACCACAAACTCTGTTGAATCTGTATCCTTTGTTTGGAAATATGTGTTTTTTGTGTACTTTTGCAAGTAAACAAAGTGAATATTGTTTTATGAAAGAATGATCCCAAATGAAAACTAAATCCATATGTGGATAGTCTGCCATAAATCATCTCAGGAACTAACCCAAGTCTTTAAAAGGCAAAACTGTAAAGGAAAGAATTAAACATAAACAGTCCCTTATCACCATCTCTCTCTGATGCGCACGTAGAGAGGAAGTCTGTTGTCCAACCCAGCATCTGTGAACACCATCCAGCAAAGGGAAGCTATGTTGTCATAGAGAACAACAACACAATGCAAGTTGTTGTGTCCTTTGTCCTGTGTGCACTGTTTACGTACATTTATCAAGATGGTGGCAGAGACATAAAACCCCGGTTTGGCCACGACAACTAAATCTCCTCTCCTCCTTTAAAAGGGCGGCTATTTTGACAGAGCAAGTTTCTTCTTGTACACAGGAACACCAGCAGACATGGCTTTAGACATCCACTAAGCTATCACAATGCAGTTGCAACATAAAGTCAGACTCAGGAGAACCAAACTCTCTTGTCTAAACTTCCCTCATCATCAGCATCTGATTCCAGCATCAGATCTGAATCAGATGAGTTCGTGCTGAGATATTTAACCTTGAGGTTTGGGTTCATAGGAACATAACCACAGGCTATACAGGTTCTGAAATGCTGCAGCCGCTGTCTCCACACAGGTGTGCAATTTTAAGAGGCCTCTTTATTTGCAAAATCACCTGAAGTTTTTCCACCTGTGGGGAAGGTGACACAATGCCAGTACCCTCAGGGTGGCATTACAATCCGTCTGTCCACACAGAATTGTTATTCATCAAAATGTGCACACAACTGCCCCACTCTTCTTTGCCTCGTTCAGAAGTAGAAAAAGGTGAGGTCTGCATTTCAGCTGTCTGTCTCCAAGACATAAGAGCACTGCTGCTGAACACTGATGACAACTCAAATGTGCTGTGTGGTTTGTGTCCACCAACCTCCATCCATCAGCCCAGACCAAAACAACCTGCAGCTCGACAGGAAAACAACAGACTCAGGTGATCTCAGACAAGAGGAATCCCCAGTGTGAACCTGGGTGTGAGTAAATTACACTTGATAGGTTGCCGAACTGAGGCTTATATCAGTTTAAGCCGGTTCAATCAAAATAATACATCAGAGGACATTAATTTGTACTCGAGGGGAGATCAAATGTAAAACCCCAGGCTGACCCTTGAACACTTGCTCCTGAACCCTTTATCCCCTCCTCTGGTGTGCTAATCCTCCTGAAGCCCTCCATGGGAGCTCATGTGGCCCAGAGGAGATGGAGCGGAGGAGGATGAGGCTGACAGCACCAACACAGCTGGCCTGCAGAGTCGTGGAAGCCACGTTCACAGATGTGCCAGTCCCCCGATGAGCAGGAGCACCCGATTGTTCTATGCCATGCCCACCATGTGCTCGCCCATTCAGAAACCACACTCCATGGTGAACATTGTGTTTTGGCCACTGATCTGATGGCTAGGAGAGGCGTGCATGAGTGTGTTTCATTAGGCACAGGACCACACAAGACTGTTGTTGGGTATTTCCATAAACATTTGAAATAAAAGGCTACATCTATCAAAAGCACCAGATTAAAGTTTGATTTTGCACAAACAAAGACTTGGGGGCCGCTTTCCCAGAGCGATCATACAGCGAAAGTCCACTGAAAAATGGACCTTTTGTTTTTGAGGTGTTTCCCCACAACCTTTGCAACTTGCGTGTCATTAAAATTATGAGCAGACATTTACAGGGGCCCACACAGGGGAAGACAGGATCACTCTGCAGCATTTTCTTTTTCCAAAACTTTGATTTTATTGTATTTTCATCTCAGAAGCCAACTCACAAACATCAAATCATCGACTTGATCTATCATTTAAGGTACGCCGAATCTGGCAAACAGGGCTCGGCACAATAGGAGAAACAATTGCTGCGAATCTCTCCTCGAGGAGGAGCAATTATCTTTCCCTCCTATTAGGGAGAGAGCTAGGATTAGGAGTGTTTGTAACACGATAATGTGCAGCAAATGTTTGCAAATTCCTCTACGTCACTCACATATTTGAAGAGTGAGAGCTCTGTGCTGTACTTGCAGACCATTATGGTGCTGTTTTATACTGCATGATATCCTTCTATGACCAGGAGATGACACCCCACTGTATAATGAGGGATCCCATGGTCAAGCTATGGAGCACATGGAATCATATATAAAATGTCTGAGTGGTTGGTGGAAGCAGTGGGAAAGGTTTTCCTGTTGGAATTCTTAAAATCCTCTAGCCCTGCCTGTCCTTACTGCTCTGAAAGTTCAGCTTGCATTATGCTTATGGTGGTAAAAAAAAAAAAAAAAAAATCAAGGCCCTTCCAGTGTGGCAGGAGGTCATGAGAGATGCTGGTTGATGTCATGTGTAATGGTGGTAAGCGCTCGCTTCTGCCTTTATTGGTCATATATTGTCCTGACAAGGTCTACAAAGCACTTATGTAAATCCTCCCAGTATCACATATCAGGGCAGATATTTGTAAAGGTACAGCCAGACGAATTTTTAAGTCTCAGCTCTGAATTAATTTATCGCCATGTTTGGAGAGCAAATAGATTTTGATAGAGTGGCTGATAGCACCGACGTGTTTCTGGACACCGCTGGGTGGTGAGTTTCCCAGCTGCCCGAGCCAAGAGCTGAGACGCGTGATTAGAAAGGGAAATTTTGGGGTGAAATAAAAAACTCCATCCCTGACATTTTCTTGTGGTGAAAAAGTTGTGAACTACAGGGGAGAGGCAGAGGCCAAGGCCCCATAATATAGCCCTTCTCTCCAAGGCCAGGTCTGACGCAGGGAGCCCGACGCTCTGCGGGGTTGGGACAGAGAAGGTCTGTGTGGTGAGCCAGCCATAGAAACTCTGTCACCTCTCCGTGGTGCGTGGAAACCCCTGCGCACTGTCACTAACAGCGTCCCACAACAGCCACATGTTGACTCTGTTAATTTATTAGGCATTACCTGAATTTTGTTTCACACATAAAGATGTTTACAGCCTATATCTGCTCCTGATTTAAAGGAGAACTTCGGTCGATTTAAACATGCAGCTTCATTGCTCAAGCTACCCTTGACTTGCCAGTACAGAAGACGCAAACACATTTGGTCCAACCATTACAGAGCTCCAAGAACGCAGATTTAGCATTGAACGCTAAGAGCATGAGGTCAGAACTTTACACTGTGTTTTAAGCGTCTTAACATGCCCCACATGTCACACCAAAAGTTATGCAACATCAGCAGACACCTTACAACACAGCACAGTAGCGTGCATGACTCAAAATGAATAAAAAAGTAGTTAAAACAGTGTGTTTGTGCAAGCAGCCACGTACCTGTTTGTTGACATCAGTGTCTTCCGGTAGCTAGACCAAACTAGTCAATCCGTCGAGCGTGCGCTTACTCCCTCACTGGCAGAGATGGAAACGTATTCCAACCTTTATTTGTGTTTATGTTCATAATGTACATGTCCATGTTACAGCCTGTCATGAGCCATGAGCCTTACAATAGCCTGTTAAGCCTGTTAAGCGCACGCTCGACGGATTGACTAGTTTGGTCTAGCTACCGGAAGACGCGGATGTCAACAAACAGGTATGTGGCTGCTTGCACAAACACACTGTTTTAACTACTTTTTTATTCATTTTGAGTCATACACGCTACAGTGCTGATGTTGCATAACTTTTGGTGTGAGATGTGGAGCATGTTAAGATGCTTAAAACACAGTGTAAAGTTCTGACCCCATGCTGTTAGCTGTCATTGCTAAATCTCCGTTCACGGAGCTCTGTAATGGTTGGACCAAATGTTTTCGCGTCTTCAGTACTGGCAAGTCAAGGGTAGCTTGAGCAATGAAGCTGCATGTTTAAATCTACCGAAGTTCTCCTTTAAGCAACTCTTAGTTAGTCACATTGTTTTGACTAACTGATGGAAGAATTCATTCAATCAACAGTTCTGTAAAACATGTTTTCATATTTGACCTGCAAATGAACACAGTCATATGAAATAACAGCATTATTCTAAATAGACATGTATAGCTTATGCATTTTTTCACGATGAGCGCCACTAAAGCTAGAGTTCAAATAAATAGCCAAAAGGGCGATGACCTGGAAATGAAACTCAATGAGACTCAAGAATTGCTTACACCAATTTTGGGGAGCAAAAGGGAAAACATTTTGTGGGGTTTTGGGGAAAATTGGAGAGGAAAAAATTTTGTTTTGTTATGTGTTTAAGCATTAAACAACATTTTAAATTGGATGGAGTTAGAATTTGCATAAAGCAGTTACAATGGTTTTAGATATTCTTTATGCACATATCAGCTATTTTCTTGCTTTTACATTTTGATCAAAAATTTGTTCCACGCTGAAATATCTCAACATTCTGGATTTTGAGCCACAAAGTTTTGTACAGACAATCGACTTCGGTGATCCACCAAGTTTTTCCTCTCACATCATCCCGTGGTCTTTAACTGCAGTTTTTAGTGAAATTTCTCAACAACTAGTGGATGGACTGCCATTAAATTTGGTACAACCATTCATGTTCCCATCAGGATGAATTGTCAAGGCCGAGTGAAGCGTTGTACAATACTTTGGTTTAGGACCAAATACCTAAACTAATACATTCCCATCAGCTTCAGTGAAACTTTGTGTTAAGTGCTTATCAGCTGATGCTAACTAACTAAGATAGTATACACGTGAAACATTATACCTCCTAAACATCAGCATGTTAACATTGTCATTGTGCACAAGTAAGCATACCGATGTTAACATTTAGCTCAAAGCCTGGCTGTGCACGTAGCCTCATAGAGTTGCTAACGTAGCAGTAACACTTAACGATATGGTGAGTAGTTACTGAGGAGCAAGTAAGGAATGAATCAGGGACAACTTGATAGTTAATAGATCATAAATGATTAATTCCTAAATAACTGTAATTCAAAGACAAAGCTGGGTTAATGGAGAACAGAATGGGGAATAATACATTAATTAATCATTAGGTAATTTTTAGTCCATAAACACGTTTTTCCTTATCAACTATCATCCACCCAAGTAAAGTGAGACCTCATAACAAGTAGTTACCATATAGACTCATTAAACACTAGTTACATAAACATATAAAAGATTAAAGCAACCCCAACCCTAACTAATGATTCAGTAATTAGTATTTTAGTGAGTCTATTGAGTAACTATTCAGTATTCTGTTTCACTTTACACTTAACTTATGGTTCAGTAATCAGTCAGTAATGAATTATCACCAGTTTGTGCCAATCACCAGGGTGGTTGATAGTTAATCAAGACCAACTCTAGAAGAAAGTGGTCAGTGTGTTGATTCACAGATACTAATGATTTATAATCATTACCTAATCTCATTAACTCATTACTCATTAATGTAGTATCTCCCAGTCTGTTCTTCAGTAACTAATCATTATTCACTATATAGTCCAAAACAAAATTTTTGTCTGCCTTATTGTTAAGTGTTACCAACTTAGCTGTACTTCGGGCTTGGTAATAGACAAAATACAGTAGCAATAAGGGCATATAAATGTTCAAAAAGTTAAAGTAATGTTAAACTCAGCTTTCCCACAGTGAGATACAGCATTGTGATAGAATCTGTCCTACGTTCAGACAACATGCTGGAGATTCTGTGAGGTCCAGCTCATGTCAGATCCCGCCGTGAGTTAAAACCGCCATTCACTGATTAGTTCCTATCAGTTGTCTGTGTGACGGGGATGTGCACACCGAGAGGTCTGGGTATCTCTTTAGGTATCTGAGCTATGTAAACTCACCGCTGTGGGTCATGGCGCAACAACTCCATCCTCCCTGCTCTGCACAAGAGACGGTGGCATTGGTAAAAGAATATCAGATTGCTCCCAAGGTTCTGGTCTGCAGGATGAGTCACAGATAGTGTCATCACCGTGATGAGACAAAGATGAAAGTGCCAGGGTGCCATATCTTTATCATGACTGCTCATCTTTATCTCAACTGCAGGAAGATGCAGTAAAGGTTAGTATATCTTGTGTAATATGAAATATGGGTATTGATCAGATCATTATCATCAGTCAACACCATTAAAAGGATGGCTGTGGTTGCAAAAGCACTGGCAGAACTGAGGGTTAGGAAACATGGTGGGTGGTACCAACACAGGCCTGTAACAGCTGACCAATCAGAGCATACAGTGCTTCTTGGAGGGCCTTAAAGTGACAGTGATCTGCAACAAATGGCATTATGAGAAAGAATACATGTTTTTTCAACATTAAAGCATGTAAACATTTTCTAGTAGACACCCAAAATAGAAGTATGAACCTGAAAATGAGCATAATTATGAGACCTGTAACATGAGCACAAAGTTGTATTGTTTCAGCCTTAAATAACTAACACATGTCTAGACCAGAGCGCTTCACATTTTCACAAAACTCAACAGATTTGCACCACAGTTTAAGCTCTAGTTTAAGATTTGTTAAGTTGCTTAAGAGAGGGTTTTGTTGACTGTGGTTTTACTAGTCCTGCGCCAAGTAAACGACCTGCCACACACTCTGTGCCCAGTGTCACTAAAGGTTACTTCACAAACTCAAGCAGACATTATAGCATTTAAAAAAAAAATCTATCTAGACTATAAATGAGAGCATGGAATAGAGGCCTTACCTGGGAAACGGTCAGAGACCAGGTCTCAGATGGTTGAATGAAGAGTTAAATTTGGGTTCCCTTGACAAATTTAAATTCTAATGAAAAAGTATTAATGATATGCAAAGACAAATATCAGGGCTGAAGTGGGGTGGGGAGCCACACATAACTAAACCATGTACAAAAAGCCAATGAAAACTTTGCAAAATGAGGCATGAATGCTTTCTTGTGCCACCAAATATTAGATTATGCAAGTAATCCTCTCAGTCAGTGATGGCTTGGAATTCAACGAGGCACCGAAGGCCAAGTCATGTCAAGCATCAACTCCTTTCGCCAGCTCATCGCTACTCAGTCGCTGCATTTTGTGATTGATGACCGTGGCTTGTACATGACCTAGCCCAGTGAGGAGCCGGCCGAGCACTGACCAACACTGAACACTGCAGGGTTTTACTCAGCTGATATCATGGTCAAAAGAGCCATAATGTAGCCCCATATTTCTTGAATGTTGATATTTTCCTGAGAGCAAAACAAGTCCACACCTTGATATGGTGGGCTTGGACCCAACGTACTGTCTGTATGGACTCATAAAACGTACGTCTTGAACCGGATGGATTAAGTGGAGAGTTTGAACCCCAGCGTGGAAAAACATACCTGAGTCGATGCCTCGTTCATGGTTTTGATTTCAGCTGGTGTTTGCCAGACATTCATCCAATTTGCAACATATTGCACGTTATGATGTTTTCTTAAAGATAAGCCTTCTCTCTGCTAGGTTCAATCCCAGCATGGCAACTTCACAACTCCATCTCCAGGTGCCAACTGTGAGTGTCACACCTGATTTTATTGACAGCTGTAATGATTACATTTCATATACTGTAATTGCTACAGTCAAAATATTGTCTCAAAGCCTGAGAAGGTGCAGGCTCTAAACAAAATACACACACAAGGAAGGGTTTGTGGAAGAAAATCCTGTTTGCTTGCACTGCAAATGTTGGCTTTAATAATTTTGGTATAAAAAAAAAAAAAAACGGTGTCATGCAGTGTTTTTCTGCCTGGAATTCTTTTGGTGGAATCATTTAAAGATGACAAATCACTGGCAGGGGATTGAAACGGAGACAGTGAGATAACAGAGAGGTACTGAGAGTGTGGGAAGGGAAGACAAAGTGAGAGAGTGGGTAGTGCCTTTCTGTCTATCTGAGTGCATGTAGACCTTTTGTGCGGTGGGGGGAAGTTTGAGCTCTGAATTATCTACATTGTTTGAAATTCCCATCCCTCTTGTGTCTTGGCAGACGAGGCACAGGCCAGCGGTGTCCATGTGGGTGACTGTAAATGAAACATTCCGCGCTGAGTTCAGGACGGGGTTCCTCTTGACTCATCGTCCGTCATTGCATAAAGCTCGCTCTCTGCTACTGAAGCAGCCCATTCTTCTGTCCATGGAAAGCCAGGCAGTAAATTCTCAGGGCCCTCATTGTTGAAAGCTCCATCAACTCCCTACATGCCTATATCTCCGAAATCCAACTCTCGTGAACATCTGCAGCGATGACCTACCGTGTAAAACGCACATCTGTGGCTGGAGCGTCTGTGTTCACATCAGTGACGCTGTAGACAAACTCAAGTGGATTATCTCAGACTATGATCAAAAGTAAACACCTGCATGAGTTTAGCTGTTCATGTAGAACAAGTCTCTTTGTGCTCTGCTGAAATATGAAGACAAACTGCGACATAATCAAACCAAGGACGCTCTGACTCAGACAAGCAACTCCTTTTATTTATCCAGAGAAATTTATAGCAGTGCATGCGTGCTCTTTTTTTTATATCTGGTATAATTACACACATACACATCTGGGAGCATCCTAGTACAAACGCTACTGCTGAGCAGCTGTACAGTAGCAAGTTGATTTTCAGTGCCTTGCTCAAGGGTAGTTAAAAGAAGGGAATCCAGATATGCTTTGGTCACTTGGGTGAAAAATATACTGCTTGTGGTTGTCTCTGGTGCGTGTCTGAGTCTGACTCTTAATTTGCAGGTGTTTATGGGGCTAATTCTTCATAATGCATTTTGGAGAGGAGTGTAAAGCTCTCCTCAGGGACTGAGCGGGCCCAGGTAGCCCTCACATCTGAAGAGCGGCCTAATGGGAAAGCAAACACAGTGATTACCAAGGCCCCTTTACAAGGAGCGGCCTGCAGTGAGAGCGCTGCACCCGGACAAGCACGTGTGTTCATGTGTGTGTGTTTGTATGTTTGCATGTTCATGGGTCACATTTTCTGATACTGCACAGCACTGTAGAATTCAGTTTTTATATCAGGGGTAAATTGTTGTGGACTATTTTAGAGCGAACTTGCAACATGTCTCTCATGCAAATGTGTTTAATGTTTTCTTGTTCGCCGTACATTTATATTTTATATTTTAAAGGGGCAATATGGAGATTTTTAAGTTGAAAAATGTTTTTTAAAATTACGAAAATTATCAATGGAATGTGAAGAAAAAGCAGTTTTAATAATATGTCTGTGTGCTACGGAAATATCTACTGTAGTTAGCATGCTAATCAGCTAGCCCCTTCCCCATAACGGTTTAAAACTCCTTTGCTTGCATGTGACCACCTTCTGCACGGCTAACTGAGCTAACTAGTTAAAAGCAGCTACAGTTAGCTGTTACTCTGAGGATAGCTCTGCGGCCCCCATTTGTTTACAGTATGGATTGGACAGGTGGCCAATTCCTCCATATTGCATCTTTAAGGGGGCATGTGGTTTTATAATATTTAAAAAATAATATAAAATCTGAAATATTTAGTTTTATCATAACTGAACAAACAAGCTGTTCTCAGAGAAGACTAAGGTCCCCACAACACTGTTTGGAGCTAGAAAGGTGGCAGGGTCCACCAGAGTTTCTCCTTCTGTTTATTCAGTTTATAGAGTCAGAGTCAGAGCCATTTTTTCTGGTGTGAAGTGAAGACTTTCTTCTGTTTTAAGATTTTTACCCCAAAACTACACAGTGCACTTTTAATACTGCATCATTATTGAGTGTATTAGCGCACTTAGTTAGATGAAGAAGCATACATTTGGCGTGCTGCAATATATTTGCCAAGGATTACATTATTAAGGAACAGATTTCTGTGAAACAACAACTCCTGAAGGACAAAGATGGTACCTCATAACTTTATGTGATGATGCTTGTAAAATTGTAGTCAAATGTGCAATGAAACTTTAATTCAAGTTAAAAGCGGTGAATCATTGTAATTATATGTAAGCTGTTTGATTAACTGTCTATTTGAGAGGATTTGTAAATATTTTCAACATAAATGACTGTATAATTATTGTCTATTTACTTTGTATTAACATATTGTACACATTTCATTAATACTTTTATTCTTTTTTTCAAAATGATTCCCAGCATGGCAGCCTTGTGCTGTGGTGTGCCATGTCTCCTCAGGGACCGCGGCCGTTGCATAGAGGGGCTTTCTTCACAGCACACGGGCCCTCTTCACTCTGTGTTGACTTAGTAAATTACTTGGGATGTCAGGGCCCAACCACAGCTTATCCTCGGAGGGGGGAGGCGGCGGGGATGCAGAGAAGTAGTGAGAAAAAAGGAGAGAGGGAGAGAAATCATTGTAGGCCTAGGGACAAAAATCAGACACTGAAAGCTTTGGAGTCAAAGTGTGAGACAAAAGCATGTTATGCCCTATTTCTGAGTTAGGGAGTAAATGATACAAAACACTCATTATATTCACACGGCGCAAACATTTCAGCGTTTCTAGAAAAAGGCCCCTCACATTTTTTCTCTGTGTTGTAATGTGTCATTGTCAATGTGTGGAACCTCAAAACAAAGATTTGCCATTTTGTTTTTTTCCCACCTCGCTTTTGCCGATCCAGGTGGATGCAGGGGGCCAGTCAGCGAGAAAGAAGGAGAGAGAGAGAGAGAAAGAGTCCTGCAGGGCACACAGCTGAATGGTATGCAACGCCAGGCGCTTAGGGCTGTCTGTGCTGCAGCCTGTCTGTAGTCAGGCGAGCAGGCTGCACACCTGTGGCCCCTCTGCTCAGCCCTGTTTGCTTTGACACCTCGGATGCTGTCTCCTTCAACAACACATCTTTCATCCTCGCCATCGACCTCATCACTCTCTAAACCCTCCTTCCCCCCAACCCACGCTTCTTCTTTTTGTCATCTCAGATACCAGAACCCTTTTTTTTTGTTTCTGGCAGAGAAAATGTATAAGGAAGGGTCTAAAACGTACTCAATGGCCAGTAAACTGCGCAGCACCTCATTCTCTGACAGCAGATCTTCTACTTTCTCAGCTCACTGTGCTGTACTCCAAACGCGGTGAATTATGAGGTGAAACTGGCTTTTTGTTTGATCCGTAATGGCCCGATTCCATCAACACTTGCTCTCACTGCTTTTCTCAGTTCCCTTACACTTCAGTGGCTTCTTACATTTTTTTTCTTTTTCTCATTTTTTTTTTCCTTCAAAATCACATTTTCCCCTTCATCTGTCCACAGAGCACGCTAAGCCTTTGATAGGGATAGTGGCGGCGGGGCATGGGAGCGATGGGAGTGGAGGGTGATGTGTAATTGTGGGTCGGGGTGTCAGTGGCTCCCCAGGACCTGCTCTGAAAGGATGTGACTGAATCCCTGGCCAAGGGAAGAAAAAAAAATGTTCTCAAAGAAGTGCTTTGTGCACAATCATCAAGCCGTGATAGCGGCACAATCGCCTTGTCTAATTTGTCATAACATGCTTTGTCATTTGTTGACATCCCCTGTCCACCTTTAAAAGGAGGTTTCATCACTTGGCCACACCTCTGCAGGTCTTTGAGTCTGACTGGAGGTGGTAGGCAGGGACCAGACTTGGGAAGTATGGATAACATGTTTTCAGACATAACAATATATTTTTATTTGTAGTTTTTCCATAATATACATACTGTATATTGTACATATCTTCTGTCACATTTCTTGGCATATGAATAGAAAAATATGGTCAATCATTCCTCCCATTGTCTTGACATTTTCATCCTCTGTTAGACACAGCCCCCTTTAAAAAAAAACATAAATGAAGAAAAATGTGTTCATTGATTTGTTTTCATTTTTTAAAGAAATAGTTTGACATCATGGGAAACATTCTTATTCGCCCTCTTACCAAGAGTTACAGCAACAATAGCACTCTCTTGTTTGTGCACTAAATATGAAGCTCCAGCCAGCGGCCAGTTAGCCTACTGTGCATTCATGTGATGTCAGAATGATCAGGAAAACGTTTTTCCAACTGGCAATATTCAGGTGCATGTTGCTGAGTGGACATTGTATGACTGTGAAACACAGGGACAAAAGTAAACATTGGGTTGATGGTAAGAAACTTACCGAAATCACGGAAATGGGACTCTCCCAGTAGCATGTGAATGCAGCATTAGCTTAGCACAAAGACTGTAATCTGGCAGAGACCTATCTTGGCTCTTAAATTAACCACCTCTGCCTACCAGCAGCCCCAAATCTCCCTAAATAATATCTTATACACTGTATTTTCTGAAAGCCAAATCTTTTGGAAAACCCTTCCTCTTGAAAAAGTTTGGCAGTGTAATTGTTGCATATTTCTACAACAGTTGAACGAACAATAGGTCATCTCTGCCACTAGAGGTCTCTCAATTGAAACAAAACCAAAGACGTAAGTAGTGTGGGATCATGGGAGTTGCTGTCCAGCCACCACGGCTGATGAAAAGCCATCTGTCGTGAGTCGGGCAGAAATGTTCATGGATGGAGTAATGTTGTATTCATGTTATCTTTAGTCACATTTGCCAACTTCCTTCCTCACTCTCTTGGAAGTTATAGCAATAGGTGATCAAATTAAACACACTGTTTAGACATTGTTGGAAACATTTGGGATAATGTAAGTACGCAGCTCTTTAAAATATATAACAAAGGTTGTGTAAATCTGAGACATTTTATCGCAGAAATGATACCTTTTGAGACAACATATAGGCGTTGCATTAAGAAGGAGCAAATAAAATACTCAGGATGAATTATAAGTGTCAAATTTAACTTGATAAAAGGCAGGGGCAAACAGAAAGGTTTTAAAAGAAGTACGAGTTGGAGCAAAACTTCAGTTTTCAGCGAGCTTGTTTTAGACATGTGGTGCATAAAAAAACAAATGCTGCTCCTCCATGTTTTAGATTTGTCTCTAGGATCAGTAAGCAGCCCCACTGTATCTAATGTGTAAGATTAGTAATGTGGCAGGTTATCAGGACAGTACTCCTTAATCATTTAGTGCCTAATAAGCCAATAGGAGTATTCTAAAAATCAATGAATTGATACACAGGAAGCCCTTGTTCAGACTTGAGAACTGAAGTGGTGTGGAGGATTTGAGGACAGAGACCTGTTAAGATAGCATTCAAGTAGTTGAGCCAAAGATAAATGTATGGACAAGTTTTTCTAAGACAGAAGTCGCTCCTCTCTTTTCACTATTCTGTATTAAACTGAAGCTACTGTAACTTTGTCAGGAGCCACAGTGTTACTGCATCTACCCCCTGTCCCACTCTCAGGCCTACAGCAGCAGACAGCTTCAGTAGAATGGCGGGTCTTTGCTCTGATACAGACATTCAAAACTAATGCCATTTAAGCAGCCCTCTGACACTGGACATTCACATAACCTGACTTCTAACGTTTTCCAGCCGGTTGGAGGGGGAGGGAGGGCGGCAACAAGAGCCTCTTTCAGGGACATTTCAGCGCGGATTACAGCGGCTGACTGCTCCCCACGTTTGAACAATGTGACCACAAGGCCTTTCGTGATTTGTAGCTTTGCTGGACCCGGCAGATCTAATAAATCATTAAATCACCTTATTCACCATTGAAAAATGAGGGAGAGAGATTAGAGCAGCATGAGAACCATACGCAGAGACAGAGAGGAAGACGGAGGGGGCAGAGGAGGAGATATGTCCGCCGTCTGGCTCATAAATATTACACTAAGGATTCATGTGACAGGCTGCAACTTGGGTAAAATTTGTTCTGGCAGAATGAGCTAAGCGGCAGGGCGACTGTTTTTCAATAGAGGGCACCAGACTTCAATTACAGATGTGGAGTCAGTCAGGGTAGGCAGGATTAATGAAGGAAAGAATCATGAGACGTGTTTACTGTTGGCTTGTCGCCTCGCTTTCCTGTCGCATCTGGCTTGTTTGTGAGTCGTGTGATTTAGGGATCTATTAATCCACCTCTGTGTTGTCTTGGTTCTGTGCAGCAAGCGACTGGAGGAGAGTTGTGTGATGAGAAGCTGCTTTGTCCCGGACTTGTTTAAAGCCGGAGCTCAGCCGTCAGACTCTTCCAGGGAAAGTACAAAGCCTTGCCTGGTGGTCTGCACACATGCCTGGATGATCTGCCCAAAACAGCCTGGATGGTGGGGTGGCAGAGACACACCTGCTTTGTCAACACCGTCTTCCTCAATACTGCGGCCAACTGAAAATCCATCCTGTATAATTGCAAAGACTGTAAGGCACCATAGATCTGAAGTAGCCTCGGTCTCAGAGCACTGAGTACTTAATCTGAATACTTACGAGAAGAAACATGGAATTTGATCCAGGTGCGGAGATCTTTGTCACTTCCTGTTCTTTGATTCTCGACAAGTTTTACTTTAAATAGCACTTGATGTATGAAATGTATTTATTGCTATAAGGAAATGTGATCATTGCATTGGCAAAAAAACAATGTACAGTAATTCACTGTGTGAAATGAAGAAAGAACAAAATTATTAAAAAGAAAAACTAACAAAAGCTAGGCTTTCTAAAAGCTCTACATTAACTCTTTAGGTAAAGCACATAGATACGTGTAGGGATGACCTATTTTTGGAGGCTAACCGTGGTTTCCGCGACAAAAACTTTGGATTGGATTTACAAGTTTATAATTCTTAAGGTTTTGCTCAATTTTCACAGATGAACCACTTTTGTTAGTTTCGAAGTGAAAATTAAA
Source organism: Sparus aurata (assembly GCF_900880675.1). NCBI lineage: Eukaryota > Metazoa > Chordata > Actinopteri > Spariformes > Sparidae > Sparus > Sparus aurata. The sequence continues at coordinate 15,026,625 of NC_044201.1, read as the reverse complement.
CCGGCTAAAGCTAAGGTTAGGCTATAAACACACTACGCTGTGGTACCGTGACTTAAATGTCACCACCACTCAGCGTCTTACTGCACAATTACGATACCCGTTTTCTACAATTTATCAGTCTAAGTTGCAAAGTTGGGACAAAATCCTTTGGATATTTCACACTGGAGAAGGCTTTGTTGCACAAGACAGAGAGTTGGAGGATCAACCAAGTGACCTAGACGTCACTCCAGGCAGGGATGTATTTATAGATAGCCAATGGTGTAATCTTTCAAATGTTTTTTATTTCATCTTTCTATCTGTTACAGAGCCTGATAAATTAATTTTTTTGTAAACGTTGGCACTTTAAAAAAAAAAAAAAATCAGAAAACCTTCAGGTTTTAGAGAGTCATTTATAGAAATGCCATAGGTTTTAGGGGTTTTTTTTTCAGGCGGCCACAGGCCTAAATGGGTTAAAATGTACTGCTTCTACACTCCACCTGTGTCTTTCCTTTCTTTTTGCCACCGCTAACTCAAAAACCAGAAGTCTGTGATGTTCCTCCAGAGCATCCACCTGGATGCCAGAATGACCCCGGTTTATCACCTTTGACCTCTCAGAGTCTCAAGACCCACCACCTGAGCCGTGTGTTGTCCCACCATGTTCGCCTGATGTTTGGATAGACTACCTGCTTCTCAAAACAGGGGAGACATGGCGGGGCAGGTCACCGGCGGAGAGAGCAAAACAAAGACTCAGATTTCACAGACCCTCTATCAATCAAACATCTCAGAAGCACAATCAGGCTCGCACTACCTACAGGAATCCCAGCGGCTTCAAAGGGAAAAATGTGTGAAGGATTTTTTTTCCCTCACTTCTGAGTGAGGGATTGTTGCAGATCAGCAGTAGAATTGTCCTTTGTTGCTACTTGACACAACCTGAGGATGTTACTAAGAGCGCGGTGCGTTTGCTGATATGGAATTAATGCGACGTATAAATAATAGTGGAGAAAATTAATCCTTTGTCTCCCATTTCAGCAAAGTAATACTTAACACCATGCGGCAAGCATGGACAAGCTCTCGTACATTCCCAAACATAAATTATGGCAGGACAAATGAATTCACTGACTGTTGTGTGTGTTACCAAACGCTGCCATGTCTGCTTTGTATACAGTGAGCTGGTTAAATGACTGGACTGACATACACAGGCCTTGTTCTGGTGTGAAGATTAGACGCGGCTCGCATTTTCACATTCAGAGCGCAGATTCAGCTGACTCTTAAATCTGCTTAGGAGGGGTGTTTGTGAGCCTTTAATTCAAGGCCTGTTTGTGAAGAGTGTAAGCTCCCGGAGTTGTTTTGAATTGCGTAATAATCTCACTACAATTATTGCGACAGATTGCCGTCTTCAGGTGGTGTAATCTCTCCACGCCACGGCTGAGGTTGATGGGCCAGACTGCTTTGAAACGCTCCACAGAGGATCTTTGGCCAAATTGTTTATTGATATACTTGTCAGTCCGGGGGCTGCGTATGGAAGCCTGTTTTCCTCCTCACCACGTCAGCCACCCTGTCTCCTTCTCGCCCATCCACCCACCACCCGCCTCGCCTCGGCCTTGCACCTGTCTGTAGCAGGCAGCTGTGGGTGGGCGGGTCTTGGCTGTCAGTGGAACATTCCAGAGGAGAAGTCACCCCGTTAATCCCTTGAGTTTAGACCCGACAGTCCCCCCCGCCCCCCACCTCCTTCACTACCTCCAGTACCCCTCATTGCCTCCCGCTCTCTTTCTCCCATTGCCCATCATCGCCCTCCCTTCCTCCCGGCTCTCCCTCTCAGCCCTGGTCAGGCTCAAATGGGATACCGCTATGTCAAAGGTAGACACAGTGAGAATGGGATTAAAGGACGAGTACCCCCCACATGCACACCCACCCTTCCAGCTCCCAGGCCCAGAGGTTTTAATCCCCCCAAATATTCAAGAATGAAAGCAAATATTGTTATGTCCAGATCCACAGGGCTTGTTTCTGAGGGAAATGACACATGGATGTGTCATACATCACTGTAACCTTCTAAAGGTTTGAAATCGGTGGAATGCTCTTCACATTTTCATAAATATCTGTTCAGTCTATTCTGTGAGTGTCTGTGTAATTACTCTGTGTTTTCGTTTTTAGGTGTGAAGGCCGCGCACACATGCACAAATCTGTCTCTTGTCTACTGGAAATTTCACTCCTCTAATTGCCCATATCAGTCTCCCAGTATCACAGTTTTTTTCTCTCCCACTGTCTATTAAATGTGATTCAAACAAGAGTCTCTTTATCACCCCGGGAAATTCTGATGTCAGGCCAGATCCCAAACTTGGCAGCCGCCCTATTCAGCTGGAACACATAAATGAGAAAAGCTGCACAATTCAACCCGACGAGCACAGAAGACGTCGACGTTCCTTTCAGTTTTCCCTCTACGGTGCAGACACTCTATCTCAAGCGTAACATTTTATCTTGCTCGCTTGGCTGTTTTGGCAGGGGTGACTCATGCTGTTTGTGTCCGTCTCAAGAAGCGAGGGCGGCTAATGTGGCTTTGCAGCAGTCTCGACATCAACAGTTGTTGCTATGCATTTGATGCACTGACAAGGAAAATATCAGCTGTATGGGTTTGTACAGGCTGGTATGAGCAAAATGTACAAACACATGATAAGACCATCGCTCACACTTTATGCAGTCTGCGAAATGGTTCTAGTTGTGTTTGCTTTAAAACAGATTTTAAACTCTCAATCTTTGTAATAGTTCAACATTTTGGCAGTGGTGGAAAAAGTTCCCAGATTCCATGGATCCTGCATTAAAACTGTAATACTGAAAGGGGCAATATCCAGGTTAAAGACATTAAAACTTGTAACGCAAATCCCATTAGACATTAAAGTATAACAGCTGTTTATTGTGTTGCAGAGAAGTTAGCATGCAAACCTTCTAGCCCAAACCCGTCATGCTCTAAAGCTCCTGTGCTAGTGGCAAACACATATCTGGTCCCCACTGCTAGCTGCTCGGCTAACTTAGCTAACGAGCTAACGGCAGCTGCAGTTAGAGGCAGTTAACGTCTGCTTTGTATTTGAGACAGTAGTGTTACACTCACAAAATGTAGGGGATGCCAAATCTCCCACTAATCCAATTTCTACATAATATTGCTTCAATGTAGCAGCTGGTAAATGTGGGGCTCATTTTAACGACTTTACTAGTTTGTAAAATTATCTTAATCTTCTGAATAACTAGTAACTAATGTTGTTAAGTAAATGTAATGGAGTAAAAACTACAAATGTAAAGTAAATGTAAATGTACTTTCATTCCACCACTGCATTTTTTGAAATACCCTTGTTTGCTTTCTTTTCAAGGCTTAAATGAAAAGAGCAACACAACTCAAGATGTGTGTAGGATGAATTTGACAGCCAGCGGCCACTTAATTGAGCTGAGTATAATGACTGAAAACAGGATGAAACAACGTGCCTGGCTTTGTACAAAGGTAACCATATCTGCCTACCAGCCCAGCTAAACCTTACATAATAACTCATAAGATCCTGTTTGTTTAATACGTACAAAAAAAAGTGTGAAAACGCAACAAAAATAAAAGTTTTGTTTTTTTGCAGAAGTATGTGTGGAACTATTTCCTAGCCAGGAGCAGTTACTTCTAGAGTCTCCTCTGGCTGTCCAGCCAGGAAGTAGTCCCGCACATAAACACCTGGAAAAGCACAACCTGTCATTTTGGCACTTTGGTTTTGTTGGAATTAAACAAACAAGATATATCAAGTTAATTAGGGAACTTTGGAGGTGGTGGCAGGTGGAATTTGTTACCTTAGGACAAAGCCAGGGCTAGCCACTCCCCTGTTCCCAGTCTTTGTGTTAAGCTAAGCTAAGCTAAGCTAAGCTAACAGCTGTTAGGGCGGTTAAGGCTGTAGCCTTATATTTAATGAAATGTGAGTTCCAACAATCTTCTTAGCAAAAATGCATATATCCCAAAACACCTAACTATTGCTCCCCCTTAAAGAATGAAATTATTTTGAGGGGAGATAAAGCTGGTGAAAAGGCTCTTTGTGTGAGTGTGCCCATACAACACTTGACACCACTTGTATTTCTTTTGCACACAGTCCATTAAAAAGTCACACCTCTTGCAGCAATTAATTTTCTTGAGTGTAATGACTGGCGGTGTCCCGCGGCGCTGCTTGACTGCTGGGGTGTTTGGGCCACACCAGGGGAAGCAGTAAGAGAGTGAGAGAGGGTCCCAGGGTGCAGTCCTCACACTGTTTACCCACAGACCAGAGCCCCTCTGAGGGCCAGGGGGAAGCTGCGGCTGGGCCAGAGGCTATTAAAGCCCTGATGGCTTTTGACAGTAATTTCTTCATGAGTCCACAGCCCGCGGGGCCTGCCAGTGGTGAGATCGGGTGCCTCCTCTTGCCCATTAAAGCACACAGACTGTGCCCACAAACCCCGCTGAATGGTATCTCTGTGCTCGGGGAGTGTGTTTGTGCATGTGTGAGCAAGAGAGGTGAGGAAGCAGGACTGAGGAGCAGGAGAGGGGGAGGCCTCGCCAATCGTGAGACGGTCCTGGTAGCCGGCCCAAAAGCTTTGGATGCTTTTCTTCAGCTACTCCATCAGTTCAGGCAGGAGCCCAAGCCATCAGGGGAACATACTGGGAAAACCATGCCTTGACATTCAGCCAAATTGTAAAAGGTGTTTATGTGCATCTCAGCCCGGGGGAGCAGAAATCACACCGGACAAGGCTTTAGCATTGTGTTGGATGGAAGTTGGAGCTTCAGCACCATTCCATAGGTTTGGCTAGAGGTTTAGGTGGAGGCTGATGAGTTTGTTGGATGGGATGTAGCTCTTGTACTGCTACACCTGTACCCAGCACACATTAACAGATTACATGGCTGTTTGGGAAAAGCAAATGTTGTTCTGGGCATGGTGCTAACATCTCCGTCAGGGGGATTTAGGTCAGGAACATGGATGGAAATGAGGAACGTTGGAAAAAGATGGAGCTCTATTGTGAGTTTATAATTAGATGACTGTGTTTGAGCGAGCAAATAAGAAACACCACATGATTTCTGAGAAGCTTGGTTAGGGATAAAAACACATATATCCCTGCTGTTGCTTCAGACTGAACTTTTCCTCTACTGTGGATGGAGAAAGTGCTTAATAAGGCCATAGGTTATCCATCTGTAATCCACCGTCTTAGAGCAGAAAGTCATCATCTCTCCTCAGTGTTCCCCTGGGGTGTTGAAACCAGACCATTGGGCTGGATTATACTACAGAAAGGAGACCGATGTGTTAATCATAAATAAGAGGCTAAGCCTGAGTGAGCAGGTCAGTCTGAGGTCAGTCATGCAGCCCTATAGGGGACTTTCTGTGTGAAAAGCCACGGTTTAGCCCCAACTTAATCAGACAGGAACAATGTACAGTAGTGTAACGTGTCAAACTTGCCCTGAGCTGAATCGTGTTCTTTTAGAAAGAATCCATTGACGTTTCACTGACTGTTCAAGTGTGCATTCACTGTATACATGTAAGTATACCTTATGCTAATACACATGTTCACACACACGCACTGGCTCATATAACGCCTGTTTAATGGGCACTCGCGCTACACGCAGCAGAGATTGGTCCATTTATCTGTCTTCGGTCTATGTGGGAAATCTGTGACGAGAACAAAAATAAGTACCATCCCTTTTTCCAATTCTGAAATGTTGCCTCGGGGGAATTGGCAAGCTGTCTGAAAATGGGATGATACACGACCTTTGCTATGTATGACTAATACTTGGCTCCTAAAGACTGTGTCAACAAGGTGTTTTATTAAAGACACAGCAAGAGAACACAAAAAGACAAAACATTACAGGACTTATATAACAAGAGGGGAAATAAAGAGGACTAATTGGATTAGAGCGCAAACAAAGGAATTTGCTGACCCAATTAACCCCTCTTTGACGCATTAAGACCGGCAGAGCCTCAGAGAACAAGATTTATAAAAGAGTTCTTTATTTCTAATAAACATGGATACATGTGAACATGTAGGACGTCTTATGATCTATGTTTAAAACATTCTTGCAAACTGCTGTACAAAGCTGAAGAAGAGATGGTATAAGTCAGTACACGAGAGATGGTATGGACGAAGTTATTGTAGCTGTGAAGAAAACCATCCAAACATCCGCTTTAACATCATCAACATGAGAGGAAAAGTACACCGGGGGTGGGGCACAAAATGCAACATCAAACATGAAAACTTGTACAACTCTGAAAAGTATACTTTTAGACACACAAAGACACACATACATTGTATGTGTTAAATAATTTTTGTTTGTCAGGACATAAAAAGCTAACTACATCATTCACAGATTCAGCAGTCTGTTTAAATACCTTATTTCTACAAAGTGAATTTACATTTTTTTTTTTAAAGTACAAAGTGCAAATACTATGGTTTCCATTGTTGCCGATTGGTGAGGGCAGATTCTCCATGAGGGAGGGGAAATCTCAGCTGCTGGCTTAGCCTTGCTTCTTCGAGGGATTCTGAGGAGGGAAAATGAAAGTGTGTTCAGTTTGACACATTAACTTTACTGCACAAACTCAAAATCTTTCCAAGTTTATTTGTCTTATTTCTAGTCAAAATGCATCTTTGCATTTAATAGAAAGTAGCATTTCAGTGAAATTGTTTTTAGACAATTTTCACCTGTTCCATTTTCTAAACTTTATTTTTGAACTGGCATTTTCTCCAGGTTTGATCCTTTACACTGACTCTCACAGCCATTTTATCCTCAATTACAGGAGGAGTAGTTTACTTACTAGTTTACTGGAAGATAAGACTTCTCCTGGTTTGGCCCCTGTGGGACAAAAATAATACAAATCTCAACAACCATAGTATGAAGAATACTGCGGGTCAGTTGAAGCATTAAATCCTTGCCTCCACTTAAGCACTTTCCCGATAGTATTATAACTGTCAAGCTGCCTGCAAGTAACCCTGATGTGGTGGCAGAAGTGCTTTTGAAACATTGGTTCAATGATTTCCAACAGATTTCCAACAACTGCTGCTGGCAGACTGTATTAGCTGTAGTTAGCTAGCCAAGTAATGTTAACTCCATCAATCGGTTGTTTCTGTATGTTTTTGTGTTTCTGTCTGGCTGACTCCCATGAAAATGAAAAACATACAAATTGGTCTTGAATGCAGATTTGATAGTTTCATACATGCTTTCAAGCAGAATGTTTTTTGGTGATACTTTTTCAAGGCTTACTGCAGCCCCATGTGCGATGCTTCAGCACTGGGACTAGAGCCCGACCAGCATATCAGTCGACTATTAGCCAATCGCAGTTATCAATAGTGGCATATATGTTTTCTGCAAGGTTAAAAAACTTATTTTAGAGATTATAATGCAGAAAAAGTTGCTTGGCATGATTTTTTATTATAAAATTCCCAGTGAATTTTACTCTTGCAGTATACTGATATTATTTTGGACATTATTTTGTCACAACTGTTTGTTGACCACATTTCAGGGATCAATACAAAACCATTTGTGTGTACTGTATATTGATTTTACTCCCTAATGTACTCCCCCAAAGATTTCGGGCTCTAATGGAGACAAATCCAAATCGTGCCTAGTTATGTTCACTATGCTATTATTGATCAACTGCAGTCTAGGGGACTATGTCGGCAACTTTTAAAAATCACGTAACACTAATTTATCATTTGGCTGCATGATTACTATATTTCATCCATTAAAATGCTGATTTGGTGAAGGGGAAGATATTCAGACATCAGGTTGTGCTGTTCAGCTCACCCTCTTCTTTGGTCACCCCCAGGCAACCCATCAGCTCCTGCAGGGAGAGCGCCTTGTCGTTGCTGATGTCGCAGTACTCCACAAACTTCTTCACGCACTTCTTTGGCTTGGATTTCTTGCGCAGGAAGCGTTTGAAAGGCTTGATCTCCTTCTTGCCTATGTCCCCGCTGGAGTTTTTGTCCAGCTGACTGAAATACCAATGGACCACCCTTTCCTCCAGGGTGTGGCTGGGGTCGGGCTCGGCCATCCTAAATGACAGATACCAGTTCAGCTTATAGTCACCCCTACTTCACGTCACCCAAAAGAATACTTTCATGCCTTTTTGTCGAATGACTGAATCCTCTCCTCAATAATCATAAGATGAGCAAATCCACTTCTGAATGTCATACCTTCCGGCGGATGCTGGATCTGTGACAGCGTGCACCATGTCTGTCGACAGCGCATCAAGAACGCTTGTCAGGAACTCTGTTTTCTTTGCCCCAGGACAGCCTGGAAAATAAAGCACAGACACCTGAATGAGCGTGTGCAAGCATACAGTTCATATGGAAGTAAGTTTACGCATACATGTCAGCAATCACAGAAAAATTATCTCACAGTCAACAGTGCTACAACAATGTGGAATGCTGCCATCATAGGTGGCCTAATAAATGTTTGGGGAGGGACGTCATGTAACAGCAGTGTAGTGTTAACATACAGTAAAGACGGCGGTGGAGAAAATAAACCCAAACAACACTCTTGTAGCTGTCTTTTCCTCCCTCTCATAAAGTGTCAGACCTCCCCTCATCTGGAGGAGGAAGAGGGTACCTGCCAATCATCCTGGAGGCCCCCGAGTGGTTTTGACAGCTAGAGCAGAGGAGACGTCTCTGAATATTGTGTGTGTGGACAAGAGGCTCCAAACAGCACCTGAGTCACCTGAGACTGACAGACAGAGTGTTACTCTAGATTTTGTCAGACATCCAGAGAACTGAACACATGATCTTCATTGTGAGGTGGGATTACTATCTGAAATGTCAGCCAGAGAGGAGACTGATATAATTAGCCCATAAACCTATAACGTAAGCATTATTACATGCAGAATGACGGGAAAAATCTAAAAATGAGGGACAACTGGGTGGAATGACCCTAATGATAGTATTTGTCTGTGCGGCCATATAGTTTTAAGACTGAGGAGGCCAAGGTTGTCCTGGAAGAGCTGAGGGCTAGGGACGCCTGAGAGATTCCTGGATTCCTCTCCTGGCTCTCCCCTGCTTTCTCACAGTCCGGCTTTGCTCTGCTATTCCGCCTTTGGAGGAGAAGAAATTCTCCACAGTGCACTAGTCTTTTTATGGCCTAGGCCTGCGGGGCCAGATTCTCCTGTGCTGGAGATAATAGCATGCTTGGCTCATCTCTAACAGGTGGCGACCAGCATCGGCATAAACACCCAGCCTCCACTCCACCTTTCCCCCCAAGTAGCGCAGGGCTTCAGCAGTCTGCACCGAGCCGAGGATTCACATGTCCAAACTGTTCCACAGCCTCTTTTACATGCTGAACAGACTTGCACTTAAGTTTTAGTAGGCCCTCCGTGGCTCTCGCCCAGTAAAATATCTGACCCACCTGTTAATGGCCAAACCGGTGCCTTGTGGAGCCTCTTGCGGTAAATTAGTCTAGACAGTCACACAATTTCAACCACAGAAGGCAAAGTGTTTTTATCTGGCGTGTGACTGAGGAGAGATTTGTGGGATGCAGTTGGACTTGTTTGAGGCTTAGTGTTTTTCATGGAGAGCGCACGTCCTTTCCGTAATGCTGCAGGAATCTGTCTGCAGTTCATTCAAACGAGAAGCCATCAGGTAAGGCTCCAGTCCCTTCCTCTTGGCTGCAAAGGTTTTTTCATGTGGGGGCGGGACAGATCAGCTTCTGTCCGTCTGGACACTGTTTAGCTGAGGGGCAGGACACAAATGTTCCTGCTGTCATTCAAAGGAAATTGAGTCTGGCCATTTTCCGTTCAGTTCAAGGCTGCAGCCATAAACGGCCGCTGTCTCATTCTATAATGATTATAATTATGTAATGCCCAAGTCTGACAGATGCAGGATGGAATCAAGTTGAGAGAGCCTCAAATGATTAAACTTTTTCGTGTTGAAAAGCTGCACCGCCATTCATACACCTCTGTATATCTGCTGCTTGTAAAAGTTGGCCAGTAAGTGCGTGTTTGCATGTGTGTGCCCGTGTGTTACTGTCAATAAGAAGCAGTGTTTGTCCAGGGAGCCACATGGGGCAGAGGCCTGTCAGCACTCACAGCCGCAGCTCCCAGTGGCGGCCCCGATGCTATCCCATGATCCCGCTCTGGGGAGAGAGCTAGCCAAAATACTCCGCTTTCCTCTCCTGCCCCCTTTCAGGGCAAAGTTCTCCGTTCTCGCATCTCGCCCCATAAACCTCTCAACACCAGCGCTTCAGCAGCAAATGGGCTGCAGCGATGTGAAGGCGACATTTATAATTATCCCTGTTTCATACAGTAACAGGGTTCACAGCCATTGACGCAGTTGCTCATAAAGAAAACAAGATGCTGTGTTTTTTCACTGTGTCCTGCTGTACTTTATAATTGGAGACCTGGCTGATATGGTTTCCCCTTTTTTTACAGCTTTAGAATGAAGCCTGTGTGCTCTAGGTGTTTGCACGGCTGAATAAGTACATTGTTTTCTGTCCGACCACTACGTGTTTAGGAGGTGTTTGGTTGGGCTTGAGGTCTTTCTCATGGGATAGTTGTGGCTATTTTCCACCCCATCACCACCTCACGCTTTCTGCTGACAGTTACACACCCCATTTAATCCTGCTCAGTACCTAAGCAATAATATACACCATCGTCGCCACTGGAAGACAAAGATGTGTAACATTTGTTGGTGTAAGGAGCATTTGTCTGTGACTGTCTGTCCTCAGTGTTTTAAACACTGTACAAGAGTGCTGGATGCCGGAGCAGAGACAGAGTCCTGCTCTCCTGCTAAATGCAGCACCTGCGAGCAGAGAGCACAGCTTTGGTCCAGCACTGTTACATAAACAGTTGTGGATGGGATGGGAACAGTGGCAGCTCTGTTCATATACTGCCGGATTATTAACATGTTTACCAAACCACCTAAAAAAAACACAAAATAACAGTTAATTTGCCAAGAACTGTTCAGTGATTTGGTTGTATGAAGCACCTGAAAGGTATAACTCTGCTTTGGCTGTCACTGGTTCTAAAGATGTGGACTAGTAAAAAAGATATGTGTCATCTAGTTGAGCTGAGTGCACTTTAAACACTGTGTATAACTAACCAAGCACAACAATGATGAGTAGAATAGATGTAGTTGAAGTTAAAGGAGACCAGTTTTGCATTATCATTGTTTTGCTTTCCTTCAGTGTTTTATATCTTGTGCATGTAAAATACCTTTAAAGTTAAAAAGGTCAAAGTCCACACCAACAGAAGCTCCTCTCTCCCACAGAAACACTGCTCCAGAAACACCTCGTCAGTAGATCCGCCTTTAATTCCGTGAATTTGTGACATCAAACTACATTTCTATGTCACAAACTACATTTGCATAATTCATGCCAACTCAGCACAGCTGCTCTGTTGTTGTTAGCAGTACTGGCTAAGGCATGTGTGAGCTGACCAATCAGAGCAGACTTGGTATTTGGGAAGGTGGGCATAAAGAGACAGGAGCTAAAACAGAGCGTTTCAGACAGAAGGAGCTGCAGCACTGGACAGTATCAGAAAACTGATGTGCTTTTTGAGCATTAGAGCATTTACTATACACTTGTTCTATAAGAAACCCAACATAAAACTTCAAACCTGAAAATGAGCATACTAATTTTCCTTTGCGACTGGAAGCAGCTCAGCAAACTCGAGACATACACATCATGAAAAGGTTTTAACCATTACTTTCATTTTCACATCAAAATAAACTGATACAAATTAGACCACTTAGGAGACCTATAATATACTGTTTAGTCCCAGTACCTTTTGCTTTAAGATGTGTAAATATAGAAAGTGTATGAAACCATCACCAAAATATTAATCATACATCCTGTAATTTTGTTAGAAATAGATGGATTTATAATAAAAATAAACTTTTCCCCTTTATACTGGGGACCCCTATCCTGATAACAAAGTTAGACCTGTTCAAAATTGATTGAATGGTTCATGTTTGCAATGCCATGTGGGTTCCTCAGTTATAAGATCTACAGGTGGAATGAAGGCTGTAAAACAAGATGTGGTTGGAAACATTTTAATACCTAGCTTCATATAACAAAATCAATATATCTCCTAGTGAAAAAATAACCAGGTTTCTTTTTGTCGCATGTGTCTCAAAAATGACACATGCAACAAACATTTTCTTATGCGACATCCGTTGTTGGCTGGACAACATGCCTGGTCACTTCCTCCCCAAAACCGTCTTTTGATCGAATACCACAATGGTTATGGTTTGGTTAGCTTTATGGTTGGGGTTGGGGTTGGGGAAAGATCGTGGTTGAAGTTTAAATAAATACTCAGTTAGGGTTAGGTTAAGCAGCTATGCTTAAGAGACACCATTGACTGTTGGTAGGAAGTGAACTGTGGTCTGCTGTGTAAAAGTCTGATGTTTTGTTTACCCATTGAACTATCTCAATATCCTCTGTTGTCAGTTGAATGAAATATATTTTGTTTAAGCTGTTTTTACTCTATGCAAACCAACCAAGTGAAAACAGCCTGATAAACCTGATCAAGCACTCTCTTTGCAACAATATTTGTCATAATTTGCCTCAAAATAAGTTGTCACATGATCAGTGTGATCATCTGCCTTTGGTTCAACACTCACATACATAAGCATTTAAAATCTGCAGTGATGAAGTGTCAAATCCTGACAAGCAAAGATCCGCCTAACACAGCCAACACAGACTCACCTGTATCTAAGCCCCCCCAAGACCACCACCCCCAACAGCCTCTTATCTCTGCTGTCAGTTGGCAGTCCCTCTATCACTACCTGTCTCTGGCATCCTATCATCCATTATCTCCCCCTCTCCTGCCTGCTGTTTCTCCTCTGTGCTATCATAACAGTATCCTCCATCTCCCATGTCAGTCGAAGATTAATTCCACCCCCCATCCATCTCTGTCTCCTTGCTTATTGACCAGTATCTGGCAATCTTCAACTCTTTATCAAGCATTTCCTTGACCAACAATGCTAATGATGTCAACAAACACACACACATAAACACACACTAGCTCTGTTATCACAACCTTAGAAACGCTGCAGCAGTTGGAGGCCGACTGCTGAAGAACTTTCGGTCTTTGGAGACCTACCTTGGAGATGTCTGCTTCTATAATGGTCCTTTGGTTTAGTTGGGTGGGCCCTGGCATTGCCATCACACTTTGGCTGTTCATACCTATCACAGAGAATACAACATAGGTGAAAATGTTGATTCATTCAAAGTTAAATTGGTGAAAGGGGTTGTTTATATCAGTAAAACTATCCTCAATGTAAAATCAGAAAGGAGTTCCATGTTTTCCAATTACCCTCGTACAGTTAAATCTCAGGGATTCGAATAATTGTTTTGTGGCAAACCAGAGCCTGTGAAACATATCCAAAAAGAAGGGAGGGATTTGGGGCTGGTATGAGGACAGAAAGGGGGAGCGAGGGTGAGAAAGAGAGAGATAGAGGGAGAGAGGCAGACAGGGAGCGTGGGACACAAGGAAGCTTTCACGGTCTCCCTTGGAGAGCCGGCGGAGCCCCGATTGCTGCTGTGCGACTGGGCCAAAAGCTGGCCTGGGACGAGGAGAGAGAAGGGGTAAAATCCACGCTTCCATATGTGTGCTAATGTGCTGTCTGGCACTCTGCCTGAAGTCTTGTTAATCTGATACCCAGCCTTGCTGCTCAATAAGAGTGCACTAGTGCCCCACTCTGCCAGGCTGACTGACCTCTGACCTGACGCTCACTAGACCACTGAGTTACTCGGTCTCATCTGCAATGGAGATGTCTGTCTGCCTGCTTATGTCAGATTTACTGTATGTGCAGTCACAGATACAGAAGTTTTTTTTTGACGGATGCTTTATTTCTAATCATTTCTTCTAAATAGACAATATTCCTCTTCTTCTTAGAAAAAAATCATGATCTGTGTTGTTCTCAGACATTTTAGTGAAGTGAAGATATTTGGCACCAAAAGGCATGTAGCCGGATCATCCAGTTGGACAGCCTCCCTTGCTGTGGAAGGCTGTATTCACACAGAATCAGGCATTGAGGCGAAAACGCCAGTCCTCCCATTCATTTGTGTGAGAGTAGTGTGTTTAGGCTGCGGAGATGCGGACCGCCGGGAATGCAAAAACCAAAACAAAAACACAGTCGTCTGTGTCTAAAAGTTGAGAAAAACTCTGTCTCAGAGGACATCATAGTCTAAGTCTAATATTGTATTCTACTGAACTGCAAAGTCAGAATTTCCGAGTTGCCAGTCGGCCCTTTCAGGTCGGATTTCCGACTCAGAAAGTCGGACACACCGTACCAACCCCAACCTCAAATTCCAAAACAGCTGTTCTAGTTCTAGTTGTAAAGACTGTAGAATATACTGTTTATTAGCACTTTTGTCTTAATTGTGTCCCATTAAATCAGTCTTACACACCATACTGTCCAACTTCTATCTGTGGACATGTCGCTTTTCAAGTTTTATCTGCGCAAAACACCCCTTTACTCTTTGATATCAACTTGGCTAACCTGACTAGAACTGATTTTCCATCTTCTTGTACTGAAAGGCAGTCAACTCCAGTATGGTGTCATTCTCAGCTCTAATTTCTGACTTCAGAGGTCAATGGAACACACTGTAACTTTAGAGAAACACAACACAATGTCACGCTGCAGCCAATCGGGTAACGCAGCGATCAGACTGGAAGACGACCAGCATGAGCAGCAAATGATAGTAGCAGTCACTCGTTTGGCTTTGTGCACTAGTTTAAAACACATTAATAATAATGGACAATCAAACAATAAATTCCAAGAATATTTGTAAATTAGGGTAAAGGTACCATCGATGAGCCCCAAAATTCCCATATAACACATGAGTTCGGTCACGTTGAAGTCTGTCCCTAGGGATGGGTCAAAATATCGATTCATCAATGCATTGCAATATATTTTTTCCCAATTCAATATCAATTCTTAAAATCCTCTGAATTGATTCAGGCAAGCGACCACCTCTCGGTCCCCGCCTCCAGCAGCTGAAAGCGTCTCGCCCGTGACCTCGCTCGAGGGTCGGAGGGTGATGCGCCGCGGAAACAGCCGATGTCTGACGCACCACTCTTTCGGAGACAGTAAACTCCTAGCGCAGCCAGTCTAACCCTGGCCGCTGCACCATGCGCCCATGAGTAGCACTCTCCTCTGGGGAGAGAGGGGGGTCAGTGTCAACGTTTACCCCCTTGTGTCTAGCCAGAGGGCGGAGGGACTGCGGTCATTTCTATGTTTATGTCAGACAAAAATGTACCATGCAGTCCCAGAAACAATGGCACTTTCTCAGCTTAACTATGGTTTCACTATTTTATAACTAAACACATCGAGTACCTTTGTTTACATTTCAATTTCAATTCGAACTAGAACTTCCCAGAGGACAGATTTATAATTTAAGATGACTTATTTTAATTAAAAAATGATCAACAGGTACTCTAATGAATGATTTGTTTATTACTACTTATTACTGAATCGATATCGAAGCATTTAAGTCAATATTGAATCGAGTCGATATTGAATCGAATTGCGACCTCAAGAATCGAAATCGAATTGAATCGTGGGGTTCTTAACAATACCCAACCCTATCTGTCCCACCTGGTGGAGGTTCCAGGTATGGGCCGCCCAGTGTCCACCAGCACACACCAGCAGTAGCCAGTGGATGGGTGGCATTGGACCGGCTTGTACAGTCCTCCTTGGGCACAATCTGGCACGAATACAGCGTCGTTCTTGTGCTGCTTTGCCTCTTCCTGGGCAGATTGTTGCTCCTGGTCACATGATGAGGCTGGAAAGAGGGGTCAGAGGTTACACAGGAATCAGCAGAGGCATCAGTGGACTGCTAACACACAAACAGACACCGCCTGGTAAAACAGCATTCACTTAGGTGGTCTAGGCTGTGACCTGGCAAATACACACTCCAGACACACACACACACACACACACTCGTCAGGGGGAAGGTGGTTTGTTTAAAGTTAAGAATAAGAGTTACTCCCTTACAGACCAGACCAACACATTTTGGTTTATAAAACATATGGTACTTTCAAATTAAGTTTGATATAAAATCCAAATGCATGCACTGCTGTGTCATTACACTTAGCATTGCTGAGGAGGAGGAGGAGGAGGACGAGGTTGTAGCGCTGGAGAAGACAAAGGGGTGGAGGATGAGTGCCCGGAGACAGTGTGTAGACTGCTATATCAGCCCCCTGTGGCACTGTTTACGGACATTAACAGGCTAATGACTAAGTACAGCTCCCTATGCCCCGAGTAAAGTAAATATTTGGACACTGAACTGCCCTCTGTGGATGTGTGTGACAGCGAGAGAAGCAGACAAGACAAAAGCAGAAACAGTGGTCAGCCGGGCCCTCGCCTTCACACACCCACACATGCTGACATACTACTGCAGGGTACTGTAAAGTACCAGGGATATATATGTTTACATATTCAAAATTCCCAGGGAAAAATGCGATGCTTCGTGATCTGTTCTTTTATCCATACGTACAGAGAATGCAGCAGCCTCGATGGGAGAAAGATAGGGTTGTGCAGAGCCTCAGCAGGATCTAATCAGACTTTTTATTCTGGGCAGAAACCTCCTTCTCTGACTCAACATTAAACTCAGGGATGAAAGTAGAGCTCTTCTGGCCATGATGGCTTTCATCGCCAATCTCTCCCTCTCTCCGCTGCTTGCCTCAAGGCTCGGAAGCTACTGCGGGATTATGGATATCCCTTTTCTTTGTTTATTTTCATTAGAGATTTTTACCCACACAAAAGAGACCAAATGACATGCCTCCCCGCTTTCTCAACCGACTCTCTTCGCTCCAGTTCCTCCGTATGCACTCTCTTTGTTGGGGAGGGTGTTTTTTTTTTCACCCCATACCCCAAAGAGCACATGGTAATCAAAACCATCAATGCCGCATTTCTCTGGCTTTTTTTATTGGTTGTAAATTATGATAATGGGATTCACACACAGATGCACACATGCACTCATCTCTCTGCAGGCCTCATTGTTTCATGCAAAAAGCATCATATTTCCCCAAAGAGCAAAGAGCCAACTGATCTGTACAATAAGATAAACACACATGTGTGTAAAGAGGAAAGCAAAGCAGAGCAGCCAGAATAGGAGATCCTGTGTTTGTGCCATGTGCTGATAATTACACATATGCTACAGTGCAAAGAACCACATAGAGGCAGATCCTCAAAGCCTGACGCACTCCAACACCAAGATGTATTGGTTTCACAACCCACCATCTGTCCTTAAAAGACAGGAACAACCTCAAACCATGATTGCTCAGACAAGTAGGAAAAAACACTGAGCGTGCTCTCAGTTGAGGTTTGCAAACACCCGATCGCCCTCATTAAAGAAAAAGTGGTCTTTGAAACTCACATGGTGCCCTGGTTCTATTGTTCTGTCGGCTGCGAACCTGCTCTGTCCACAGAGTGGGGTACTGGGAAATGATATCTGAAAGAAATCAGCGAGACAGCTTTATTAGCCTCAATCGAAAACACACTCCTATATCCTGTGAGCCAAACCTGGTGGTTCCAAAAATCACAGACTGTAAAATGCACATCAAGGTTATCGTATCTCAAACTGCTGGAGTGGAGGCGGAAAGTAAATTGCATATGACAGCTGAGACCAGAAATAAAGCAGGAAAAAAGAGAGGTAGGTAAACTATGATGGAGCTCCTCCTGTCTTATCAAATGATCACATTCAAGTGAAATCATAAAACAAACATAAAACTTCCGTCGTTGTATAAAAGGCTGATAAAATGTGCTCAAATGCTACATTGCAAAATGTGAATGTCTGCTTCCCATTAACAATGATGGATTATCTTTTTTGAAGTAGAGACGTAGGAAGTTGTTTTCTCTGCTTTTTGGAGTTAAGAGGAAGTGATCGTAGCAACATCACAACATCAATTATTTGGATTTCTGAATTGCTTTTTGGCTAAATGCTTTAAATAAGGTCTGTGGTTACAAAAGGCTTAAGACATTTACACATTTTGGTCTATGACATAAAATATGTCAGTAAATACCCCACGTTGAATTGCAAGATGTGTATGTGTCTTATAAAGTGCATTTGCTTGACAGCTGTCTAAATGAGACTGAAGAGGTTGTGGGGAACATTAAACGTCATAAAACAGAACAGGGAGATTCATTAGTCTGTCTTTAGAGGCAAAATCCAATAGAAAAAAAACCCATAGGCTTTGTGTCAAGGGAACAAGGGCCATGTACGCCATCCCTGCAGCACTCTATTGATGCAGAAAAACTCAACTCGCATTTTAATGTTGCAGCTGGTTGAACTGGAGCTGTGATTAGATACTTTATATGGTGTTGTGTATTTTCATCTATCAATTATATTTTAATTAAATATAAAGTAACCAGTAAATTGAGCTTTTAGATCATTTAGTAGTGTAGAAGTATAAATTAACATAAAAAGGAGTAGCCTCAAAATTGTACTTGAATAAATGTATTTTGAAAATAAGAAACACATTCTTCTTCTGTAGAAGTTAAATTCTTACACAATAAAAGCACAACATTGCTGAAATGAAAACTGTGTTGCACTTTGTTGCTAGTTTACTTGATCTGGTATGATAGCTAATGGTGGATAACCTAAACCTGATTTTTACATATATATGAACGTCCATGCACGTTCATGCAGGAATTTTTCTTAATCTAGAATTTTGGTGGCTTTCCCACACTGGCGCACTGGTAGAGCGATGGACTTTTATGTCAACCAGCAAAGACTGGTTTGCCAAATGTGAAAGGTGGAGCAATTGTAGCGATGAAGCAGACTACAGCAAATCAGAGTATGGTAGTCTATGGCGCCATAGGCACATCAACAGTGATTGTGCAATTACTCTCAGTGCCAGAGGGGGGGACAAACATTTCATAACCACATGTTTACTAATTTCTTTACAGTAAACTTGCTAACTTGAGGACTCTACTATAGTAGAGTCTATACTGCTTTAGCATTGGCTAATGTCCTGTAATGAAGGTGCTATACAATAAAATTCACTCTCACATGAACTGTAAGAAAAGAAAAGAGCAAAAACACAACTCATCCTGAAATAGTCTTCATACTTCTCCTTTATATTTACATCAAATCTTGTTCATCTTATTTTTTGTGTATATTCTGAAGCTATGCTTTTGAGTCAGTGTGTGTTAATGTTAATGTGTATTAGTGTCTCAGTAAACACAGATGTGGCATCAAATATTTTTTAATCACAGTCTGATGGAAAAAGCTCACCTTCTTCATCGGCAGGAGGCTGTGGATCCACCTCTAGACCAGTCTCATCTGCATTTAGAATGGAGAATATTTGCAAGGAGACTACAATTACGAGAGTGAGCTAGATAAGAGAACAGTTAACTATATGAGATTTGCACATTGCCCGGCCAAGAAGGATGGAGGCAGAAGAAGTTGAGGTGAATAAAATCAGAAAGAGAGTGTGTGTGTATGTGTGTTGAAAACTGAAAGAGGTGACTTATAGTAAGAGAAGAGAGAAGGAAAATCAGATGTATAGTGGTCATATATTCCCATGGCGTCACTTCATACAACAAGGGAGATCATTATGTGAAGGAGGATAGACTGAGGTCAGTGAAAATGAATGAGGAGAGGATGAGGACCAGTTGTCCCTGATGTTCTTCTCCATCCTTCCATTGCCTGCATTTGAGTAATGAGGGAGAGATGTGGGAGAGACACAAGATGTGAACAATACAGTAGCCAAGTCTGAGACAAACCAATTAACAGTGGAAGAATCCAGCTCAGTGTTTGTTTGGTCTCTGTTTGTTTGTTTGATTTGTGGTAGGAGGGAGGTTTTGAGCCGCTTAGGGTGAAACCACGGCCGTAGGTGTGGTTAACCTCAGTGTGGGTCACTCACTCTGCTCAAAGTAAAGCTCTGTTACTGCATGAGTCAGGGCATCTCTAATAGGCGCCTCCACAAACAGGGATCAAGCTTCAATTTCTTTTCTTCAACAATGAGTTCACCATTGCAAAATCAGGATTTTACATTTAACGCAAGTTCGTTATGCCAGACATTCATCATCTCGAGCATGCTTGGCGGATAAAAATACATACAGCCAGTGTGACTGAGTGAGGCAGGCATGTTATTACTCTGCTCACTTAACGGATGGAAATGCCATTTCAAAACGTGTATTTATGATTCGGATTTACAATAAACCACTAATGACCTATCTTTACTTTGCGGCCTTTTACATGACTGTAACACCTCTTTTAGCATCTGCCAGGAAACCCCTGTGCTATTTGTGGTCAAAAGGCATTAGTTTAACTGCTGTTTGTCAGTCGTCAGCTGCATATGATTTCAGCATGTGAATGAATTTGTCAAGTCAAGCACCAGAAATGGGTTTATAGTAAAGCATTTGGTGTCAAACATTAGCAATATACTGATAATAAAAGTGCAGCAATGGCCACTGTGGAATGCCTAGGTGCTGATGGGCTTCTGCTGAATCAAAATATTGATGCAATCACTGCTATTTTCAGTGCTGGCACACCACAAATCTACAGTTTATTCTGCTTTTCACCACCCTGTTTATCTAACCAGTTCAGATTGAACCACAACCCCCCCTCCCCACCTCTTTTCCTCCCTCTTTCCCCTCTCCCACCATCCCTCCTCCTCTCTCAAATTTTGCATTCCCACTTGATCTATGTGTAATGACTTGGCCGGGCTCAGACAGACACTATACCCAAGACTGTTTACAGAGGGAGAGAGAACGAGAGAGGGAAAGAGAGAAAGAGGGAGAGAGGCTCAGACGTAAATGTCACACTGACAGTAACAACCGATGTGACAAACACAAGTGGATGCATATGTACTTTCTCTCCACCACACACACTTGCACACACACACGATCACATCAGGAATCGATTGTAGTCGAGCCAAATTACAGTTTTTCTTTGTTAGCCTTCAAATCACATCAGTTAAACAAATCGCCTCTCACAAGATGAGAGCAAGATATACAGTATCTGGAGTGAAGCTGGAGGGAAACTTAGTGGTTCTATATCTGGAAGAGGGTGGATGTTGATAAGAGACAGTGAAAATAGGGTGGAGGATACAGTGTGAAGATTTCCTTGTATCTTATGACACTGTTGTTGACACTGTTGCTGAAAAAGAACTGAGACCAAGCAAGGTAAAGTTAAAGAAGAAGAGCTCATGATAAGTCAGTTTCCCTCTGCTCCGGCTGCTATTTGGCCATTTGGCTGCCTGGTAAAGACAGCAGCAGTTACAGGCACTGTAGCTGCTGGTGGTGTGCATTAAAGCTCACCACAGCCACTCTCTTAAGACGTGTTACTCAGTAACAGAATGCTTTTATATCAGCCTCCAGGCTGCTTCCACTCTTTCAAATTGACAAAATATTAGAAAGGCAAGCCTTAACAAGCAACCCACCCTGCACATCTCCAATACAGATGCCGGCAAACTGATAGAAATGCAAAATGAATACACACACTCATGTACATGCATGCTTAGATCGTTACACATGCACAAATAAAAGGAGTCCATTCTTCTTGCATTAAACTCTCACCTGATTTACCTGGCTCTCTTGTAGTAGCTCTCTCTTGCTTTGAACCTGAAAGGCAACAAGTTGAAATTGATTAAAAATTCACCACCACACACCTTTTTCACGTTATCACTAATGATTAAATAATCTTTGGCAAGCTTTAAGAATTTGAACTCATTTTGTGGGACATGAACAAACAGCCACCAGACTTAATAAAGGAGTGAACCACAGTGGAAAACTCTTTATTGACTTTTCTGTTTTCAAATGTTATTAATTCATTTTATGTGGCTCAGATTACTTACACAATACATGTTGATGGAGCTATGATTAAGTACAGCCGGCAGTTACAACTACTACTTTGCATAATTGCATGCGGTGAACCTCAAGGATATGTCCTCGGGCCCTTATCATTTTTTGTTTCTATTAATGATTTATGTAATGTTTCACACAAACTGTTGAAGGTATTATTTGCTGATGACACAATTGTATTTATTCACAGACAGACCTTGATAAAATAACTAATTAACTCAAAAAGTCATAAAGATAAGGGATTGGTGTGGCAGTAAAAACTTATCAGTCAATATTAAGGAAACATGTTATGTTTTCTTAGGTATTTGGCCAGAGAATGATGATCAGCCCTTATAAATACTATTATAAGAGTTCAGTCAACACGAGTTTTGCAAAAAGTGTTGTGATCTCAGGAAAAGCATGACTCCTGCTAAACACTGAAGTAGCCACTCCTCTATATTATGCAATAGCTTATCAATCACAAATATTACTGTAACTCAGCATGGGCAAGCACTCATCCAACAAAACTTGTTCCTTCGAAGACCCACACTTCCGAGGCAGCCCCACAGAGATGCACAGGGAGGACATGTGGCATTGGTTATTTGATTGTTTGGCATCCTCTGAGAACACTTACATTCCTTACAGTTTAACTTTGTTGCTCAACTCTGCAGCAGGGATTTTCTACTTGGCTTATTTACACCGCAGCCCCATGCCTTGAGCAACGCTCAGTCCTCGGGTGGCTTTCAAACCCTGTGGCCGTCAGTCCAGTCACTGACCGCTTTCCCACAGGACTGAGCATTTTACCCCCCACAAACATGGAATGTTGTGCTTTGCTCTGCTGAATACGATTTATCATCATTGCTTCAGAAAATTAAAGGAACTACATTTTAGTACAAATCAGGGATTTTACATAAATAAATACATCTGGCTTACTGTAAAATGAGATGCCTGTACCAGCGAACTGCAATGACAGTATACATAACAGTATACATTATTGAAAGTTGGCCATTATAAGATATGTTTTACAGACCTTGGCATCGAGGTTTTTTATTGGCTACTGCTGAGCCGCTGATGGGTCGGCCATTGGGGGTGACACACCAACAGTATCCAGTGTAGCTGTGGCATTGAACCTGTAATCATAATGGCATTTAAACATAAAGTGAGCACAGAGTAATCCAGTAAATGGGATCAGTAAGAATGAAATGCAAAAACAAAAGTTAGTAACAATTAAATTCATGCAGGAGAAGAGAGCAGTTCTTGCTAAAAGAGTTGCTCTTTTCTACTGTCTACTCAAAGCAAGCATCATTCAATGTTGTGTTTTTCGTTACCTCGCTATACGTGCCATCAGGGTTGCACACAGGCACGAAGACCTGTGGGAAGAGCTTCTTGGCCTGCTGCTCTGTGTACTTCTTCTCCGCTACACATCTGGATGTATCTGAGGAGCACCACAAATCACCAGAATCACGACACATCACAGAAACCCTCGACTCAACCCACAGCTAAACTATTTTCTTATGCTGCACAGCTATGAAACCAACACACTCAAAATCAGCGGAAGATGTTGAATCTTGCTGATGATCAAGCATGAAAGAAAAATGCGGGGAGTGAGGAGAGACACGGGGGAAACAATTCAAGACATTTCGGAAGAGGCAGATACTTGTGTGGCTGGGAATAGAACCAACACCCCCAGTCTTATTAGGAACAAGTCAGGCAAGCCTGCAGAGTGCCTGGTGGTAAAGCCATTACTGCACGAGGCAGCTCGTGCTGCTCCTGTAGAACATTCCAGTCACCCAAGAAAAGGGCTGATGCACAGGGAAAACCTGACCCTTCCTTAATGTCTCTGAATCTGTCTCACTCTCTTCCAAAACCTCCACCGTCTTCTCAGTTCAGCACGAGCTGTCTTCTCACTATTTTCTCGATATAAATATCGGTCAGCAACTTTTCACCTATGTGCACCTCAAGTCTTTTCACATCTCCCTGTCAGAGTCGTGGCTTATCCTGTCATGGCATTGTGGCACCATCTCACCTGGCCAACAGCACCAGCTGTGCAAACTCTCAGGAAACGTTGGGTAGTGATGGGTTTGATGGTAACTTGGTGTGACACATGACCATGGAGTGTCTGGCTGGCTGGCAGGTTCAAATCACATTAAAACAATGACTCATGCTGGGTTTAAAAACATCTACTAGTCTGGTCAGGAGGCTGCATGTCGCTGGCATGGCTTACAGAAGATTGTCCATTAGGCACACACAGGAGAATGTGCACTGGTTTCTCTCAGTCTAGTGTGTGTGTGTGTGTGTGTGTGTGTGTGTGTGTGTGTCACTGTCACTGGTGAGGAGAGGGGGCAAGACGCTGGATGTTCTGGATGGAGGAAAACAGCAAGTTGATGAGCTCTAAAGTTAGCTCCAGTGGAAAAACCCAAAACCATCGTCCTTCTCCAGGGGGCTCTGACCAAAAAGCTGACTGGAAAAAATGACAGGACACTTGAATCATCTGAGTGCAGTGATAGAAAACAAATGTGGTGCCAGTCTCACCATCCTTAAACACAATCCCATCTCTGTGCTTTTAGACCGGCCGGCCATCGGGTTTATTTCGGCTGCTGACTCGGCTGCTGCTAATGTGTCTTTCACCCCGGCCGTCCAGAAGCTGAGGGGGGTCTCAACTCTTATAGACCCAATGTTATTGACGCATACAATACGACTTTCATGGACTCTCGTCCCTTTCAGCTTCCTAGCTGGAATCCTCTATTCTGTGTCCCGGCGCTGTCCGCCACATCCAGATGTCCGCTTAGAGACGTTGCCATAGAGACCCAGCACGGGCATAAAATTGTGGAATGCTTTTCCATCATATGAGACTTCTTTTTAAGCAAACCCTGTTGCTCACGCTCCCTGCATTAGCGATCTAATATTGTAATGTGTAAGAATGGGGCATTGTCCCCAGTCTGTAGAGCGATGAACTAGCAGTATAGAGTAAGTGAGTGGGGCGGGGTGAGAGGGTTCGGGTCTGAAGCGTTGGGGTGTATGGGTGCTTCGTTCCAACAACGGCTAACAATGAGGGAGTCTGTGAGCTGCCTGACCTCACTGGCTCTCCATCCCCATTTTGCTTTTCATCTCCAGTCTTCCATCGGTCACATACGTTCAGCTTTACATCTAGCATGATGAAAATGAGACCATTAATTATTGTCAATCTATCTGTCGCCTCTGCATGATCATTTGATTCAGAGAGCTGAAGCCATTTCAAATCAATGAGGAGGCTGTTGGACTCATGATGCAAATCCAAAAATGTATTCCACTGAAAAGAAAATCATTTAGCATTCTGACAAATTGATGTACGCATCCTTCATCAGTACAAATTGTGTGAAATTATCCAACCAGCCAGACAGCAGCATCCCCCACCCATCCACTTTCACTGTGTCTACCCCACTCGTCGTCCAAGCACTCAAAGAATCAATTATGCTGAAATGAATTTAACCCACAGGTTTCTACTGTGACCCCCCTCTGTGCATTTGAGAGCGCCAGGCGGTGCTGAAGCGTGACTCATGACCTGACCTTTGCATGGCCCTCGGATGACCTCCAGCTGGGGGTCACGGCACTTGGCTCGGAGGAACTCGCAACGAGATGTGAAGGTCCTGCCGTCGGAGGCGCACAGGGGCTTGCGAGGAGTTCCACTGCATTCCATGTTGCACTCCTTGTCCTGATCCACCCTCAAGAACTGCAGAGGTGAGAAGAAGTGAGGAGATAAGCAGTGAAAACATTTTCTAAATCAGACCTTTTTTTTCTGGGAACGGGCAAGCTCCGCACCAAAACATTTTAATATCACACAACAACAGGTGTGATTCTGGAGGGATTTATGAGGACGAGTGGTGGAGGTTGTGTGGAGGCCAAAACAGGCTGTTAAACCAAAAAATGAGTCACAGAACAGGTGTCCATTACCAAAGCAATACAATTTTTTAAATCTGTTTCAAAGGTTTTATCATAACCAAGTGGAACATCCTTTCAGACACACTGATAAACAGTACAACACACAAAGCCAAGGCAGCGTCACGTCAAGCTTGTCAGGGTGCAGCCAAGCTTTGTCTTTGTCTGAAGGGCTGGAGAAGACTTGACTGACGCTTCCTCTTTTCTTTGTCCGTGCCAACACCTGCATGGGTATTCACCTGGAATCACTCCTGAGGATGTTTTACTCAGCCATGAAAAGAGAAACAAGGACGGAGACTCCTGGCTGAACGCATCAGATCACCTGTGTCAATGCCACCATTGTATCTGCCACCGTGGTATGAAACCCCCTCGCCAGGCCACACAATGGGGCGGCGGTGGTGGCGGCGAGGGGGGCTGGCAACAAGCTGTGACTGCTACAATGAATGAAAACAGTGAATGATAGAGTGGCTGAATAAACGAAATGTCAGAGGGCTTTGTGCGGCTACAGTGTGAGTGTTGGGTGTTCATGAAGTTCGCGTGATTCATTCAGTTGGGGTGGATAATGAGCTGGGCCGAGTGGAAAAAACAAACTCCATAGTCATGCCTTTGCAGGTGCTGTTTTCAGTCAGTCATATCCAAAGATAAACACCTCTCTGAGCTCTTTTTGTATTCTCTTAAAATGAAAATATTTGCACATACGAAACACTGTAATGTTTCATTCAGTTCGGTTTTCTGTGGATGCACGAATATCCAGAATCTATCTGAATGCCCTCTGTCAAATGTTATGTCTTTCACTCTCACACACTTATCAATCTGTCACACAAAGCAGAGAATTAAAGCTGTCACTAAAAGAAAAGCCATAAAAATCTATTATGAGTTATCAAAATAAAGGGCAGGATGATCACCCATAAAAAAAAATTTGTTGTGTCTGACATCTTACAAATGAAGTGAGAAATGAGTTTTGGGGGCAGCCCCCTGCATTCAGACGAGCAGGGCTGCAGGGCTCAATGCACCTGGAAGAGGGTTGGCAGGGAAGGCAGTGTCGCCCTGGGCCAGGAGTGGGGGCTGTGGGGTGGAGGGGTACAGCCCCACTCTGTCAACCCTGCTCATAAATCTTCTTGGGGGGGGGATCAGAGAAGAGAGGCCCGTTCAAACACATCGGAAGAGCAGCCGCAAGCAAAGGAAGCCGAGTCCTTTGGTCTGAATGAAATTTTTCAAAAACCAAATTTTTAACAAGCTGCTTTCTTCCCAGGCTTTTAAAACGATGTGTTGTCATGAGATGAGCACAAAATGGATCTGGTCACTGCTTTGCAGGGCTGTTTGCTTCACAAGAACAGTCTTAATACCACCTCCTCTGGTAATAACAGAAAAGGAGTTGTTGTTGTCTATTTACAGTGGGTAGGAGGAAACTAATAAAGACCTGTCTTTAATCTGGCCATAATATGACTTACAGTGTAGTCTACAGCAGTGGACTTCATATTAATCATGGGAGTTCAGATCCTCTGAAAACACTCCAAGACAACTTTGAAGGGCTAGAAGATGATAAAAGAATAGAAGGAAAGGGTACAAAAACATTTATGTTTGACAAAATTATGTTTATCTTTTCAGATTTTTCTCAAATTTTTGCCTTTCCTTGTAAAAAATACTGGATTTTGTTTATTGTATTTGGCCATCTAATGCCTTTATTCAATACCAACAGTAGGGAGATTACAGGAAATCGGGGAGAAAGAGAAAGAGAAGGGACTTACATGCAAAAAAGTTCCCCGGCTGTCTATAAACAGGGGATGATGAGGTTCATCTATGGTCCCCTGGGCCACCAGAGCACCCCTGATACTAAATATTTTTAGGTCTTCTGCCCACTAAAGCCTTCAAATGGAACAATCTCAGAGGGAAACATCCTGTTCACATCCACATGGACGCTACAACCATAATCTGTCATGACAGGTCACAAGAACTACTGTTATACAAATAGTTGTAAAAAAAAATAAATTCAGTCATTACCTACTCACCTTCATGCTGATGGAAAGTGAAAGTGAAGTGCCTATAAAACATTTCAAAGCAAAAGAGTGATGCAGCATTCTCCTACCAACTTAAGGGTGGGACTGGGGACTGAAAATACGCATAAATTGGCTCAATACAGCTCGTTCAGCATGATCCAAGTCTCCAGCAAGCCCTGAGATCCCAAATTGATTTGAAAAGACAGTATTATACTCTCCTTTTACAGCCAGAATCTTAACTGTAGCCATGAAGCTAAGAGTGTTACCCCACTGAGCCACACGTCCGGTCTTTAAATAACATCTTTTCATCTTCTGCAGACTTGATGATGAGTTTATGCAGAACAAGATGTATGGATTTATTTTATTTTTCAGTTTTTTTTATTATGTTTTAAAACATAGCCCCATCTACTCCAGTTGTTTAGGAGGATGCTGCGACAATGTTTAACTGCGAAGCTCCAGAAATGTTCTGTGGAGTATTTAACCGCACCTGACTTTCCATAAGCGTGAGGGTGAGTAGATGCTGACTGAAATATCTTTTTTGGGTGAACTTATCCTTTAGAACACAATACATGGTACAGTACTACTGATGTGGGATGCTTCGCCCATTTCTCTGTGTAACATCTCCCCTCCTTGCTGGTGTCTTTGAGTTTGTTGGATTGTTTGCATCATTGCCTCTTATTGACAGTCTCCTGTTGGTACACTCCCTCCCTCTCCCCCTGTCCTCCCACACCAGTCAGGATATCTCTTCGTGGCGTTGACCTCCTCTCACCCTCCAGTCTTGTCTCTCACAGTTCACCCCATCACATAAAGTCCAGCCGGCGTGACAGGCTGGTCTGATGATGTTTTCTTTACAAAGACCACAAGCTTCTACAGCTCTGATGGTGTCTGAGTGCTTCCAGCCATGCTTGGTGGTGGACCGCCAGCCTCGCCACAGCTCATGCTGACCAACCCAGCGCCTAAACTACACCAGCATCAGCATCAGTAAGCCAGCGGATTTGACAACCCAAACAGAGTTATTCAGCAGCCCAGCATCCTGCTAGATGTCCACTGTACAGCACGCAGCAGAGCGCCAAGTGCCTGCAAGTTCGCGACAAAGCTCCAAAAACGCAGCATGGAGAAACACAGTCTCCATGAAATCAGGCACCCATGAAATCAGCCACCCAGATTCACTATCAGGCATCCAAGTGTTTATCTCAGAGTCACAGTCGGCCACACTGAAAGGAGGAGAACAAATAAGAGGTGAAAGCCAGTGAGAGGAAGAAGCGTCAGAGACTAATGGCGTGTTGAGGACCTCTTCCTCCTGTGTACTCTTAATGGTAGTTAGCTGTCTGCTGCACATCTCTGTGTGTTTGGCCTGTGGTGATGGATGGGCGAGGCCGAGGCAGAGCGCTGACACTCCCCTGATGTCTCATTCCAGCCTTGCCAATCGCCTCGCACAGCAACACGGCAGAGTGATGGATGGCCTCCGCCTCAGCTACACGCAGCACACCCCGATTTATCATAAAAGGAAACTCACACAAGACAGAACACATATTGTGACTCAAATCCATTTATTGCTCAAATCCTTTTCTTGTCTAAACTTCCAGACAGCTGGTTCTCACTATCTCTGTTTTTTCTTTCCTTTCATGATTTCTTTTTTTTTCTGTTTGTGATCTCTCTTGGAAGATGCTTTTTGCATCTGCTCTCATATTATTTGAGGTTGGCAATGGAACAAGAGACAGACGAGAGAGGGCGAGACAAGTGTAAGGGAATTTTTTTTTCCAAGATCAACCAGCATACAAATCAAATCCTATTACCTCCCCCTGGCTCTGTGGCATTGTGGGATTGAATGGAGTATGGAGGAGGCGAGACTCCAGCAGAGAGCACATTGTAGGCTGATAAGGGCCTTCTGGGCTGGGAGGCCCCCGCTTCCAGCACCCCGAGAGGCCCCTCACACCACGGCCCCGCAGGGTCAATGGGGGCCCCAGCTGAGAGCTGTGGCAAACGTGTTAAATGGCCTTGGCGGGAGTTTCCTGCGTGGACGCGAAGATGCAAAGGGGATCATTAGTTTCCAGCATGGTGGAAAGGGAAGAAAGTGACAGCCTTTAACCAGGCTACTAACTCAATCAAAGGAGAAGGTGTTTAATTGCTGTGAAAGATGTTAAAAAGAAAAGGAGGTTGTATGAAAGGCCATAGTGATAAGAAAAAAAAATCTTGCTAGGCAGGTGCACAAAATTTAATGAAAGCATCGGGGGCACTGGAGACCATATGTCATACTAAAATGACTTTAAAAGGAGGCAGCCAACATTCTACGCTCCCTCATCCTTTCACACACTATTTCATACTTCCATAAACCATGGAAAAAGTCTGCCTCATGAATAACCTGGGCAAAGATCCCACTTATTTAACTGCCTGTTTGACCTCAAATATGCACAAAGTATCACATGGAGACATTTTCATGAAACCAACAGTAACCTCTCCTGTGTCATTTAAACAATAAGCCATTTATCACTCACAAAGTCCTGTAAAAGTACAAGACCATGCTCCATATGCCGTTCCAATAAAGAAAGTCTAATGAACCACAGAGGGGAGGTCTGACACAGACACAGTTACCACTGAAACATGCAATGAAATCGAGAAGTTACAGTCAAATCCAGATCATAGAGGATGTTGTGTCAGATCCAAACCCACTTCACAGCTGTTTAAGTGTAACCTTTACATCAACTGCTCTCTTAATACAATATTTTCCACCCATGACACATCAAAAAATAAACACTCATATTATCTGTGCTCAAACTCTGTATGTGTAGATGTGCTTCCTCCCACATTCCGCAACTCCATAGTGCCGTCAGGGAGAAAGGATCTCCAACCCTTCACCTGCAGGTTAACGACTCACGGCCATTTGTTTCCAATTGGATATTAAGGCATCTTCACTCGGACCATAAATAACAGTGCTGGGGGAGGCGGCTGTCACATCAACCTCTAAATCAGGAGGTGAAGCCTCTGACAGTGCACATTCCGCTCTCTGTTATTCCTCCTTTTGCACCGTAACTGCACTTGATCATGACCATAAAACTCCTCTTATCTCTGATGTACTTTCTCATGCAGTTTAAGGTAAAATATGAAGGATGCACCGCTCTGCCACGGCTGTAAACAGTGCCATGTGCTTTGCCACAACAGACCTGCTGACACTGGCAGAAGAGTCTCTACACAGCCGCTGGCACAACAAGAGCAAACAGGACAGAGAGGCAGGCGAGTAGAGAAGCTGGCAGGCAGGTGAAGGCACTGAAGAAAAACTCCAGCGGTGCTGCTCAGAGACCAGTGAACTCCTCACAGGCAAGCCAGCAGCTCTGCCATCTCTAACACACTGTACCCTGGAACACTGGGACGTGGAAGTTACACAGCTCATGGAGAGCACTCCATGAGCTCTGTTGAGTTTTAAATTCCATCTTTAAATCTGCCAGATATGAAACATTAAAACAATACAAACCCTCTTTGTTTAGGGGTAGATTATGGAGATAATATCAAAATGGACCATAATGGTGTTATAAATTATTTTAAATGTATTTCTGTGCTTATACATTATTTGGAAGAGTTTCTGATTTTTAGAGGAAAAGCTCACAAGAAAGCGAGTGGTTGGTGGGGAAAAGATTTGTTTCAGAACTGTTTTTCTGTCATAAAAACAAAACAAAACATCCCTATTAAGTCTTACCAAATGTTATGCATGTAAAGCACAATCGTATCCATCATTATAAAATCATGTTTTACACATTAATATGAAATCAGAAGTAGTCTGTGAGTTAAGTGGCTCTTCCTACCGTGAGAGCGGAGAACTTCTGAGCGCGTCCAGCGCACAGCAGACAGAGGAAGAGCAGCAGCGGACAGAGGCGCATCCTGACGCAGCGTGGCAATAAACTCTCCAAATTACGCACGGTCCAAATTTCACTCCTTGTTGCCTGGACTTCACCAGAGCACAAAATCTATCTCGTGGAGAAGTGGAAAATGTTTGAAAAAATCCACAGTAGTCCCTGCGCAAAACTGCCAGTGGTGGAGAGGGGATTGCTGGTTTATTTCACGTCGTCTCCTTGGTTTCGTCTGCCAAACCGTTTGTGTAGACACTCTCCTTATTTCTGGCAGTGCGATAAACCCCCCCGTGTCCCTGACCTTTTCCCCTCCCTCAGTGTGTCTTCTCCCTTTCTCCCTCTCTCCAATTCGACTTCTTTCTCCACACCCCTCCCTCCACACTTGATTTTGTCGACTAGATCCCTTATCGGATGCAGGCAATTCCCTGTCCGGTAGGTAGGTAGGTAGGTAGGAGTAGGTTTAGAAGAACTTCGTCTGCTGCTGGTAGATGAGGCAAACGCGTCAGGTATTCTCTCCTTTCACCCCCCTTTTCTTTTGATTCCAAAACCACAACAAGAAAGAGGAGCTTGTGGTAAAGTTCGACTGGCAAAGAGGAGGAGATCAGACAGGCTACTGTCTGCAGGGAGGGTCAGCGAGAAGGAGAAAACACAGTGTGCACTCAAACTCCCCTACAGCTGGACACCCCCTACACACACACACACACACGAACTTAAACTTCTTCATTATCACTCAGTTAACAATAACATACTCCCAAGAATGTTAAATAAATTTATTCAGGTTAATACAATACACAAACAGAGATGATATAATGTGGTGGATCGGTTGAAAAAGGGGGGGAAAAACAAATAAAAAAACAATTTGGCAGCCGTTTTGGTTGGTAGCTGGATTCAAAGCAGTAGTCATTTAAATCGATTTGAATTAGTATGATCAGCATCAACACCGGTGCCAATTTTGGAGGAACATGATCATTTTGGCGTTTATTTGTTGGTGCTTTTTCTTGAGATCCCTTTTGACAAGTCAGTGACCATCTGAGTCCTGCTTAGAGGAGCACCTTGCGACTTTGACGCCACCTAACGGTATTTATCAGTAGTTACAAGTTATCATGGTTCAGCAGACATGTTGAACATCATTAGTTTATACCTTTGTGTTAACTTTATATTCTGCTGCACTTTTTTTTCAAATATGCTTTATAACTATGCATTTTGAGCTAATTACAATTGAAAGAAAGTAATTGTAAGTTTGAATTTAAAGAACATTATATCAAGGTAAACACAAACAATGCTGCTGCTTAATAAATGGGCTGTCATATGACACATTATATCTGTTTGTAGTGCTGGTTGTTTGTCGTAACACTGCCTGCTCTCATAAAAGATACGATTTGATGTAGAGTGCAAAACAACATGTTACTTACAAACATGAAGGAAAAAAAGGAACAGGTGCTGCTCTTTAAGAAAAGACATAAATCATATTCAAAATGTGAAGAGACCTACCTTTTCTCCAGACCTCTCTGTCGATATATTGTGTTTTTGTGGCAGTTTGGAGACCATTTAATTGCATTTTTCAGCAGAAATGCACAAGAAATCGACAAAACACCACCGAACAGTCACCGGTTAATGAATTAAATACAGAAGTTTAACGACCAACCGTCCTCCACTCTTCTAACGTACACATTGTAGACACTCAATTTCCCAGGATGCTTCAGCACTACTCGGACGTCACATCTCCTTCTTTCCGCTTCCGGCCGTCTCTCCAGCACCAGCTGCGTGGTTTAGCGGCTTTAGCTAGCCGAGCACACATTCTGCTTTTTCACTCAAGTATCTTACGACTGTAGAATATGAGTACTACCATGCCGTACCAGGAAGAAGAAGAAACTACCACTGCTGTCAGTTTGTATAAGATTTACGCGCCCTTTCACTATAATGATAACAATGACGCGCTAGGTAGCTTTAGCCGGTCAGCTAGCTAGCTTTCTAGTTGCGATGAGCTAGCATGATTTTAATAATAGCCGAAGACTTGTTTCTTAGCAGAATGAAACCGCAACATCACAGTCTATATAGTGCCTAATTAACATTAAGTAGATTACTGAGATAGAGGATAACTGTTTAGGCAAAGTACGCTAACGTTGATGATCACTAGCTGATAAACAGATGTTATGTATTGGTAACAAATGTCTGTCTGCTCTGTTTCCTTTCAGTACGATCCTTACACCTACCCAAACGACTACGACCTGCACACCGGTTAGTATACACACATTTTTTTTAAATCTGTTTAATTAAATGTGTGTGATCACCTTTCATTTATTAACTCTTCGTGTTTACAGTCAGCCTATGATCCGTGATATGCAAAGTCAGGACACAAACCAACAGATTTAGACATCTGAAGTACATCTCATAGTGCTAAAGTATGTTAATTCCCCCTTATTCTTCCATTTGTGTGCAGGTGACCCAAAAGCAGACCTCGCCTATGAGAGGCAGTATGAGCAGCAGACCTACCACGTCATCCCAGAGGTGATCAAGAACTTCCTGCAGTATTTCCACAAAACCATCTCTGACCTGATCGACCAGAAGGTTTATGAGCTGCAGTCCAACCGTGTGTCCAGCGAGAGCATCGAGCAGAAGATCTATGAGATCCAGGACGTCTATGAGAACAGGTACCACTCAACTCTCTCTGTGTAAACTTCTCCCCATGGTAACGCTATTGCCTCCATTATCAGAGACATGAGATTTGTGTGTGTGTGTAAGATGAATGTCTTACCTTTCCTATCTTGTCCCCATTCAGCTGGAATAAGTTGACCGACCGCTTCTTTAAGACCTCTCCCTGGCCAGAAGCTGAGGGCATTGCATCACTTGTTGGTAACGGTGAGTGTATCTTCAATCATTTGATGTGGTTTATTAGATTTTTTTTCTTCTTGAATTGGTGACAGATGTGACAAAAGAAAAGCACATTTGTTCAATAGTTCTTTACTTACTTCTGTATTTCTCACAGAATGGCAGTGTAACTGGTCTGTAATACCCCTTTCACGCTGTAGAAAAAATCCCACTGGCTTTGGTCTTCAGTGGGAAAGGGTACAATAGGTATTCACTTGCAGGTGAAATAATTTTGCAGTAGTCGCAGGTATTCACTGACTCCAGCTTGGCAGAATATGGAAACATGACACCTGGCTGGATAAGCATCCATCCATCCATCCATCCATTTTCATCCGCTTATCCGGTGCCGGGTCGCGGGGGCAGCTGCCTGAGCAGGGACACCCAGACCTCCCTCTCCCCGGATACCGCCTCCAGCTCTTCCGGGAGGACCCCAAGGCGTTCCCAGGCCAGCTGGGCGACATAGTCACACCAGCGTGTCCTGGGTCTTCCTCGGGGTCTCCTCCCGGAGGGACATGCCAGGAACACCTCCCGAGGGAGGCGTCCCGGGGGCATCCGAAACAGATGCCCGAGCCACCTCAGCTGGCTCCTCTCGATGTGGAGGAGCAGCGGCTCTACTCTGAGCTCCTCCCGGGTGACAGAGCTCTTCACCCTATCTCTAAGGGAGCGCCCTGCCACCCTGCGGAGGAAACTCATTTCGGCCGCTTGTATCCGGGATCTTATTCTTTCGGTCATGACCCAAAGTTCATGGCCATAGGTGAGGGTCGGAACGTAGATTGACTGGTAAATCGAGAGCTTCGCCTTTCGGCTCAGCTCTCTCTTCACCACGACGGACCGATACAAAGACCGCATTACTGCGGCCGCTGCACCGATCCGTCTGTCAATCTCACGCTCCATCCTTCCCTCACTCGTGAACAAGACCCCAAGATACTTAAACTCCTCCACTTGAGGCAGGAACTCTCCTCCCACCTGGAGGGAGCAGGCCACCTTTTTCCGGTCGAGAACCATGGCCTCGGATTTGGAGGTGCTGATTCTCATCCCAGCCGCTTCGCACTCGGCTGCAAACCGCCCCAGGACATGCTGGAGGTCCCGGCTCGAAGGAGCCAACAAGACCACATCATCCGCGAAAAGCAGAGATGAGATCCATTGGCTCCCGAACCAGATCCCCTCCGGCCCGTGGCTGCGCCTAGAAATTCTGTCCATAAAAGTAATGAACAGAACCGGTGACAAAGGGCAGCCCTGCCGGAGTCCAACATGTACTGGGAACAGGTCTGACTTACTGCCGGCAATGCGAACCAAGCTCCTGCTCCGGCAGTACAGGGACCGTACGGCCCTTAACAGAGGGCCCCCGACCCCGTACTCCCGGAGCACCCCCCACAGTATGCCACGAGGGACACGGTCGAATGCCTTCTCCAAGTCCACAAAACACATGTGGACTGGTTGGGCAAACTCCCATGAACCCTCGAGCACCCTGCGGAGGGTATAGAGCTGGTCCAGTGTTCCACGGCCAGGACGGAAACCGCATTGTTCCTCCTGGATCCGAGGTTCGACTATCGGCCGAATTCTCCTCTCCAGTACCCTGGAATAGACTTTCCCGGGGAGGCTGAGGAGTGTGATCCCCCGATAGTTGGAACACACCCTCCGGTCCCCCTTTTTAAATAGGGGGACCACCACCCCGGTCTGCCAGTCCAGAGGCACTGTCCCCGACTGCCACGCGATGCTGCAGAGACGTGTCAGCCAAGACAGCCCCACAACATCCAGAGACTTGAGGTACTCAGGGCGGATCTCATCCACCCCCGGTGCTTTGCCACTGAGGAGCTTACGGACTACCTCAGTGACTTCGGCTTGGGTGATGGATGGGTCAACCTCTGAGTCCCCAGCCTCTGCTTCCTCTATGGAAGGCGTGTCAGCGGGATTGAGGAGATCCTCGAAGTATTCCTTCCACCGCCCGACGATGTCCCCAGTCGAGGTCAACAGCTCCCCACCTCCACTGTAAACAGTGTTGGTGGAGGACTGCTTCCCCCTCCTGAGGCGCCGGATGGTTTGCCAGAATTTCTTCGAGGCCGACCGGTAGTCCTCCTCCATGGCCTCCCCGAACTCTTCCCAGACCCGAGTTTTTGCTTCCGAGACTGCCCGTGCTGCCGCACGCTTGGCCTGCCGGTACCCGTCAGCTGCCTCAGGAGTCCCCCGGGCCAGCCAGGCCCGGTAGGACTCCTTCTTCAGCTTGACAGCAACCCTTACTTCCGGGGTCCACCACCGGGTTCGGGGATTGCCGCCGCGACAGGCACCGGAGACCTTACGGCCACAGCTCCGGACAGCCGCGTCAACAATGGAGGTGGAGAACATGGTCCATTCGGACTCAATGTCCCCAGCCTCCCTCGGGATCTGGTCAAAGCTCTCCCGGAGGTGGGAGTTAAAGATCTCCCTGGCAGAGGGTTCTGCCAGACGTTCCCAGCAGACCCTCACGATACGTTTGGGTCTGCCAGGTCTGTCCAGCTTCCTCCCCCGCCAGCGGATCCAACTCACCACCAGGTGGTGATCAGTTGACAGCTCAGCCCCTCTCTTCACCCGAGTGTCCAAGACATACGGCCGGAGGTCAGATGACACGACCACAAAGTCGATCATTGATCTCCGGCCTAGGGTGTCCTGGTGCCACGTGCACATATGGACACCCTTATGCTTGAACATGGTGTTCGTTATGGACAAACTGTGACTAGCACAGAAGTCCAGTAACAAAGCACCACTCGGGTTCAGATCGGGGAGGCCGTTCCTCCCAATCACTCCCCTCCAGGTAACACTGTCATCGCCCACGTGGGCGTTGAAGTCCCCCAGGAGAACGACGGAGTCCCCGGTTGGAGCACTCTCCAGTACCCCTCCCAGGGACTCCAAGAAGGCCGGGTACTCTGCACCGCTGTTCGGCCCATAAGCCGAGACAACGGTGAGAGCCCTATCCCCGACCCGAAGGCGCAGGGAAACGACCCTCTCGTTCACCGGGGAGAACTCCAACACATGGCGGCTGAGCTGGGGGGCTATAAGCAAGCCCACACCAGCTCGCCGCCTCTCGCCGCGGGCAACTCCAGAGTAGAAGAGAGTCCAGCCTCTCTCAAGGAGTTGGGTTCCAGAGCCCAGGCCGTGCGTGGAGGTGAGCCCGACTATTTCTAGCCGGTACCGCTCAACCTCCCGCACCAGCTCAGGCTCTTTCCCCCCCAGTGAGGTGACATTCCATGTCCCCATGGCTAGAGTCACCATCCGGGGATTGGGCCGCCGGGGCCCCCGCCCACGACCGCCACCCATATCCCTCTGCACCGGCCCCGTCTGAACCCTCCCGCGAGTGGTGAGCCCACGGGAGGGCGGGCCCACGTTGCTCGTTCGGGCTGCGCCCGGCCGGGTCCCGTGGGCAGAGACCCGGCCACCAGGCGCTCGCCTGCGAGCCCCAACCCCAGGCCTGGCTCCAGGGTGGGGCCCCGGTGACGCCGATCCGGGCGACGTGCACGTCCTTGGTCTTGTTTTATTCATCAGGGGCGAGTGAACCGATCTTAGTCTGACCCGTCACCTAGGACCTGTTTGCCTTGGGAGACCCTACCAGGGGCATTAAGCCCCGGACAACATAGCTCCTAGGATCATTCGGGTGCTCAAACCCCTCCACCACGATAAGGTGCCGGTTCAAGGAGGAGCTGCTAAGCAAAGCAAATTTTTATAATCCCGTTTTCTGATGCGATACTGTGATGCGCGTTGAGGCCAAGGACACTGCTTTGTTAGTACTCATCCATCTGTCTCTGAGAGACCGGAGTAAAAGATTACCACTGTAACATTGTCACTGGCGTCTATGTTCGCTCCACTGTTTCTACTTGCGATTGTGTGCTCTCCTGTTTTCTGGCGCTTTTCTGACATCAAATTTTACGCATAAGAAAACTATCCTAGAACTTTAAACTCGTCTCCTGGCTATGGGAGAGGAGTCAAATACCTATTTTAATGTTGATCACAGATGATGACATTCTCTAGGTCATAGAAAGTTTAAAAACAAAAAATGGGTGACTTTTGATATGCCTGGATAAAGTAAAATGTGGGAAATACTGAAAGCTGACACTTGTTTGTGTCATTGCACAAGTAGTTCAAATGGCAAGATATGTATGTGGTTATAAATTATGAACTTTGTTACCTAAAATTGTGTAATCTACTGGTGACTGAGCTGCCTGTGTAGTCAAGAATGTTTGATGTCATTGTTCCCTTGTAATCTCCTGCAGATGCTGTGTTCCTCATCCTCTATAAGGAACTGTACTACAGACACATCTACGCTAAAGTCAGCGTGAGTAACTCTAAGAACACTCATCAGTCTCTATCGATTACTGAGGAACCTGCAGAATGTGTGGAAACATTTCCAGTATTTTGTTGTAAATATTGTTTTCTTGATAATCAGGGTGGACCAACTCTGGACCAGAGGTTTGAGTCGTACTACAACTACTGCAACCTCTTCAACTACATTCTCAGTAAGTCATTGAATGTTCTCTATATTCTTCTCTCACCTGTATTTTTCAGTGTTGAGTTACCGCTGATGAAAGACTAGTGATGTGAGAATGTTTATGATTGTAAACAGATGCTGATGGCCCCGCCCCTCTGGAGCTGCCAAACCAGTGGCTGTGGGACATCATTGATGAGTTCATCTACCAGGTACAGTGCGTTATAATCTTGTACTATCCTATACGAAAATGACGTTTAAATACTGTCAGTACAGTAATGGGAATTACTCTCTTTCCTCTCCAGTTCCAGTCCTTCAGTCAGTACCGCTGTAAGACGGCCAAAAAGTCTGAGGAGGAGATCGAGTTCTTGAGGAATAACCCAAAGATCTGGAATGTCCACAGTGTCCTTAACGTTCTCCACTCCCTTGTGGACAAGAGCAACATTAACCGCCAGCTTGAGGTCTACACCAGCGGAGGTAGGGGAGATGATTTTGGAGATAATTGTTGATGGTAATAAAATAAAGGGACCCTTAATGACTAAACTGGAATAATAACAATTGGAATTAAATAAATTTAGTTCCTTGTTAAAGTTTCCAAAATAAGGTGCAGTTTAGATTCTTTGTAGATTTATAATCCTGTAAAACCTTTCCTGGTGAGAAAGTAACCTCAACATGTAGCCTTGAGTGTATTGAGCTCAGGTGTTATAACATGCTAACATGCTATTTGGTGGCATGTTGCAGGAGACCCAGAGAGCGTGGCTGGGGAATATGGGCGCCACTCCCTGTACAAGATGTTGGGTTACTTCAGTTTGGTGGGACTCTTGAGGCTTCACTCACTGCTTGGTGATTATTACCAGGCCATCAAAGTCCTGGAGAACATTGAGCTCAACAAGAAGGTATGGCCTTAATGCTGCCTTGATGCATTTTCTCGCTAGTCACTTGATTTTAAGCTGCATCTCGTTGTTTTTCTTCTGTTTAGTCCACACACATGAATCTGTGTTTGTTTCCTGTCTTCCAGAGTATGTACTCTCGTGTCCCCGAGTGCCAGATCACTACCTATTACTATGTAGGTTTCGCCTACTTGATGATGAGACGTTACCAGGATGCCATTCGAGTCTTTGCCAATATCCTGCTCTACATCCAGAGGACAAGAAACATGTTCCAGAGGTCAACATACAAATATGAGATGGTCAGTCCTAGCAGCGCTTCTTAAATTATTTTGGAGGGTTTTTTTGTTTTTTCACTCCGGCTACGGATTCTCTTACCTACCTCCATACTCAACATGTACAGATGTGAATTTGTTCAGACTGATATTACAATGTTTGGACTGGTTGATGTACTAATTTCTTTGACGAATGAGTAATGTATATCAGACATGTTCATTCAGACATTCTTTGACATTATCAAAAAATTTCCTCTTTGAGACAGATTTAATTCAACTCATATGATTTCTTAGATCAACAAACAAAATGAGCAGATGCATGGCCTGCTGGCCATCGCTCTCACCATGTACCCGATGCGCATCGACGAGAGTATCCACACCCAGCTGAGGGAGAAGTATGGAGACAAGATGCTGAGGATGCAGAAAGGGTAAGAAAGAAACTTGTGCTGGAACAACTGCATGTTGGATCAGGTATTTGTTTTGCTTTTAGGGGTGGTTAATCGGCCCAATTTCCCGATTCGATTCGATTACGATTATTAAGGTCTCGATTCGATTACAAATCAATTTTCGATTATTAACGATTATTGATCTTCCATTTAACATCAGTCAGCTGCTGAATTATTTTACTTATCTTGGGAGTAACACCTCACAGCACCTTCAATATTGTATAGTGTAACTGTAATATCAAAAATATTATTTTTTAATTTGTTTTAAATGTAGTGTTTCACTGTTTTTTGAAACACTACATTTTTTTGAAACACCACATTTTTTTTTTTTTTAATCGATTTTTGGAAATTTTATAATCGAATCATAATCGTCAATATTATAATCGCGATTAATCAATAATCGATTTTCTTCACCACCCCTATTTGCTATATTATTGTTTTTATTGCAATGATTTCTTTTTGTGTGTATTCCAGTACCAAACACCTTTTATTCTTTACTGTAATGTTATGGTACTGTTACATACAATTTACCTTATATAACAGTACCATACAAGGCCATGTAATGCACTGTTAGTAGGTTTGGTGGCCAGCAGCAGTAATGACACATGTTGCCTTCTCCATCTCAGAGACCTGCAGGTGTTTGAAGAGCTGTTCAGCTTCGCCTGTCCCAAGTTCCTGTCACCGGTGGTGCCAAACTACGACAACGTCCACCCCAACTACCACAAAGAGCCTTTCCAGCAGCAGCTGAAGGTCTTTGCAGAGGAGGTGCAGCAGCAGGCCCAGCTCTCCACCATACGCAGGTAGAACACGTCAACTTGTGTGTAGCATATTTAAAAGGGCACCCAGGATTTTCTGGTGATTTTTGAATAGTATGGCACATTGCAGCATTGTTGTGTTACCGCCAGCTATAGATGAGTGGAACAGGAAATTGCTCATGGAAAAAACGCTCCTTATTGCTACTACAGGTGTAAAACTCCACAGGAAACCTTTAATGTTTCGGTAATTGAAGTATTTTTACTTTCATGTTGGAAGTGTATTGAGTACTTTTTTAAAACTCATGTGCCTTTCAGAAACACTTGTTGACCCAGGTATGGTTGGAGAGTGTCTACACGTATGTCATCTAACTCACAATATATCCTCACAGCTTCCTGAAACTGTACACCACCATGCCAGTAGCCAAGCTGGCAGGGTTCCTGGACATGAGTGAGCAGGAGTTCCGTATTCAGCTGCTCGTCTTCAAACACAAGATGAAGAACCTGGTGTGGACCAGTGGCATCTCTGCTTTGGATGGAGAGTTCCAGTCTGCTTCTGAGGTTGACTTTTACATCGACAAGGTGTGTTGATGTCTGTTTGATGAAAGGGATGTATTTTACCTTTCTATATTGTCACATACAGTAGTGCAAATAGTATGTCACAGGGACAGACAAACCATAGGGAGTGCATCTGCCATCACCGCTCTTTGTTTGGTTAAAAAGATGGATTCAGATAAAACCTGTTTTATTGTAGGTGATGATTCACATGTGAAATATTAATGGTGGGTGTTGATACTGCTCACTGTTCCTTGTCTCGGAATGTTTGATGAGCCTTTCGTCTGTCACACTCCCGCAGGACATGATCCACATTGCCGACACTAAAGTTGCTCGTCGGTACGGAGACTTTTTCATCAGACAGATCCACAAGTTTGAGGAGGTGAGTAGTGATTTCTCATGACACGTGACAACAGAAATAACTTTTTCTAACTTAAAAGTATTGTCTCTGATATTTGTATGGAAAAGCTGTCTTGTGAACAGATTTGCTTTGAATATAGAAACATCTTTTGCGTCACAGACTGAAAAGAATTGGTTTGTCTCTCTACAGTTGAACAGGACACTGAAGAAAATGCCAGCCAGCACCACCACTGCAGCATCTGGGACTGCCACAAGCCGATGAGTCTGAGTCCTCCCTCAAGTTTTTTGACGGCTATTATTGACAAAAGCTTTTCTATGTGACCTGGTAATAATAAACGGATGGAGTGGTGCGCTAAAAGTCTTGATTCTGTTTTCTCATTGCTTGGTCAAATGTTTACTCCTAACAACCACTAGATGGCAGTATTTACCAAACTGTGGCATTGCCTCAGTTGCAGTTTTGAAAAAAATGTATTATGTATATACATGGTGAAGGAAATGACACGTATAGACGTGCAAAGGCACAACACCCACGTTGTTACTGTTTTTTTGTTGTTGAATTGCCAGTTATATTTTTGTCTGTTCATTGTACCTGCGAGTTTGATAGATATCAACCTTGAGATAGTCGGTGCAGGACAAATATTTAGTGTTATGGGTCATTAGGGTTTCTCAGATTCCCAGACTGTTCTTGATGTCTACCTGCCTCTTTTTAATATCCTGTTGAAGCAGTCGCCATGTTGTTCTTGGCTGCTCTTCCTCATAATCATCCCATTGACTGAGGTCAGAGGCTGTTGCATATTTCTTTTATTATCACAGATCATCCAACATTTCCCAACACAGATCTCAGGACTGGTGACAATAATGACAAAGAAATAAAAACGTACAAAATGGGAATATAAAAATTAATCTTAAAAACACACCACTCATCAGAAACAGCGTCAGTTGTCATACAAAGGAAAACAGAACAACATATGTCACCATAGCACGATATACAC
Organism: Sparus aurata; assembly: GCF_900880675.1. Classification (NCBI taxonomy): domain Eukaryota; kingdom Metazoa; phylum Chordata; class Actinopteri; order Spariformes; family Sparidae; genus Sparus; species Sparus aurata. Next base: position 14,983,541 of record NC_044201.1, on the reverse strand, counting down.
ATACTCCAAACATCCAAAATGATTCCCTACCTATTTTGGTAAGCCAGCATTTTTCTTCAAAAATATCTTTTAATTCCATCACATTTTCTATAAAATAAAAAAATAAAGCAAACAGCGCTCATTCAGAGCATAACTCTTTTAGTCCCGCGGGTGGCAGTGTGAAGTCTCTGTGGGCACAATGCCATCTTAACGTTTATAAAAAGTGGATAATTCATCTTTTTAAAATTCCATCTATAAGTCTTTGACTGCCTTTAATATAAATTTCTCATAAAAGATGCAAAGTTTTCTTTTTTTCATGTGGCTCCAGTCTTTGACTATGTCATCCTTTTTCCTTTTTCATCACTTGAGAAGACATTCAGTTATTATTGAGGAGTCTCCTTCTGCGTGACCGCCTCAGTCCATGCTTAGGATGAAGAGCTGGTCCAGGGCATGAATGTTCAGTGTTGCCCTGCAGACTGGGAGTGTTTCATCTTTTTGCCATTTATCCATAGAAGCTTTTTCATGAAACAGTTACTTTAACAATTGCACAATGGCGAGGGCTCCTCTTGCCCTCGGTGTCAGGTGAAAAGTCCGCTCGACAAGCATCACTGGGGAAAATATCTGAAGTGTTCTTTTCTGCAATAAATGTCCATCTATAATTTCCAAACACCAAAATGAAGCTATTATCTGAAAGAGAAAGTCATTGTGTTCCAGCCCCACTCCACCTCTGATTGCATTGTCTTGAAAAAAGGAAAAAATACCAGAACATGATAAGGAATTGTGTCATTTTCTCAAAGTCCTATTCATGGCCATCCGCTGGTCTGAGTGTGTGTTGCTTCATCTTTTTTTAGTGTGTGCATTTGTGTTTGTGTGAGTGTATGCAGTCCAGGTATGACTTCAAAAGGATACGCGAGAATGAGGTACCTTCTGACAATTATAAGGTCACGGTTCAAGCTTCTCCAATGTGGAGGCTTAGTCTCTCCTCCACTCAGCTCTTTGGATGAAAGTCGATGACACCAGTTGGTTTTGTCTCGGTGAAGACAAGTGCCCTGCATTTGATTTTTCATTCCCTAAAGGTCAACTGAATTAACCCTCTCTTGAAGAACCTACTGTGAGACCTTCAACATAAGATCCACTCAAACCAACCCAATGGTGAGTAAGTCCTCTTGCAGGCTGTCTCACTGATGCACTGAGGTTGGCAGATGGGGTTCCCTAGACTACACACACTCCTCCTCCAGTCCTCCCCATTCTCAGGGTGGTAGCGTGGAGGCACATGGACACACACGAGTCATGGTTGCGCTCAGACCAGCGAGGCCTCGGCTAGTCATAACTCTGTGATCTCCAGGGGACTCTCTGACAGAGTGTCCCCGTCCTTGTGACGGTGCATCGGGGTGGACTTGGCCGACTCTGTGCGGGCGTTGCGCTCAGAATAAAGCCCCCCTTCACCATTGAGCGCCTCCAGAGAACGTGCCAGGGCGCGCTGGTCGTCTTCTGGCAGGCTGTTGAGGTCAGAGGTCAAAAGGGTCCCTGTGCTGCCATGGACCACATGAACACCTTCGGGACCCTTTAACTCCACAGGAAGCTTGTGCTTGAAGCGCAGAGTGCCACGACCTCCGCCCAGACGCTCGTCATCATCCTCGTCCAGGTCACTCTGGATCAGCTGTTGAAGGATGACAGGAGAGGAGAGGGAGGGGATGAATTATGAGATAAGAACGATCAAAGCTGCTGATTAATAACATGTCAATACAAGACATCAGTATAACAACAATATGGCAGCTTTGTAAGTGAAAGCTTTGGTAAGAAGTAAACCAGTGTAAGGAGGGAAATTAGTAGATACCTCTCTGTAAAAGAAAGAAAGCTGAAAATGAAATGGGATAATAGATCAGCAGAGAAAACTGATTTCATACCAGATCTGGTTTAAATACTTGCAAACAATTTTGAAGTTGTCTAAGAGGAGTGCACTGGGAGTTTTCACATCAGAGCATTTCAGAAGTGTGGGGAAGTGTAGAAATTGTATTTAATGCTCCATTTACAGTGATTGTCTAAACCTTCTGGTAATTTCAATCTGGTAAACTTGTCAGCTGAACTCTTCCGAGTATCTACACACTCTTTGTGACCCAAAGTCTGATTCAGGGTAGCAGAGATGGCAAAAGTGGTGAGCAGGTGCCATGTCAGGGCAGAAGACAGAGCGTCAGAAAGGGAAATCAAAGGAATGCAAGATCACTCTCCAGCGGTGTCAGACAGGAGGAGCACAGCAGCAGGTGCAGAGAGTGCAGCAGAATTTCCTTCGAGCCCACCTCAGTGACTGACGAGTGATCTCCCTGGCTGGTGGATACGTTGACAAGGCGAGCTGCAAATAGCTTTTTCAGCCTCAGGTAGTCGTCCAGGACCACCTTGAGCAGGGAACCCTGGCAGGACGGCAGTTAGGATCAAACAGAGTCTGTAACACCTGAGACACCCTCACTGTAATCAGTCCCACAGCCCCTAATCTGAACCGCTTCTGAAGTCCCTGAGGTCTCTCTCTTTGTTTTACTTCTCCGGACATACTGGAGGAGGTATTAGGAACCGTCCTCTGACCTTGTTCCCCAATGCGTTTTGGGAAAGGTGGAAGGAGACCAACGAAAATGAGGCTTGTGGGATCGGACATGGCTGTGTATGTGTGTCTCTCCCTGGATAATCTAGCATACAAGTGTCTCACCTTAATGGGTCCCTCCCTCATGATCTGACCCAGTTTAGCGATGTTGTCGTACTCCTGAATGGCTGCTCTCAAGTAACGATCATCCTCAGGCTTCGCTTGGGGCTCACGACCAAATGTACCCTGTGAGAATGACACACACACACACACACACACACGCACACAAACAAAGATGCAAACTCGTATAATCCAGAGAAGACAGATTTACTCATTACCCCACAGCAATGAAGCCTGTGGCAAAATACGGGTTCCTACAAAGTTTAGACAGTTTGGAAAATGCTTAATTTTAACTGTTATATTTTCAGGGTTAGCAATATGCTTGAATTTTAATAAACCGCTTAAAAAATGCATCATTTTCAATATAATCTGGTGTTTCATCTACACAGTCTTTCTTATTTAATAACTGAAATTAATCGATCCTGTCGTCATATTTGTTTTTGGTCTCCTGACATCAAAATTGGGAAGAATTAAATAATTCTGAGCAAAACATCAAATCAGCTAATATGAACAGTTGGTAAAAGGGATAATTCACATTGATTGCTGTGCCTACAAAAGAATTCTATAAATTTTCTGCAATTGCATTTATAGTATTGATTTATATTTGATGTTAAAGATGTTCTATAAAATCTATTTATATAGTATATTATTATAGTATATTTATATTTAGGTAGCTCGAAAGGGCTTGAATTGTAATTAAAAATATAATCTATGAAGCTCTAAATGAGCTCAGGCTGATGTTGGTACTGACATGGGTGCGTGCAGGGCTGTTCCACAGGTCAGTTATCTCACTGAGGTTCTCAGGCAAGTCGTCCTCATGGTCAGCCTGAGTGGCCAGCTCCAGGTTGCGACAGAATGGGTCCAGCCACACTGGATTAGCCCTGAAGGGGCAAACAGAATTAAACACATCAGCAACAAAAGGAAAAGGAAGAACGATGAACTACAAAAAATAACTCAGTTAACTAAGTTTTTACCTGTTTTTACCACTGTTATGTTAATGTTATGGGCTCTAAAGGTGAAATATTAGATTTCCAGCATGATCTGATACAGATGAACAGCGTTTTTCAGATGTGAGGTTACTTTAAGGAATAGTGTGACATTTTGTGAATTATCCTTATTCAATTTCTTGCCAAGATTTAGATGAGAAGATTGATACTACTCTCATGTCTTATGCTAATTATGAAGCTAGGGCAGGCTTGGCTTTGCTTGGCAAACAGCTAGCTTGGCTCTTTCTAAAGGTAACAAATCTGCCAACCAGCTCCTATAAAGCTCCCTAATCATGTTATATCTTGTTTGGTTAATCCTTCCAAAGATCTAAATCTGAAACAACACATCGTAGTTTTATGAAGTGTTACATACTGCAAATATTTCTGTGTCTAGTCTGTGCTGGTTGCCTGGCAACCTCAAAGTCTCAAACTATTCCTTCAATGTATATAAACCTTTAATTTTTAGGGTTTTTGATGTCAAAGAGAAGTTTGCGTCTCAGTGTCAGTCCTAATAACTCATACCTACTGAAAAAAACTTAAAAAACCCACACAAACTGTCGAGTATGAATTCTCTCTGAGAAACGTGTGACAAAAAGCTGTGAAATGAAGCCATTGTCTCACCCTTCAAATGAGTACTTGTTAGTGTTAGGCATTTCCAGGATATCCATTAGACCCTGGTTCCCTAGATGGTAGAGGACACATAATTTTAAGAAAACAGCCTCGCTGCAGTAAACCGACATGCTGTACTGTAATTTAACGGATGGTAAAAGCCACATCCTGTCGTTAACAGCTGGTGGGACCGTCCCGACGTCGAAGCTGCTTCTCACCTGTTGATCCTGCAACGATAGCTTTCAGTTTCCTCTGGTGTCTGCAACACAGCAAGAGACAAAAGTCACAAGAAGGTAAACATGTTGATCACTGCATGTTTCAAATGACTCAGTAAATTCAAAATTCAAACTTAATGCACATCAACATGAAGCTGCCTATTTTAGCGAGCGCTGAAGGATTCTTACACTCTGCGATAGTGCCAGTTCATTGTGACAAACAAAATCCCTGCTAAGCACAGTAGCACGGCCAGGATAATGATGACCAGCTGTGAAAGAGGAAAATAAAGTTTAAAAGCACAGAAACACAAAACATCTGCATCAGTCTGTTGCCTTCTGGAGGATCAGGCCTCGCAGACCTGTAGTGTGGTGATGTCGTCTGGTAGTTTGTCAGTGACAGCAGGCTGAACATCCACAACGTTGTATGTCCTGAACAGGTTTCTCAGCTGCTCCTTGTTCTCGTCGATCATCTGAATAACCCTGCAAAACATGAAACACCAGGGCACAGGTAAAGTCACGTCAGAACACAATCCATATGGGAGTTCTCTATAAGCTAGTATCACCAGATGTATTTCATCGAGGAAGGCACACCTTTCAACATCCAGGATGGTGTTGGTCTGATTGTTGACAACGTGAATGAGCATGTCTGTCTGTGCATAATTCACCCTGCCCTTCTTGTCCACATGGAACTGGATAACAGGAGACAAAGAGGTCAGATATTTATACAACACAAACAAAATGTATATATATAAAAAAAATTTACATTAAACAAAGCTCACCTGTATGTCATCTAAGTTGACAATGGCTCCAGTAATGTTGGACAGCAGGTTGACAAAATCTTCCTGGTTTTCACGGACTAAATCAGGGATCTCATTGAAGACTATCTTGACCCTCTGGTCATCTCGGAGAATGTAAATATTCACGTTAGTAGTTGTACTGTGTCCGGCGAAATCACATGCTAAAATCTCTAGCTGAAAGTATCCTGGGTTGAAGGCAGTGAAGAGGTCATAGGTTCGGATGATGCCATCTGTCAAACCTGTGGAAATCATGGGACAGAATATTGTTTTCTGAATAAAACAAAGTTCATGGTTCATCGTTGTATGCAAATGATTATGCTGTACGTTTTTGGCATATCTCTGGCCAGATGTACATGTCCAACTGAAACCTTGTTGAGAGATCTGAAAATATTCACTGGTTAAAGGAACCATCCCTGTCTGAAACAGTATGCACAAAATAAAAAGCGTGTCTGCAGGAAGCAAACACACGTCTACAGGAAGTCTGAGAGTCAGGTCATGATTAAAGTCAGTCACGGTGGAGCCATTTCAGTTTTTTGCATTAAACTAGATGCATTTCATTTTGATTAAAAACATTTCATATTACCCTTCATGTATTTAAAATATATGTAGGGTGATATTCTATGTCTCCTACCAACAAGAACTGTATCCAGAGCCTGATGTATTTTATCCCTCTGTGTCACAGAGCTGCATCCTTTCCAAAAACACGTCAGACGTATGGTTGCTTTGGGGCTTTTCACAGGATTTGAAAAAGCTTTCATCTTCCTGAAATACCACTTTAAGTTTGTTTAAAGACGTGGTTGTAAAAGAAACTGTATCCAACATTAAACTGTATCCAACATTAAACTCTTAAACATTAAACGGATCAGTCTGGACGGTATGTCGAACTAAGCAAGAAGACTTAAGTAATCATCTGTTGTGCTTCCAAGTCCAGAAGCTGTCTCACCGGTATGCTAGCCCACCTCACCCTATATGTGAAGTTACCTGGATAAAACCTGGGTGTTAGCTTTGCTTCTGACCAATGTCTTGATAAAAAAAACCCCAGCTCTGTTGTTAAAAATAGTTAATAGAATCATAATAAAAATAATAATAGCAACAAAGGACCAATTTCAAAATCAAGCCAATACTATTTTCCCATTATATGAAGAACTCCTCTAGGCCTTCATTTAATCACAACTGGACTATTGCAATTCCCCACACTACGTCCTTTCCCAGTCTTCATTAACTCGTCTTTAGTTGGCCCAAAATGCAGCTGCAGGGAAGCTGACTGGTGCTAAAAGTGAGCCCAGTAAAGCCCATCCATCCACCTTTGTATTTTTATGCTCTTTCGTAAAGAGGTTGTGTTTAAATGTGTTCTAAAAATAACCTTAACTTGATTTGACAAACATTGTCTTTAAATTGTGTATGAAGTTTCAAAGCAGCCTTATTGTTATGTGTAAGGAGGCTCACCAATGATGAAGATGCTGCCAACATCCTCACTGCCATTGCTCTGTGACTGGAAGTAGCGGATCGTTACTATATGGTATTGGACCAAGCTGTTATTGCCAATGTCATTATCTATAGCCAAGACCTTGATGAGCTCTGAGCCCACCTTGGCATTTGCTGCAACTCCTGAAACAAGATAGCAAAGAGGAAAGGTTACAGTGGTTCTACACAGAGTATTGCACATACATGACAGAATGCAGATTACCTGCAGTGTACTCTGGCTTAGTGAAGCGTGGTTTCTGGTCGTTGATGTCTTCCAGTTCAATGCGGACTTCCAGCAGGCTGGGATCCCGGGCAGGGTCCAGGGCTTTGGCCCGCGCTGCCCTCTGACCCCTGGGAGGGGTCCAGCTCCTGTTGCTGGAAGCCTTAATGATGATGGAGTAGACCGGGGTCTCCTCCCGGTCCAGATCCCTGTGCAACTTCAGCTCACCATCTAGACTCAAGCCAAAGTTTCCATCACTGTTTCCCCCTGCAGGAAGACATGGAAAGAATGTGTATTGAGTCATCTAAAGCACTAAAGGAATTAGCTTTAAATAGAAAAGAGAGACAGATGGATCTATACAAATGTCCTCATTATTCCAAAGCTTTTGAAGTAGACAGACTTTCATCTGACCACACAAAGGATACAAGAGCTTCCAGACAAACTGGCTGAATAAAGACGCTGTGAAACTCTTTATCCTTTATTCTCTTTACATTGGGTGGGTTAACATAAATCATATAAGTAGCAGGGAAAAGTTGAATTACATTTCTAACATGAACCGCAATATTCAACAACATGCTGCTGTGTCTGTTACAGAACACTGTATCACCTGCAATAAAGTAGTAGACGACTGCGTTCGAGCCCTCATCTGCATCCACGGCCCTGGTTACGTTCCCAACAACAGTACCCGGACGGGAGTGCTCAGGCACTGTGAGCTTCTGGTAAGGCAAGCTGCCACGCTGAGTTGCACACATACACAGACAGTTTGAAAGCACATCTTATGAACAGATTATCACATTAGGATGCATTCCGAGAGCTTCATACTCACCGGTGGTTTGAGGAAGACGGGTTCATTGTCGTCAATATCCAACAGCGCCACCTGCAGTGGCTGTGTGGTTTCGTAAGGCACTGGCTGGCCCATGTCACGGGCCACAATGATAAGCTGAGAGAGTCGTTTACACTCAGTTAGAGACACACATACCTCTACACCTCAATTCATTAACTGCACATACTGCCCACACACACAGTTGACTCACGCTGTGCAGGGCCTGTTTCTCTCGGTCCAGTTTCACAGTAGTGGTGATGACTCCAGACATGGCATCGATGTGGAAGTTTTCCCAGTCTCTGTTACCTGCTCCGGTCTGCAGGAAAGCATAGCGGACCTCTCCGTTCACCCCCTCGTCAGAGTCTGTTGCATGCACCTCATACACTGGCAGGCCTGGGGGCTGCTCCTACATGGAAGACAAAGATGGTCAGTATGTGCTTGTGTGAATCTTTTCAATTAAATCTTAAAGCTGCAGTGTAGGATTTTAGAGGATCTTCTGGCAGAAAATAAATAAGATATTTATAATTATTATTCATTACTATACAATCACCTGAAACTAAGAATCATGTTCTTGTTACCTTAGAATGAGCCTTTTCCATCTGCAGAGGGATACAACTAAATTCTGCACATCGGACCTTTAAAGGTCAACTAAAAACCTTTTGTCCCATAGTCAAATTGACATCACATAGCAAGAAGAGTATAGCTGCAATTAAATCTGCAATAACAGATTGTGATTTTGAGTAAAAGGATCTCTGCTTTTGTGTACATTTTTCCCTGCCCAAAAAAGAAGAAGAGCATACAGACAAACCAACAATAACATTCATAGGGACACGTGAATGCAGCTACCTCTGAGATATGAATAATGGTTCCATTTGCAGGCCTGACGAACACTGGTCTGTTATCATTTACATCTATGACCGTAATGATCAGGTCTGCAGTGCCCCACAGTGGAGGACGCCCCTGGTCTGTAGCCACCACAGTCAGGTTGAAACGTTCAGAAGACTGAAGCCGACGACGAGAACGCACTAGCCCTGTGTTTGGATCCAGGGAGAACGCATCTGAAAAGACAAAGAATGATCAGCGACTGAGTATAGATTTAAAGGCTGAACAAAACATAGTTTTATGCATGCCTTTTGATTGCGAGCAACATTCCTTTCACTAACTAAATATGTAATAAATAAGAACTACAATTTTATGGACATCTTTAAGAAATATCAAAGTTTTTACTGATACAGTTTTACTCCGACCAATTTATTCAGAAGATTCAGTTTGGCATTTATCAGTATATTCATACCTGAGTGGGGTCCCAGCATGCTGTAGAGTACTGCTCCATTTTCTCCTTCATCCAGGTCAGTAGCCTTCACTGTGATCACAGATGTCCCACTGGGCTCATTCTCAAACACGCTGGTGTTAAACACTCTTTCCGCGAAGCGTGGCCGGTAGTCATTGACATCAAGAACTGTCACCAGGACCTGATAAGTCCCAACAGACATGAAGACCTGAAGTATGAGGAAGTTTGCAAACACAGAATATTCCTGACAGAAGGTTATAATCAGTGCTGGGGAATAACTAGTTACATGAATGTCCTAACATTATATGTCCTACACACCGGTCCAAAGTTGCGAAGGTGCCGTCTTTTGGCATATCTACAGACAATGCAGGTCAGCAAATATCAGAGAATACTTTTCTTCTTTATTCTCAAAAAGACGTGAGCATGGGCTTCAAAAATCCAGAATTGTTGGGCCTATTTCATGCCAATCTCCACATCTTGATGAAGTCTTTGCTCAAATAAATGAATCAGCAAAATATGCTCGACTCCACCTCAGCAGCACAACTTACAGATGACAGGTCAAAGTATGTAGATCAAAGTTTTCATAAGACCTAAAGTGTATGTTCCATGTATAATATAGTTTGGTAAATGACACATCTTCAAACCCTCATTCACAAGAGATCTTTGAGTCATTACAGCCAGTGTCCTCTACCTGGACAGAGTTCTCTCTTCTGTTGTTGGAGCTGCCGCCAGGGTTGTCACGGGCAACAGCTGTTAAAGTGTAGTGGTCCTTTGTCTCTCTGTCCAGAGGAGAGAGGATATAGATCTCTCCCTGACACAAATGAGAGGAAAGGATTAGGAAGGAAGTATCGGAAACTGACTGGGAGTGGTGGTTGTATCAAGACATTTATTCAAGTATCTGACAGAAATCAAGCATGGAGTTCAAATATGTAGATTGTCTTTTCTGCACTCAAACACTTTGTTTAGACTTTAATTTCCAGGCAGGATGACGTTAAATGTTGACATCCAGCTCAGATAGGGAGCATTGGTATGGCTGATTCAACTGATAGAGTAAAGGTTAACTCACAGTGGATGGTCTGATGCCGAACTTGCCTTCCCCGTCTACAAGGCTGTACTCAATGACAGCAAAGAGGCCAGAGTCAGCATCTGTGGCACTGACCCGAACTATGATGGTGCCCAGGTCCACATTCTCAAACACAGGCTCCTACAAACACAGATAAAGACACAATTACTCTATGTCAAGTTATATGACACTTCATTTTATATATATCACTGAGACCTAAAAACATTGAGACAGAATTCTTGCTAGAAATGAATTAGAAACAGGAAGTAAAACCCCACAAACAATGGGATTTGTTAATATCTCTTAAATCATACATTTGCTAAAATGTGGCCTTTCTCAATAAATAAAATAATTACATTAACAGTTTATTTTCTTCTTTTGGTTCGCTTCTCATCTTTAGTAAACTACTGGCAATTCCTTTTCAGAAACAGATGTAACTAATGAGGAGAGAATTCATGTGGTCATCACTGTCACATGGTCTCCTCTTTAATTCAATCAAGCCTAATCCAAGGTCAAACATAGCATATTTCAATCCACTAGATCTGGGTTTTGTTGATCCGCAAAAAAAAGTAATGACTCACAGATGCCAGCCACCTAGATACGCCTGATTTTTTTCAAACAAGATCCATAAATGATTCCCCTAAAAGTGAAAAAGTAAAAAAAAAAAAAATCCTCTGCAATCATTTCTAGTTCAAGGGGTCTATTCTAATCCATTCGTTCAGCATTTTTTTGTGTAATCCTGCCGCCTTTTTTTCTTCTTAATACTCCATTTAATACCTGATATGAGGGTTGTAGGAAGAAAGGATTGTTGTCATTCACATCCACTATACGTAGATAAACCGGCAGCTCAGCTATCCTGGGAGGGGTGCCATGGTCCTGGGCTCTTATCGTGAAATTCAGCCATTGTACCTGCTCGAAATCCACCGTCTGGTTGGCCACAATCTTGCCTGAAAATGTTTAAACACAGTGATAGTAGGATTAAGACTCATCTGAACAAAAATAAATGCACAGGATGACATTATAAGTCACACATTACTTAGGGATGCTAGAAACTTTTGAACTGGCTGATATTCATAGTGCTAGTGAATTGAACATGTTTGTGGGTGCTGGTGGTCATACCAGTGGACGGGTCCTCCAGTCTGACGTATCCCCCTCGAGGCAGGTGGAGCAGCTGATAGATGACCTGGCCGTTGGGACCTTTATCTGGGTCTACAGCAGATACTGACAGCAGTGTCGTGCCTGGCTGAGCTCCTTCTAAAATCTTCTCTGTGAAGTTGGACACTCCGAAGGGCCGGAAACGAGGCGCATTGTCATTCACATCCAACACGTTAATGGTTAGTCTCGCTATGGAGGAAAAGGTCATATTGATAAGGGACAGACCGAGTGAACATAAGAAACATAGAAAATTGAACGAGGATGAAACCAAAGTAAAGTTTCCTGTTAGAAAATAGACTTACCATTAGGAACACTGCCTGACTTGTCAATAACTTCACTTGCGTTATCATGAACGGACACAATGATCTCAAATGTTGCTACCAGCTCTCTGTTGAGTGGGTTGCGTACAAACACAGCACCTGAAAGTTCACCAAGACACCAATTCATTTATCAATTTATCAACATCATGTCAAAATTAAATTATGTGAATCAAGATTTGAGATCCAAGTCTAACCAGTGTGTAAATCAATGCCGAAGGACTCCTGCAGGCCGTCCACTGGATTGTTCCCATCATCCTTTGCTTCTACTGAGATGATGTAATACTCCAGCCGGGGGTGCAGATCAGGGTCCTCAGCGGTCAGCGTGGCCACCACGACACCAGGCGGTGTGGACTCATTGACATTTATCATGGTTACAGGCTCTATAAAACGGGGCCGAGAGTCGTTTACATCATCAAGGATGACCGTTAGTGTGGCTGTGCCCGACAAGGCAGGTGTGCCGCGATCAGTTGCCATGATGACAAGGCGGTAGGATCCACGTTCTTCTCTATCGAGGGTGCTGTTGCCCACCATGACGGCTCCAGAGAGCGGGTCAATCACGAAACGGTCCTGAGCGCCGCTCTCCAGCCGATACATCAGCCAGCCATTAGAGCCAGAATCAGCGTCGGTGGCAGACAGCTGAGTCACCACCACACCTGGAAGAGATAAAGTAGTTACAAGGACACAAACACACTGTCCCAACATGTAAACCCTTAACCTTCCCACAGGGGAGAGCAACGGAAGTCTAGATAATTACAGGAAGAAATTTTAAATGATTAATTCCATCTAATGATCTGTCAGTTACAACTTAAACCTGCTGAATGTTGATTATTTGTTGTTTTTTTAAAATACGATTATGCTTCCAGCCCACTCATATACAGATCATTAGGCAGAAGATGAACCACACACCAGTGAGGCTGTTCTCAGGGAGTCGGGCACTTAAACTGGATGGGCTGAAAACAGGAGGGTTGTCGTTCTGGTCCAGGATGGTGACTGTGAGCGGGACGCTACTGTTTAGACCTCCTACATCCTCCCCAACCAGAAACAGCTCTACCCGAGGCTCCTGAAATGCCTCACGGTCCAACCTTGCCCCCTGACGCACATATATCACACCTGGAGGGAGACATAAAAACAATTGCATCACAACTTTCTTTATTTGTCTTTCTCTGTCTATTTGCTGGGGAGTCATAATGTTACCAGTATTTGCATCCACAGTAAAGAGGTCCTGCCTGGCACCCAGCAGGTGGTACTTCACTACAGCATTGGGTCCGATGTCTTTATCCTCAGCCAGAACTGGCCCATTTAACACTGTTACAGTTTTGCCTAAAGGAAGGGTAGAGATAGAGGTGGATAAGAAAAATGGTCAGAGTCAGGTCGGAATCTTTTACACTAAGCCAGCAGCCCCATGTTGATGTAGCTGTTACAGACTGAATCATTTTTTCTTGAGAGTTGGCATCAGCAAGATTTGGCTTTCTATCAACGATGAAGGTCACTGCTAAAAATGTTGCTGCTATGATAAACTAGGAATCATATTCTGCATTCAAACAATATAGCTTGTGAGTCCTTGGTAACTGGTTGGTGTTTGTTGTGAACAAATCCCTCTGAAAATGTAAAGTTGTCAGACCTTCCACCTCACCCCTAACTTTCAAAGTGAAAGAAAAGAAAAAAACTTCACTGAATATAAGCCTGATGTAAACAAAGCCAGGAAATGGGGGAGACGGTGTCACAGACAGTGTGCTGGCAAGATGCTTTGTTGTGCAGTTACAGATTGCCCCCACTCAAGGGAGAAGAGAAAGGTAGACACACCAGTGTGAGTGCTACCTGCTGCAGAGTTCTCTGTGATCTCAGCCCTGTAGCTGCTCCTGGTGAATATGGGTCTGTTGTCATTCTCATCCAGGATGGTGATCACCAAGATGTCTGAATCCTGGTGGTGTGAGACAGAAAAAGTAACAATTTTATGAGCAAAGGATAATGTTGTTGTGAGACGTCAGAACAGAGTGGTCTCGCAGCTGTTTTGCTGTGCATAAACCCAACGTTCAAAGTGTTACTGGCTGACTTCTTTTTGCAGCTCTGGGTTACAACATTTTCTCACCTTTCCCACAAAGGCAACACTTAAAGCATCTCACATTGTTTTTGTTGCAAAAAAACCTTGCAACTGCACTTTGAGAGTTTCTGAAGTTTATTTGAAGTAAAAAGTGTGCATGAGGTTCTCATTATTAGGAAGGTACAACACATGTACTCTATTCCCATAAAACCGAGCCAAAGGCTACAACGGTACTTAACTGCACAGTATCTAATTTATGCCATATAGAGACTCTCAATCAAACTAAATAAAAACAAGGAAAACAAAAGATGTCGTGAGATGATGTGACATTGTGTTGGATCACGGGAGTTCATTGTAAAACAACCACTCGCAATGAAAATGTACGTGATCTTAGTGAATTTGAAGAGGTAATTTATCAATGTTAGTGGACTTCTTTTCTCACTGGTGTTTATCTGGATGCTAAAGAGACAGGTGACATGTAGGATAATGTAAGTACTCAACTCAATGAAGTAAATAACAAAGATCGAATTGTTCTGAGACATTTGATGTGGAAAAGTACATATCATACATGCAGGAGAGATGATCTGCCTTGACCACAAAAGACATGCATAAAGAAATGTGTCCTAGATTTTTGTAATTTCCTGAAATTAAGATCTGGTGGAGAAAATCTGCAGAAAATCCTGCACAATCCTGCTCCCCTTAAAGCAAGTACATATTGGCTGCGTGCAACTCATTCAAATTGAGGTAAAACATTTGAAAAAAATTAATGAATTCCAAATTGTTACATTTTTGATGTTATTTGGAGCTGCCAATGTGCAAAACTGGGAAGTGCACCCCATTATGAATTACTCATGAGCTGACTTGAAATTAATCAGTTAGCAGTGTTATACGATTGTTTCAGTGGTCTCTCTTTGAAGAGTGAAATTACCCTGCGAGCGATGCGAGGATTCTCAGGGTTGTCTTTGACAGTGATGGTGAGTCTGTACTCTGCCACTCGCTCCCTGTCCAGTCGTCTGTTCACCTGCACCACTCCTGTCTGATAGACACAGAGAGGAAGAGGTAAGCCATCATATATTACCTCTGTAAACCCACATACTGCAACAGTATTTTCTTCAGTCTTTTCACATACAGTATATGCCATAAACTGACAAATGTGTTAGCTGGCAACATCTGCTGATCTGTTATTTTCTTTGTGTCAAGGAGGTGATATCTACAAGACTGTAGATGAAAGGGAGCAGCAACACCTGCCCCGAGTCATGTTAAACTGGCAGCAGGCATGTGAGATCAAATCTGGGAGATGCCATCCACAAGACTCACACTTGCACATGCTTTACTTTACGTCCCACCTGCTCCACATTCACCACATTAGTAAGTTGTATTTTTCTGTTTTCTTATTAAAGATCACATGAAGTTGAATGAGTGTTTAAGAGTCTAAGAGTTTTTGTCACATATGCCTTGTGTGATATGTCATCTATATTATCTAGCTCAATACTGACATACATTTTGTTTTGTTATTAATTTTAATGTTTTAATATCATGTATAATACATTTCCTGGAAAACAGAAATAAATGTATCCAATAAAATGCTTTCTTGAATTTTATGGACTCCGCCAGTTTTTGCAGGCCGGGCTGATTATTGACAAAAACACAACTTTATAACTATTTTCACTGGATCATATGCTCTGTCAAGATTTCCTACAGTTTCCCGTGATATACTTTGCCTGCTCTGCCTCAGCTCTCGGTGATTTACATTTTCTTGATGGTCAAATAGCTTTACTTGTTGATAATCATAGCTGCCATTAGTTACCTAGCTGCAAAAATAAATAAAAAAACCCTTGGTACTGTATACCCTCTTGCCAAACTGGCCTCTGTTGGTCTTGGGGGCTGTGTTAAATAGCACTCCACCAGTCGTCTCATGGGAACTTTAAAGAGTTTATTTACAGGCTGATAGGCTGTGTTTTGCTGCCCTCTCTGTCCTCTGTTTCAAGCCTGTTTCACCCAGTTGGGTGTGGTTGGATGCAGTCAGATGTGTCACTTTATTGTGCTCTATTACACCTGTAACCACATCCAAAAGGGATGTCAACAGGTCCTGGAGAACACCGGCAAATTCAACTAGAATAGCAGAGACATGTTTTTAAGGGGTTGTTGGTGACTCCACACCATCTCTTTATCTCACCGTGTCATTGATGTAGAAAGCTCCATCATGGTTGCCAGCAGTGATGTTGTAAGTGAGCAGTGCATTGCGTCCACTGTCTGCGTCTCGAGCTTGGACTCTGGCCACAGAAGTGTGTATGGAGGCACCTTCACTCACGCTGGTGTTGTGAGGCAGGTTCAGGAGGACTGGGTCGTTGTCATTGATGTCCCTAACGTGGACCCCCACCACCACCTGAAGAAAAAACATCAAGATTAAAAATAGAACTCTACCTTTTCACAGTCACTCTATTTAGATTGTGTAAAATAATGTTGGATGGATCATACAACAACTCCTTTTAAATTAAAAAATATTCATTAGGAGCTGCACAAATGTTAACATTGGATGTACATGTAAAATTATGATGCGGCCCAAACATCTACCTGGGACTTTCAGTTTCCATAGTATATATGGGCTAATGCTACCTTTTGAAATATTGCATCTTTATCTGGCACGATGATTGACTTGGTGAAGTAGTATACTGTTATTTTTTCAGTATGTTGGTCGTGTACAAACCTCACAAACCATCTGTTACTTGTAGGAAATGCACGTTTCTGTATGTTGTTATTAAATTTGCAGCACAGAAGTGAAACTTGTAAGACCCTGATTGCTCAAGAGGATATGGTGAGAGTGTGGGGCTGCTTGCATGTGTATGTTTGCGTAATGAAGGCCCACCGAGCTGTTGCGAGATGGGGTTCCCAGGTCTCGGGCTGTGACTGTGATGTTATAGAAGGCTGTTGTCTCTCTGTCCAGCTCGACGTCCTTCCTCACCCGAAGCTCGCCCTCCACTGGAGAAACCATGAACTCATCTGACAGGAGGACAGAGAAACACGCTTAGAGACACATAGTATGGATTTGATCATAAATTAATTTCTCGACAGAACAATCCAATACTAACTCTGGTGATCTCCACCGGTGATGCTGTACTCCACTTTGCCGTTGAGCCCAGAGTCTTCATCACTGGCTCTCAGAGTCCAGACCCGAGGTCCTGGCTGGCCCTCAGTGACCTCGAAGGGTCCTTCATAGGCTTTGGGAAAAGTGGGTGTCACATCGTTCAAATCTAGGACATTAACCAGCACCTGAAGAGGGAGCAAGAGGGGGTGTTAAACACATCTGTAATGAGAGAGCTGACTGATTGTGACATGCATGTGGAGGAAATAGGAAGAAAACTAGCTCTCAGTAATGTGGTTTTCTACATGCAGCTTTAGCACGTATGACTGTCTCTACCACTAGTATCATCATAGCATAAATACATTTTTGAAGGTAATAGAAGGATTCTCACAATTTGGACATCAAATTCAAACCATGCCATGAGATCCTTTAGAAATCCTTTGTTTCTACTAACACAAATACACATTAAAGGTTGCATGTATAAGAATAGACTTTGGTGTTTCTTCTAGTTTATGCATTTTATCTAAAAGTAAAGATGCTGTCCTTTTATTTTTTACATTTTTATCTCTTATTTTGTAAGAGACAAAAATTGAGGCAAAAGATTTCAGGAATATCTCCAGTGTTCACCTTGTTCCATGCGTATGTTCATGTTGGAAGACGTACATTTGGGCTGCTACTGAGAATTCCGATTATATTTATTATTATTTAAAACAACAATTTATAACCTTTTCACCATAAAAAATAATAGCTACAAAATCATGTTGAATGTGCAGTGTCTTGTCATCAGCAAATGATGACCATTTTTGGCTTGCATTACTCTGCTACTCAGTTCATCAACCAATTGTTTCAGTTCTTAAATCTAAAATGTTAAATCTAATTTTGAATATAAAACCATGTGTCTCTGATTACTGTTGTGCTGGATGTCAAGCGAAGAGCAGGATCAGGACACTGGTCTGTAGCTGTGACAACCAGGGCGTAGTGTCCATTGCTGATCTCGAAGTCCAGCTCCTTTACAGCCGTAATCCTCCCCTAAATGCACGCACATGCACATCATACACAGAGAGTTAATGATTGCTTTTGTTTTCCCAGTTGCCTGTAACACCATACTATAACAGTTTTCATGTCTCACCGTGAAGCTGTTTATATGAAAGGTCTGGATCAGGTTGCCATGAGCGATAGCATATCGCAAGGTGCCGTTCAGATCCTCATCCGGGTCGATGGCTGTCACCGTGGCGATGGTGGCACCCACTGTGTCTGGCCCTTCGCTCAACACTGTGACATACTCCTCCTCTGGAAACTCTGGAGCATTATCGTTCTCATCAACAATGTGAACGTTGATGGTGGTTGAGGTCTGCGTGAGAAACAGAGACATGAGAACACTTTTTTACAGCTGCTTCTGCTATTTATGGATTATTGTATTACACTGACAATATTTGATTCACCTCCAGCAGTTATAACACTGAAAGATTTTACCGTCACGTATCACAGCTGCAAAATATATCATTTCAGCATTTACATTGCAGTGTAGTAACATCACAATATCAAGTCAGGGAAATTAACTCAAACATGTCCTGCGACAACTTTTTTCTGCTTGATACAAAAGGAGAAATCACGGGGTCCTCATCAATGACTTATCTACAAAAGAAGTATGTGTGGTATAACTTAAATTACTCTGATTCAAGGGTTGTTCAATACATGGGAGTCTGTTGCTTGCAATCAATTTATCACCCACAGCAAGAATTACTTTGATTGTTTGATAAAGTGGTCCTCTACACAATCACCCCAATCATCAGTTACCTTGTGAAATTTCCTGTGTTTTTTCATGTTGCAATTATATATTGCCGAAAACCAACTTATCGCAATGCGGGTTTTCTCCACTAATGTGCAGCCCTGTGATGTATCATCACACTAGAGCGCAAAGATCACAACAGGACTCGAGTTGAAAGCCGAACCTACAAAACAGTAAGATAATCGGCTAAGCCATGTTTGTTATTTAAAAATAACGACCTAACAGTAATGTCTTGTCAATCATTAGTAAATTCTCTGAACGGCTTTTCTTCATCTCACGCTACAACCACTCCCACACCTTCATACATTGTTTATTACAGTCTGACTCATGAGGGTTTTGGCAAGAAGGTTATGTTCAGGTTGTGCTGTCTGTACGTATGAAGGCACATGTGACAGGTAATATGCAGGATTCCTTTAACATGGGAGAATGAAACAAGACAGTAGACTGGAGTGTATTTTGTTACAGCAGAGAGAAGATGCTTTTAGGGATCCAAAAGCTCTGATTGCTTTTCCAGTTTCACCTACTCACTCTCAAACAAGAGAATCTAAAAATGTGCTACTTGAAAGCGTGCAACTGCAAAGTAAGCAGTAACTAAAGTTATCAAATAAATGGAGTAAAAGTACAAAATCTGCATCAAAGTAAATAGCAGAGTAGAGGTATAAAGTAGCAGAAAATGGAAAAACTCAAGTGAAGTCCAGGTATCTCAACACTGTACTTAAGAACGGCACTTGACTAAATGCACTTAGTTACATTCGATCACTGTTTAAAAGTGAAGTGGAAGAAAAACAGTGGTGGATCCTGAATGAAAACACTGGGAGAATCTGATACATAAGCCAAAGTATCATTGTGTGGAGTAAAGGGTTGAGTGTTGATGTAATTCCTGCTCCACCAGTCTGACCTCCCAGTTCTCCTCCCAGTCCTCCTGAAAAGATGAACCAACTGACAAACACCCTCAGGCCGTTTCAATCTAAGTGGCAGTTGGAATTTTGCGATACTGTGATTACTGCTGCCAGCTGTTTGTTTGTATTTATTATAGAGCAAACAATGACAAATAATTACAACTGAGGTTATCCAAAATGATGCTAACTTAATCCTATATACAATATGCTATATTCATTGTTGTTGTTCAAGTTGTAACCATATTAGTTGGGCGATACTAGCAAATAAAGCAATAAAGTGCACAGATTTTGCACATGCAGTTCTGTTTACTGTCACGTGGAGATCTACTCAGCCTGTCAAACCACTTTTATAATAACATCTGTGGCACATGGTTAGCTCAGCTTGTGTTTGAAAAAACAAAGACAGAAAGTCTTTGTGACAGACTGGGTGCAAGGTGCTTGCAAGATATGGACATTTCAAGTCAAGTCAAGTCAGTTTTATTTATATGGCCCAAAATTGCAATTCACATTGCCTCAGCGGGCTTTACAATCTGTTCAGTGAACGAGATCCTCTTTCTTTAGACCCTTGATTTGAGTGGAGAAAAACTCACCCAAAAAAAAAAAAAAAAGTGAAGAAAGTGAGTATCTACTCTCCCTCACGCTGATGGAAAGTCAGTTCAAGTTTCTGAGTCCACAAAACATTCCTGGAGCTTCACAGCGCAACAGCGTTGTAGCTTTCTCCTCATGAACTGAAGTAGATGGGGACTTGTTTTACTTTTTGAATGACAAAATACAGACGGAAAAAACGAAACAAAATCCTAAACAAATTTGCAAAGAAATTATATACATCCTTTCTTAAGTGGAAGTCTTTACTGCAGCTGTTACGAGCTAAAAGTGATGTCACACACACACACACACTGTCTGAAGTGTGTGCATGAGCTTGACTGCGAATCAAGGGTGTAAATAACTTCAGTTTGGCTGCCAGGGACTTGGATTACTAGCTGTGAGGAGCCATTTTATGTTTTTGTTTGGGTTTATGTTTTTTTTTACATTTAAAAACACAACACACATACGCAGCCGACCCTGGTTTGATTCCGGCTGGAGGTCCTTTGCTGCATGTCACATCCCCCTCTCTCTCCCATATTTCCTATCTGTCTACTGCTTAATAAAGGTGTCTATGCCGGAAAAAATCTTTAAAAAAAAACAAAAAAACATCTATTTCAGTTGTTTAGGAGTATACCGAAACAGTTTTAATGTGAAGCTAAAAAGTAAAAACTAAAACTGAAACTATTATCTGCAGACTAAATGTTTAAAAAGGTTCTGTGTATGTTTGTGATTGGCCTGCTTCATCTGTGCTCTACTCATGAGGGTGTAGCAGAGAGAGAGACAGAGACAGAGAGGGAGAGAGAGAGAGACAGAGACAGAGAGAGAGAGGGAGAGAGAGAGAGCGAGAGAGAGAGAGAGAGACTCTTGACAGCAGTGGGAGGAGCCTCTTGCCTCATTGTGTCACGTTACTTCAGCGCTTCAAAGTTCAGATGCACCACATCAACTTGGAGACAAAGTGACGAGGACCTGTCAGCTGCCTCTCTGTGCTTAAAGTTGAGCGGGTTTGTTTAGTCCAAGAGCGAAGAGGGGAAAACGTTTTTTTAAAAAGTCTCCTTGTTGAATAAGAATAGCAGCAGAACAGTCTGAGTGAGGCATCAACATCCAGCCAGCCATGGAGTGGGTATTACCCTGTCGGACATCACTCTGTGGACAGAGGCTTACGCTCTGGCTCTGCTCTGCTCTGCTTTACATCGCTGGAGGTAAGAGACTCCAACTACTGTCAGCTGCTGTTTACTGTCCGGGCGTGTGTCAACTTGTCGACATCTTTCTTTAAGTGACTAGCCGCTGGACTGGGCTCACTGATGGACAACAATACGTTTTATTTTTTCCAGCTCGTTAAGAAAGTAAATGACAGGCCGAGCTAAACTCCGTGTCGTAGCCTGAGTCTGGACGTCTGAAATCACCCGGGTCAACAGGAGAAAGTTCATGTGCCTCTCTTGAGGGCTGTCAAAAGAGCTGCTGTTTACTTTTTAATAACCGCGCTCAAATCGTGCGTCAAGGTGGAGCAAGACCTCGACGTAAACCTTCTGTAAAGACTCTTTGCAGATATGTCCCTTATTTTATCTGATTTTTTAATTTTATTGTGTTTGTATACATTCATGTTGTCTGCGTGAAGTGAACACGGTTTCACGCTTTTCAGACTTGGTGTGCTGCTGCTGTTGTTTTGAGACAGAACATCTGGTGTGAAGCTGTTTTTGAAAGCCCCTCCCATGGGATGTAGAGGAGTGTAAACCCACCTTATACTAACTCTTTACGACAAAGCCGCAAATTGAACACTGGCCGTGGACGTTTTTAGACCGAAGAGTCGTAAAATATTCAGAAACGTACACAACTTGGTACATAAAATCAGGGAGGCATTCCTGGGCTGTGTGTATGGTGAGTTCAAGGACCCGTGCCTCCAGAAATAAAATGAGCTATGGCAAACTTTTTACAATAAATAAATGAATAAATAAATAAGTGTGTAATCAGCTTTAATCAAAATGCAGTGATTTTTTTTTTTTTTTTAAAGGACTTTACATGAAGTTAAAGGAATTGAGGCTGGAGGAGACAGGAGAAACAGCTGTTGCCTTCAGGGTTCAGTCTGTTTCACTCAAACACCCCTGAGACCTTACAGAGGTTATCAGTTGTCGGCTTTAGGATTTGGTTTATGTAGATAAGCTCGTGAGATAAGTCTGTCAAAGGCTACTAGTGTTGTTTGCTGAATTTGAGTCTGATCCACCCCACACGCAAATCTTCCTATATGTTGTTCACAACACGTTTAAATTTAAAATGTTTCCAGATACTAAGATATCTATTACAAATTATCTAAAGTCAATCTGTAGTGCATGTTTCTATATATAGCTATAGTTTTTAAAAAAAAATCATGTACGCAGACCTGTAAAACTCAAGAGGCTCCAGTAAAAAGTCTAACTTTAGGTCCCCGTGGTGCCCTCCCTTCAGCCCTGATATGCCGTCTTTGTTTGGAAGTTTCCTTCCTTTCAGCCTATGATGAAAACAGCTGTTTGTGCCCTGGCCAATAATGGGTTTCTCCTCCGCAAAACATGACTTGAGATAAACAGAGCAATAATCAGTGGCTCTTTTCCTCCCTGTCGGGATAAGCATTTAACTCCCTGTGCAGGACAATGGCACAGTCAGAAATGGTCAATAAACTCCACAGGATGTGAGTGCCCACTCCTTCTCTGTCTCAGCTACTTTCTCCTCCTGTTGTGTCAGAGCCTCAGTCGTGCATTGATCCCCTGTCCTAAATTAATAAGTCATTATTAGGGTGCAGCTCTAAAAAATGGTTTCCTGGGTCAATCTCATCAACGGGAACAGGCCTGACCGGGGAGGGACTGTCAGTGAGTGTGTTGACGTGCAGCAGCTGTGTGGGCACACACTGCATGAGTAATAAGAAGACAGTGGAGGAGGGGGAGCTCCTTTGTTCTTTTCTGACTTTTGCGGGTATCACAAGGGTCTGTCAAACATTTGTAGCTGAACGCTTGGTAATGGATGCTTAGTATGACGAGAGTATGATGAGTAAAATATGCCCACGCACATCAGTGGCCCTCATACTTCTAGTAAAGACGCGTTTCCCACACTGGTGATTCTATGAACAGCCCAAGGGTATGACATTGACAGTCACTGAGAGAACCTTGGCTCTGCTTTTAGTCACAGCGTTAAAAAAAAACAGCAACCTAAAGAGCTGTAGTGGGTAAAGATCTTAAATATTTATAATAGAAACAATATAGCCACACTGTCAGTAGTGAAAAGGATCAAAAATGAGAGAGGAAGCAGACAAACTAGTTTATAATAATTAGGTCACATTCTTAAAACTATGTAATACAGCACTTTTACTGTTTGAAAAATATAAAAAGCCCATATGCACTTTCCAAATGACATTTAATCTGTGTGGTTGCTGCAGTTAAAAAAAAAAACAACAACCTTTGAGTGATGTTGTAAATGTGCATTTTGAGCAGCATTATGCAATCCTGTAGTAACATTGCTAAATGACGTACATAAAGAGGAAGTTGTTTAAGTAGCACTTGCGCAAATAAGTTTATCACAAATTGGAGCACAAAGACACAGCAAATGGCTATTATTAAATATCATGGATCCCTGCACATGGTGACCTTCTTCACTGACCTGTAACCAACTTCTTCTTATGACTTGGTGGCCTGAAGTGCCACATATTAACACTTCCTGTGGCTGAGGAGATGCTTAATTTATGTCTTTGTTATGCCAGGAGCTTCACCTGAAACTTTCTGTGTGTAGAGGGGCTAATCAGGGATCCTCCTGCTGGTTTCATTACCGCCCTGTAATGGGTTGGATAATCATTACCATTACAGTAGGTGTGAAAAAGGGTGGGACTTGAGGTGTGTTTGTGGGGGGAGGAAGCAGCTGTTGTACAAACACAGGTAGAAAAACTCATGCCAGTGAAAGAACACTAGATTCACCAGCAGGGTTTATTCAGTAGCCTGTGCTGCATCATCACCCTATTAATACAGAAGAGTAATAGAAGTATACAGAAGTATACTTTTGCTGCAGTAGATCAAATAGTTAGACTTGGTATGAAGACATGTTTAATTAATTCACACAGGCTGTGCTGCATGTCTGAATGTAAGGAGGCTGTCAGAGGCAACATGTCCGAAACAGGCTGGCATTCAGCCTTAAAACAAAGGAGAGCCTGTTTCTGGGCCCTGAGGGGCTATCAGGATCCTGAGAACGGAGATCAGAGAAGGAAACTTAGCTCTATAATGGAGCCCAAACTCGGATGTCTGGTGTGCACAAGTGACAGGAACCTTGTCTGTACCAGACATGGGGCAAAGCTTGCTGTCTGTTTATACCTGATTGTAACCACATCAAGACAGCTCACAGTGTTGACACAATGTTAACACCACCCAGCTGCAACCTTATATGCTTTAAAATCACATTCTTTGTCACTAAAGCTGTTTACAAAGGTCTGGTCTTGTAAGTAAGGCATAGCTGAAATACATATGATTATGACAGTATTTCCCAGCTGGCAACCTCCACTTCAGCCAGGCAATATTTAGAATTAAATGTATATTTTAACACATTCTCAACAGAAACTCTCCATCCTGCAGCTGAAATCCATCTCCACTAGTGTAAATGGGGTCAGAGTTGTCAAAAAGAAGGGCATTGAGGAAGGCAGGGCGGGTGTGAAACAGGAGAGGCAAAGGGCTTCCCCTCCTATTGTCCCATCACGCAGGCAGGAACAGCCGTGGGGGCAACAGTTTCACTTTAATCACCCTCCCTGTTCTTCCTATTGCTTTTCCTGGCGCACAATGGCTACTCCACAGCTCAGTCACACACACAGGAACATGGCACGCACCTCACGCTCTGTGACACTTACACAGGATGTGCACTTACTGAATATACAAACATGCACAGCTAATCAAAAAGGAAAGGTTGCTGGCTGGTCAGCTACTGTATTTCCACTCCAGCACAGTGTAAACCTGCCACTTAAAACAGTTATGACATTTAGGACTAGAACAACTCATGTGCTTCCTCGTTTATATTCTGGCTGACCCAGAAGGCCTGATGCATCTGCTGCCCTCTCAGGAAAGTAGTGGTACTGCACAAAAAACAACCAATACTTAGTTCATGGTTAAATCTATAGTGAATCACACAAAGCTGCTACTGAACTGCTCTCTGTGGGTTTATACTTTCAAGCATGTTGCAGTCCAATCTGTGATGTATCAGCAGCATGTGTTTTGTTTCTGATGTTAGATGGAGAAAACCTGCAGTGACATCATTACTGATTGGGGTGTAGGTAGAGGTGTAACCTGCTTGAGATCTGCAGGCCGTAAGAAGCCGTGCAGCAGCAGCTGGAGCTTTTCAGAGTCAGTATTAAGAATTAAGGAGCCAGACATAAGCGAGGAGTGGGTGCAGTGTTCGCGTGTCTGGGCGACTCAGGAAGGAAGTCCACTCCTCAAATACTTGCAGATCTCTGATCCATGGTGCTACTGCAACAATACACACTTGCATGCATGCTTCTCTTTCACTGCAGTCCACCCCCACACACACTCACACGTAGCCTTCCTGTCTCCTTTGCAGCACTGATCATTCTGGGATGCCAAACCACACCGCAATCTGTTACAGATAAGGAGGGTAATGATCTGTTTAAGACTGAGAGTGACAGAGCTGGTCTCTTGTTGTACATGCTGGATATATGAGAGTCATTCATTATGTGTGTTAATGCTGTACTGTGGCTGTGTAGTGTGGGGCCCTTATAGAGAGTGGTATTATATAGCAAGATTTACAGAATAGTTTCAGAGGACTTAGCCTGTGGATATGTTCGTTTGTTGCGTTATAAAATGAAATAATCATTCAGAGCACACATTAAAGAGTTTGTCTATTTGTGCTTTTCACTGCTGCACTGCAGAAGTCAAAAAAGGATGTGGTTAAAGGCAGTGTGTGAGAGGTAGGACGGTTGAAGCAATATGAAGAGAAACATCGCACAGCTGTATATTTGGTTTCCTGATGTACTTTAAAGGTATCTGCTGAGTTTTCTGAGAAGACTATATCACAGCACTTTGTGGGCAATGGGACCACACAGCATTAGTCATTGTATAATCAGACACTGCAGAACACAAGTCTGTTTCTATACTTTTCTTGGTTTGAAGGCTAAACAGATGTTGGTGAGGTCTTGTATATGTGTATCTGTGGCTGTCTGAGGGTAACAGGCAATTTAACTCCCACAGGATGTTAATACTATATTGACTTTAGCTAACCACAGTACGAATGTGAAGAACAGGAAACAAACTGTGCTCACCAAGAAACACACAGACACCAGGAAGCGCGTAGTGTTCAGAAATAGGGCTTAGAACATTGTTGGACATTAAGTCCATGCTGGGACTGGCAGTTATTGAACTATGATTATTTGTTATGACTTGTAGTACCAGGCAGTGACTTTATCTCACTCAACTTTATTTTATGAACTAATTTAAACAAAAGTGTGATTTACCAATTTCCTTTTTTAACATGTTATCTAATGATATCAGGGCTATGATTTTCCAAGGAACATCATGAGGTACCTGCATTAGCAGAAATTATCTATAAACTTGATTGTTGGGTTTTTTATCTTCAACCCTTTTAAACTCTGTTTAGATTAACTGTTCCACGCAGCTCCTGAATATGACTAGATAGATATAATAGATTTTGTATCATGGAAAAATGTTTTTTCTTCGTCACCTGACATTTTTATATATATATATATATGTATATATATATACATATATATATATATATACATATATATTCCTTACTTGTCTTCTTCTCTCTCCATCTAAAGGCGAGATGTCCCACGCCCACTCCACACTGAGTGTATCAGCCCCCCACCTGTACTACACCTGTCCCGAAGGTGCAACTGTCAAACTGCTGTGTAACCAGAGAGGCAGTGCTTTGCACCCCAAAGATATCTTGAAGGACAGCTGGCTTTTCACACCCCACAGTGACCAGCACTGTACAGGGCGGACCGGGCCCACGCCATACTTTAATTGGCCGTTTGCATGGCAACCACAGCTTGCCGCCAGGATTGCATTTTGGATCTTCAGAGCAAAACTTCTGGGTGCTTCTGCAGAACGTTACCCATGCTGACCAGGGTCGCTACTGCTGTATGGTCATCGACATCCAGGTGGATCATAAACATGGTTCTGTTGTGCAGAAACCTCATAGCCACGTTGTTCTTCAAGTGACACCACGTAAGGACATCATATGTTTGGCTGTGAATGCGTAGGAAATTAGTACATAGTAAATTGATCAGGGAATAAGTTAAACCATTGTGGCGTTCACAATGTCACTAAGTAGAACAAGTTTATGTTAGCTACCCAGATTCTACATTATGTGGTCTATACGAAACCTCATTGTGTTCTATGACATTGTCCGTAAATGTCATATACAGTTGTTGCATCTGTATAGGAGAAACATATAGTTAATTTGTTCTCTCTTTCCAGGGAGAAATGATGGAACTCAAAATTGCACTGTCTGGGATCCCATGCCACCTGGAGGTACGGCACCTCATTGAAGCCTTCATAGTCAATAGATGACGTGCTAACTATTCTGTTTATTTAACTCTCAGTCTCTCTGTTGCTTCCCCAGGCTCTGTGCCAGTGGCCCTGGCCGTAGCAGCCTGCATCTTGGCTCTGCTCTCCCTGCCTCTTATTCTGGTGCTTGTGTACAAACAGAGGCACAGCGCCCATTCGAGCAGACGTATGTATGACTGATATGCACAAACAAGCATACACGCGCGCACACACACACACACACACAATCATTTCCACAGCCATGCAATGGGTCGAATATAAATCTCTCACACTGGGTTCCCCATAGTGTTTTGTCCGACACACATTTCCTGTCAGTGAGGTGGATTAACTGTATTTCACACAGTAGGAAGCACATTCACACTCAATCTGTGGTGTTCCGCTCTGTTTCAATTCATTCACAATGGCCCATTTCCTGTTTCCTCTCTCCCAGGTGCACAAGAGCTGGTGAGGATGGACAGGTAAGCTTTCCCACAGTCTGTCAGGCAGCTGGTTACATTGACCAGCTACAAAACACAGCTGCTCTTTAGAATAATAACACTTTGTACATGGATATTCTACTGTTTGGTGACCACAACATTTCCCTCACAATGGTTACATTTTAAGCCGAACAACCTAATGACAAACATGTTACAACTCTGCAAGTCATTCCTATGAACCTTTGTTTGCCAAAGAGCTACATATAGCTTTCAAACACCAGCAAAACATTAATACAATCAGTTGGAGAATTTACTTTTATTACAATACAACAAGAAGGACTTCTGCCCAGGAAATCTGTGGCCTTTACACTGATAGTTGTATGCCACTGAAATATGTTTTGTGGGAAATGTATTGGATTGCTTTTTGGCACAAAGGGGAAAGATTTTTATGGATTACAAAGGAACAACTTCACCATAATAATTACATGTAGACAGCCAACTGTAAACTATTGTGGTGTTGTATTTTTTATATTTTTTATATCTTGAGCAACAGATGAGTGTTGAAACTGTTTCTTAGGTCATATTTGCAATGTCTTACTCATTGAGACGCTTCTCTTTGTGTGGATCTGTGTGTGTGCTCAGCGAGGCTCATGGCCATGAGAACCCTGTGTTTCTCGGGGGATCGCCACAGATTAAGACCCGCACTGTTTCTCAGATCATGACCAGGCAATCCTCAGAGACAGGACGCCACCTGTTGTCTGAGCCGGGAACCCCCCTTTCACCTCCTGCGCATGGGGACGTATTCTTCCCAGTAGAAGGTAGGAGACAAACACAAATCTAGGGCTGCAACTAATGATTATATTTCATTATCGATTAATCTGCTAATTATTTACACGATTTATCTTCTGATCTATAAAATGTAAAAAAAATACATGTGAAAACTGCTCATCACAAAGCCTCAAAGTGACGTCTTCAAATTGCTTATTTTGTCAACACAACATTCTAAAACCCAAAGACTCTCATAAATGACAAAGCACCAAATCCTCGCATTTAAGAAGCAGGAACAAGCAAATGTTTGACATTTTTGCTTGAAAAATGACTTTTTATTGATTATCAAAATAGATGCTGATTAATTTCCTTTTGATCAACTAATCATCTAACTGTTGCAGCTCTGCACAACACAGCATCTTATAATACAGGGCACACAGTATTCAAGCCATAACAGAGAAACTGATACAAGGGATATACAGTAAGATGGGACACATTGCCATTTCTTGTTTATAGACGCTTATCAAAAAAGCGGAAAAACTAAAAAAATCACCCAGCATAGGCTGAGGTATTCCATCATCTAACCTCTTCTCTGTTTTGTTCAGCTCCTTAGCCTGTCTCATACCTCTATCAGAGCAGCTCAGTAACAAGGAACGCTGAGTATGAATTATCTCAGTTTTGGAGTGGGTGTGCACTGTATCCATTTGTAGGTCATGCTTTATCGACTACATTCTGAATGCATTCAGTCTGACTCACTTATCATTCACTCAAATCATGAACAAATGTGTTTATGTATTTGCACGTAATAGTGTTACACAAGGACATAGTTCTGGGAATACGTATTTCAAAATGTACACTCAGTATGTTAAAAGACTCTGATGCAATCAAAGAACAGCCCCGGCTTTTCATACTTTTGCTGAAACATCCTGCGTGTGGTGGAAGTGTTGGCGGAAAGATGTTCACATTCTTTTGCAAAACTGCACGCTCACACTCAAACCAGCTGGGTTGTCTCTGATATGAAAAAATATTCGGTGTAGGGAGTTTAATTCCTCCTCCCCACACAACCGAAACCAGCTCCTTATGCTGTCATCATCTGAATTCTTCTCTAGCCTCGCTCGCAAGTCATTCTCCACCCATCAGCACTCTCATTTAACACTAATGGCCCCTTCAGCCTTTCTCTCCAACTCGACTTGAAATAATACTGAAACATTAGTTACGGTGAAGGGGTTCAATCCTGAGTGTTTTTCTACCGATTCCCGGGGCACCTGCGCAGACATTCCAGGCATACTGAGGTGGATTGCCCCGTTTCCTGCCAGCACGGTCTGTGATGGTACAGAAGCAAACTTACTGAATATCCACCCTAAACCATCACATATGTTATGGCTATGACCCTGAACAGTTTAGTGTTCAAACATGAGCATGTCTCACTTACACACAGAGCAGTTGGTCCGTTGACATTTTGGAAGTGACAAGTACAGAAATAAGGTAAAACTAGGCCACAGATGCTGCAGTTTTGCCCCATGTGCCCAAATAGAATTCTGGTAATGTGTAAAAATGCTGATAGTGGGAAAACCGTCGATTATGATAAGTGACAGATGGAAACTTCCGCTGCCTGATTGCCTCTCAGATTATAGCTCTGCTTCTCGTCTAAAGAGCCCCACAAATATTGATAAACTATCAAAAATCCACAAACTGTAACCCTATCTTACACATATCTCAAGGTGGATTTTCCCTGCAAGGGCTCATTTCCTTCAGCAGTCTACAAAACGAATGCAGAATACACAGTCTGTTTAAGGTTTCATGTAACGTGGATAAAGCCTCACTTCAGTTTTTGTCTTCATCTTTTTTGGCCCGCTGACCTTCAGCTGAGCGGAATTTGACGTGCAGTAGTTCCCTCTTATCTTCAGCATGTTGCAACTCAGACGTAGAGCGTCTTAGTTCCCCTTTGTAATGCTTTTCCAGTAAAACACGTCGTTTTCTGAGAATTTTATTAGTCTTTCTGTGTACAAGTCTATGGAGACAGAGGCTGGGAAACGGAAATTATGATAGTTTTAACAAGATCTGTTTTGAAAAGATTTTGGGCAGGACGTACAGTTTCAAATGTGCAAACTCCCTTAAAAGAATATATCCACATGTCAGCATACAGACATGAACTGTGTGTTTGTGCAGGTTGATACATGTGGATTACCTGCTATCACATCTGTGCTCTCACTGACCTGCACTTTTTTCTATTCCAGACAGCATCCTTGAGTCTCCGGAGTTCCTGCAGGTTTAAAGGTGGTAGAACCCTTGTTCATCGCTCTAACTGCTGATCTGGAGACAGTCCTGCAACTCTCTTCCTCTTCTGTCTCACAATAACTTCTGTCGGGATTGTTGTCTGTACATTGTCTGGACCGCAGGAGGGAATGGAATCCGTTTTCTTTATTCAAAAAAACTATTTCCACCTGCGACAACAGCTGGAGGCTAAAAGCAAAGTTTTGCTTGTGAGTGCTTATGTAGTGGCAGGGGCTGGGTTTGTTTGTGACGTTCCATCTTAACATTGACAATGGTTTGTGGATGCCCGATGATTGAGAAGAACCCTGAGTGGTGTGGGTGAGGGTTCCGCCATGTTAAGAGAGGTAAAAAGTTTTTGCGGCAATCTGACTTGCTTGGTATAATTCAAACAAACTGAAAAAAGTGAATTCGAAACTGAAAAGGGGTCTAAACATTAGACTGTTGCTTGGATTCTTCTGTATGATTTGGCGGTTCAAAGCATTGCTGCCTCAGTGACAGCAACAAGCTCCTCTGTTAGTTTACAAAACCAGGTGCCTTGTTTCTGTTCAATTTCGTGCCAATATTATTTGACAGAAGTGATGATTATTAATTATCAATTGCCATCAGTTACTGGAGTAAACTTAATTTTGATTTTGTGTAGCGCTGATGATGTAAGACAAGACTAACCAAAACTGTCCAGTGAATGTGTCTCACTTCAATTTTAGTAAGTCAATGGGAACACAAAACGAACTGGAACTAAAAAAAGATGATGAATCAGGTGTGAAAGCGACGTCAGGTTTTCTCTCATCCCTGCCATTTTAACAAAGTGCTCAAATAGCTTCATGCCAAAGGAGGCTCAATCGTCAGAGAGCTGCGATAATTTGTCGAAGTTGAGTAATTTGTTTTTAAGGCTTTACAGTGTTTTCCTTTACCATTTCCCCTTGGCCTCAGCTTCATTTATCTTCTCTCTTTCCTACCTCAGTTGCTCTCAGCTCTGCTGCTCTAAATATTTTCCTATCTTCCTGTATGCTCAGAATTGCAGCACTTCACAGTGGCCTTAAATACAGTATATTTAGAAAGTGCTGAAAAGTGCACTAAGTATATGGAAAAACAAACTGTTGGTTTTATTGGACCACAGTAGTTTATGAATGGCATTCTCACGTGTGTACAGTTGAATAATAAAGAATAAAATGATGAATGTAGCCTCACAGATTCACCATCATAAAACAGTTTAAATCACTGCCGTCTCAACGCTGTTTTTGTGAATCATTTCCTTTTTTTGTTTTTAATGTGCCTTGATTTATTTGTTGAGATGATTATGTTAATGTTTTTTCTGGTGCAATGGAATGTTAAAAAGTAAATATTGTTTAGCAAAGGAGTGGCGGAATGACATTGGAATGGTAACCATATCTTATCATGGTAGATTGAGAAAAAATAAGAAGTGATGCAATGATGTTCCTACTTAGTCTGCGTATGTGTGATTGTGAGAAACCACTGGTGGTTTTGTCATATTGAGGTAAAATGTGTACAGCAGGTGTTCGGCGGAAATTATCTCCAAATGATGTGTAGCAAGTGTGTAGGACAGGGTATGTATATACAGTGTGTTTGTGTGTGTGTGTGTGTTTATAAAATCCGGGTTATAGTTTCAAGAGTAACTTTGTGGTCTGCTTTAAAAGTGTGTGTGCACACTTGCATGCAATGTTGCATCTGTATGTGTTAACTGTCTGTTTTATACTGTAAAAAAACTTCCATTAGACATCGACACAGAACAGTTCTGCTAAAGCCTGTTTGTTCTATATATTGCATTTAAATTGTCCCAGTTGTAGCTTGTAAAATAAAGTGAAGCTCTTAAACCTTAAAGCCAATGTGTCGTCTTTGAAATCATTGTTCCTTTGAACTGGCAGGTCTCCAAAACCATCACTACACATGGACGTGCTGCACTTGCTGCCTAGGGAGCCATTACAGACGGCACAAGGTTGTTCCACTTGTGTGCCTCTAAGATGGTGTACACCAGAGGGAGACTGGCATTGAGGAGAGAAAATGATAAAACAATCTTAGTATCTTGTTTTATGAGAAGAGACAGAGAGCTGGATGGGTGGAGGATATGAGTGCTGCTGGCCATTTCCACCCTTCAGTGCTTTTCTGCAGTTCTACATTAGCTTTTTATAACATATTAGCAGGAAGATCATTATTATAGGGTTGTACTGTGTGACCTAGACAGGCAATCAAAAAATAAAAAACACACAGCCACATATGTGCAACTTTCTCTTAATGCAGGCATATATGTAGGTAGCTCATGTTGTCTGTGCTTTTAAATGTGACATTTCTAAACAGGAAAGCAGCAACATTCATCTTCCTCTTTTGGAAAATTAGACGTGTGGCTTTCCTGTTTACAGAAGGTGTTTCCTGTGCCTTCACAGCTGATCGGCTCATACAGAACATCATTCCACCACTGTATTTTACCTACAGTGCAGACTATGTGAATATATATATATATCCTTTATTTAACCAGGTAAAAAACTCATTGAGATTTAAAACCTCTTTTCCAAGAGAAGTTAGAGCCACCCAGTTAACTGAAATATTATGGAAATTTCAATATGGCTAAGTGCAATGTATTGATAAAGGTACAATGTGTGACAAAACATCATTATAATTAAGTATTGTTCTGCTGCAGAGACGTCTAAAGTCCCTAAAGGCACCCCCCAAGTTCATTTCACCATAAACCGATCAGATTGACACCTCTTTGTAGAGGTTACTGCTTTTAGTACGTAAAAAAGGATGTCTAAAGATACATTATTTCATCATAATATGTAGACTTGAAAAAACAACAAAAACTGTATCTGATATGTTGACATATCACCTGCTGTTCCTTAAATCTTACCGATCGAGTTGGCGTTCCATCATCTTCCACAGTGACAGTGAGTCGGTACTCTTGCTGGCGCTCTCGGTCAGGAGGGGCCGGCCGCGTCACCATCTCTCCAGTCACGCGGTCCATGCGGAAGGTCAGGTCCTGGTTTCCAGCGGTGATGTAGTAAAACAGCATGGCATTGGGACCGATGTCTCGGTCTGAAGCCATCACACGGAGGACGGACGTACCACCTCCAACATTCTACGATTTACGTTATCAAAAGAGCGTCTTTATTGATGAAACTAAAGAAAATCCAGAGATAAGTCAAGCTTGGATAAAATGAATATCATGCTGCATGTGATATGTGAGGGCGTCCCTACCTCACTGATGCTGACGTTGTAGCCCCTCTGGCTTTCAATAACAGGTGCATTGTCATTGACGTCTAAGATATTGATGGTGAGGGAGTGATCTGTGTGTCTGGGAGTCGAGCCATTGTCACTGGCACGCACCTGTAAATGCACGCACATGCACTGGTGTCTACTAGTATGTAAACCTGACCATACATTTGAACACATTGCCTAAAATCAGAGTGTATGCACTAAATGTCTTTGTGAAAGATGCTGTGTCATGTCTTTGATGCAAAAATATCGAATTGAATGATATTTTGAAATGATCAGTTCAAAACCTAATAAAAGGTCACTTATTATTTGTATAGGTCAGTGTTGTAGTGCAAGTAAAAAATAAGTGTCTACAAGTTACATGTCCATATAGATTTGTGGTGAATGATGTTACAACTACATGTGGATTGCCGGCTGACCTTCAGTAAGTAGCGGTCTACTGACTCTCTGTCCAGAGGTGCATTGACATAAACCTCCCCATAGGTGTGGTTCACTGTCTTGATCTTGAACACATCCTCCATATTGCCTGCCACTAGAGTGAAACTGACCTGAGAAAAAATATTGAATCAGAATGAGACCAGGGGAGGGTGGGACTGAGAGTGAAAGAATAAAAATGCCACATGACAACAGCAGTTTATGCTCAGTCAGAAACTAAATTAGCCATGGTGTAAGTGAGAAATCATAACTGAGAGACAGGATTAGCACAAGCAGAATAAAAAAAACTCATGTAGTTAACAGTATGTAGCTGTCTGCAAGCATGTATGGAAGCTAGAAGTGATGAGAAAAATGCTTTGTGGTCAACTTTAGTGGACCACTATGCTGAGGTGTCAAAATCAAAGTAAGCTGATGTGAAACTGAGGCAAGCTCAGTTTGACTTAATGGACTGTAATGTGCTGAAGTCAACAGTTATAGTACTCATGTCATATGAAAAGAAACATAAACCAAAGTTCGTCAAATATAACTTGTAAGTTCTCATATTCACTCTTCTGAAGCCTGGTAAATCATGGTTAATGGCGATTTATTAATGTTTAAGTGCCACATATAACATATTTTACATTTAATTGGAGATTTTTCTGTATCCACCAGAATGAGTCAGTTTTTTCCCCAACGTTCCTCTTTTTTCTCACCAGTCCATTTAATCCGGCATCTCTGTCCCTTCCCAGCACCACTGCCACTTTTTTCCCCATGGGAGAGTCCTCTGCAATGTCCACTGAGGTATCAGATGTGATGTCAAACTCTGGACTGTTGTCATTCTCATCCAAGATGGTGATTGAAACCTGTCAAGAGAAGAGCTCAAATGTCAATGTCAATTGCCCTATCAATGCAATACTTACCTTTGAGGTGAATCAAATGGCCAAAACTTAAAAATACTAAGAAACAGAATATGAATACATTTCATGTAGCATTTAAAAAGAAGAGCAAGTCTTACCTTCTGCTCTTCCAGTGAAAGATGCAATGAAGAAAATAGGAATGCCATTAAGCTTTCTACAACAGAACAGACCCATACTGTAAAATAGAACTATGTACTTGAAAAGAAAGATGAATCAACACAATTTGGAATGAAGCGTACCACAGTGGAGTCCTTTTTAGGTCCTCCATCATCAGCTACAACAGTCAGGGTGTACATGTCCCCTTTCTCTCTGTCCAGCAGGCCGGTCACTGTGATGCGACCCTGAAACACAACACACATCAGCAAATATCTCCACCCTCATAAAGATTCCATACAAGATAGAAAATGTGACACTCAAGGAGCAAGAACAGAGGTAGAGAAATACCGACACATCACAAGAATCAACCAAAAGAAAATCCCCATTTCTCGTCTATCAAAGGAAACAAATGACTTCAAAGCAAACAAGCTCTTTGATCAGCTTACAGTCGTGCAGCAACAAGAGTGCTAGCTTAAATCACAGAGGAAGAGGTGTTATTGAATCGCACTGCGGTTAATGGATGGAACATATTTGACAGAAGGTGGGTGTAGTCTTTGAAGTATACAAAAAGAAGGCATGTGCATTGTGCTCATATCATTAGGGACCTTTCCTCCACTGCTCCCCAGCTCACCGTGACACTGTCTATCTTGAAGAGGGCCAGGGCAGCAGGTGACGTATCAGGGTCGAAACGGTAGGTCAACTGGTTCAAGTTGTCAGCCGACTGGGCCTGCACTTGCACAACTTCTGTCCCTGTGGCGATGTTCTCAAGCAATGAAGCCTCATAACCGGCGGAGAGGAAGGCCACGGCTTCATCCAGCTCATTAAGCAACGTGACGTAGACCGTGCAAAAGCCTTGGTGGAAAGGTGAAGCCTGGTCAGTGGCCGAGACATTCATAAGATAAGTGGTCTTGGTCTCATAGTCCAGGTAGTCCACAGTGGTAACCAGGCCGGTGCTCACATCCACTTCAAACTTGCGATCTGAGCCGGATACAAGGGCGTAAGCAACGGCACCACCATCACCTGAGAAAAAAAGAAGTGGATAGATGTTAGGGAAAGTAGGCAATAACCACTTTAAACTTGCATTTTTCATGTTCCTAGGATACTCAACTTGAAAACGTAACAACATTGTTACACCAAAGCTATATATACACACACAGCACAGCAACAGCTTCCTCCATTCTGTGTTTTATTTAAAACTGTTTCCGTCGTGCTGTTCTGTAGCTGATGTTTTGTTTCAGGCGTGCTCTAATGATTTGGAAAATGTATGTCACAGCACCAGATGCGTCATACAGTAAACTGAAAAACACTGCACAACATGGGAAGTGAATAGAGGAAGTCTGTACTGTTGAGCAGAAGTGGAGATTTGAAAGCCAGTTAAAGGGACGGCCATTTTTTGTGTGGAGTTATATAACAAGGTAGATAAACTGTACAGGATTTGATATTCCACATTGGAGTGGCACCCACTAGTGTAAGGGTTGGTGACCTGCAAACAACTGACCTACAGAAATGCGACCTGGGCAGAATCTGGAAATTTAAAGCCACAGTCAGCTAAATAGCTTTCTGTTTTGGGTAAAACCTGATGTTGTGAAGAGTCGAAAGCCAGACCTGACATCAAACAACTGCACTCACCAGTGTCAGGGTCTGTGGCACGCACCACAATCACAGAGGTGCCGATGCCAGCTGTCTCCCTCAGGCCTAGACGGTTGTATTGTTGCTGAGTAAACACTGGCACCTCGTCATTGGCATCGTCCACATATATGATCACCTGCCGGGTAAGACATACAATATGTGCATCAACTATACATATCATGTTTGAGGAAATGACATGTGCTTGAGACCACAAGCATAAATATCACATATCCTGGATCTCCTTAAATCTGCATTTCTAGAATACATTTGTTATTAGGAGTCAACAGGAGTGTGCAGTTTTAAAAAGTATACCACATTTTTCTTTTGAATATTCAAATTTTCATCCTCTATAATAAATCCGACCAATAACTTCCACAATACTGGAAACTACACATTTATTATGAAGCACTGTGATGAAACTTGCACATGTACCAGCTTCTTCCCCATTCTCCCCCAGCTGTCCTCCACTTCCTCACCCTCACAGAGCTCCTCATGCTGCCCTCATCACTGTTGTAGGCTTCCACTTCCAACATATGGGAGCTGCTGGTTTCTCTGTCCAGAGCCCTGAGGCCTCTTGTCACCAGGCCTGTCTGTCTGTCTATGCTGAAGAGATTGTTGCTGTTCCCTGCACCACACACCAACACACACACACACACACACACACACACACACACACACACACACACACACACACACACACACACACACACACACACACACACACACACACACACACACACACACACACAGACACACACAAACAAACATAGAGCGGGAGAGAGAGAGAGAGAAAGAGAAAGAGAGAGGGAGAGTGAGACAGGAAAAGACATGTCTACAAAAATGCACATTTTAGCAAAACATTTAATCCAGTCTCTGGGTCTAGACAATTTTAGTTGCTTCCAATGCAATTTAACATTTCGAGAACCTGTCATTACTGGTATTTTCACTGTGGTGGGAGCAGCCTCATACACACTGACTGCCGCCAGACAAGAAAAAGAGCACTAGACGTCAAAAGCTTGAATCATTGAAACTTTTTCTTGGAGATGTTTTTTCATCATCTATTAACAACACACAAAAAAATAAATGCTTTAAACTAGTGCAGAAAAGGTGAGCAAAGACCACCTGGTACGAAAATCAAAGTAGAGCAGCACTTACCAGTGAGGATCCTGTATAGAACTCGACCATTCTCCCCCTGGTCTGCATCTGTAGTTTGAACCTGTAAAGACAATCACAAGCAGAGAGTAGGTACTTACAGTAAGAACTTACCAAACAAGGGACACAAACAAATCCACAATACTCACTTACAAAAACAGCCCAGTAAAAAATAGTGGCAGTTAACATTCCTGCAAACCACTGATACGTCCACATTTGTATGTGTCATAGGCCGACATGCCATATTGATTCTGTCATTTCATGTTTACACTACATGTTGCTGGTCTTGCGACCCCTTGTAATATCTGTAGGTGGAGAGTATTGCTAGTGTTAGACTTGACACCACTGGATATTTTTAAGGAGACCATGGGACGATATCCAGTTGAGTTTGCGGTGACAAACCAG
The DNA here is from genome assembly GCF_900880675.1 of Sparus aurata. Lineage (NCBI taxonomy): Eukaryota > Metazoa > Chordata > Actinopteri > Spariformes > Sparidae > Sparus > Sparus aurata. The sequence continues at coordinate 14,944,694 of NC_044201.1, read as the reverse complement.
GGAAAATCGGACATGTCCAGCTGTGATTATGGCAAAACAGGTATTTTAAGCCAAAACAAGACCCTAAACAAGTGGTTTCTGTGCCTAAACCTAACCAGATTATAAACACAAGATGAAATAGAAAATTCAACCTAAATTCAATCCACAGTTGCCAACCCTTGTTCTGCCGATTGGGACAAAAAACTTCCTATCATTGTGCATCAATGCCATGAATCCCTCTTCACACTTGCTACCATTACAAAGTTAAAACACTTTTCATTTTGCAGTCTGACACGGTACGGATTGCAAAGCCCCCTGAAGAAATGTGATTTTTGATATTTGGCTCTATGAATAAAACTGACTTGACTTAACAATGGTGTCAAGGAGTGCAGAAATATGCAAGAGACAAATGTATCTCTCATTCTATGAGAATTGAGCAGTTGGAGTTAGTTACCAGAGAGTCTGTTGTTCAGTGTTTACCTCTGGGGTGTGTTTATCTCCATAAAGTCACACGATACACTGTACATTTTATACAGATTTTCTTTTCTACTAACAGATGGATAAATCGGTATTCTCCCTCATTCACCACATATCCGCTGGTGCCCAGTGTCTTGTTGCCACAACAACCACAACATGACTTGGCAGTCAGTCTGTAATGGTAGAACCTCTCTCTCTCTCAGGCAGATAGCCAAAAGCAGCCAAAAACCTAAACCCAGCACAGACAGCACGGCTCCACAGCGTACACAGATAAATAGTGCAGCATGCTGGGCTGCTGGTGAATGGGCCATGTCATAAGACTGACTTCTGAATCCGGAGAGGCACAGAGCCGCTGGCACTGGATGAGTTCATGTCACACCCCGCTCCTCTGTGGATGTGTCAAAACCTGTGGAGGTGCCTACAAAGTGCATATGCAATAGCATACAGAGACCCACACTCAAGACACTCGAGCACATGAACATGCACTCGGGTACGTACAAATACACACACACACACATACAGACACACACACACACACACACTCTGCAGTCTCGTACTCTCTCTCTCTCTTTCTCTCTCTCTCTCTCTTTATCTTGCCCTGTGTGTCCTCCTTTGCTCTCTCTCACTCCCCCTGTGAAGAGGGGCCCAACTTCAGTCTCATTAGCTTTATAAAGAGATGTGGAGAGAAGAGGAGAAAGAGGAGGAGAGGGGAGGGGGAGACGGGAGAAAAAAGAGGCTGGGGGGTCAGATTGGTGAGTGATGAATAGGGTATTACACAGCGGACTGCACCACTTAGGCCATAAAAGGGGTGTATAAAGTGTAGGACTACATTGCAGAACCAGATGTTGTAAGTGTAAGCATGTGGAGTGTAAGCATTGGGAGATTATTCACTAAGCTGCCGTGTGGTTCAGGAAACACACTATTGTTTTTGGCCCCCTGGGATTAAAACAACAGTGACATCTTTTAATCGTAATGCTGCTCCCCACATTTTTACCCCCTTTTCCTCCTTGTTCCTCTCTTCCTCCCCAGCGTTTTCCCCTCTGTCTCTGGGAAAGCAGCAGTTTAAGGGGGGAAAAACAAGTGTGTGGAGCCAAGAAACAGGTCTGACCTCAGTTACTGGAATTAAGCAAGGTGCCGTTTTTAAGAGTGTCTAAAGTGTGGGTGTGAGTATACATTTTTCAAGGTTTTTATTTCGAATAAATAGGTTTAATCTGGGAAAGAAATGTTGATTGCTTAGCATTTTAGAAGTAAACATAATTAAATTCTTCCAAATCTTTTCAGTCTTGAGATTGCTAACAATCCCCTTAATGGCTCTTACAAAATGTATTTATGTCTGCAGTGAAGTCTCAATTTGGAATTTGAAACCCTAAAAGGCATGTGAGCTGCTTGACATGTGCTTGAGTCACTGCACATTGTCTAAGGGAGTATGTGGAGACTGTTGCATCCATTTGTTTTAGTTTGTTGAGGACTTATCTGAAAAGTAGATTTGAGTGTTAGTGAACAGAGGCTCCACATTTGACATTTATGAGCTGTTCCTGTGTTCTCCATTGATTTTTTCTACCACTATGCAGATAAAACAGTGAAAAATACCATAAATCAGAGAGTAATCAAGTGGCAAATAAAGGAAAAAAAACAAACAAATCTAATAGGAAGTATAAGCAATAACACTACTAGGAAACTGGAGAACTCGGACGCATAATTGGTCAAACTTTACAAATGTGAATAGGTTAGAAAAAGTGTTCCTGAGAAGACGAGTTTGGCTGTTTCAAAACTAGCTGAGTGGACAGATCTGCAGGAGCAACAATGTGGGGTGATAGAGAGGGAGAGTACCTAACAGCTAAGCTGCCAAGCTTAAGAGCAGCGTGCCTAATCACGAATATGTGCAGCACAGTCTACAGTATGTGTGGGTGAGGAAGAAAGTTTGTGTTTGAATAGTTGTGTGTGTGTATGTGTGTGTGTGTGTGTGGCATATGTGCTTGCAGGCGCTGACTAATGAACTGACTCTCTAACGAGCCATCCTGCTCCACTGGCCTTTTCACAGCTTTCCTGGCATTTGGTCTTAAAAATAATTTCACGTCCCAATGTGTTTCCCTTAAACCGATAAGCCATGCTTTGTCTCCGCTGAATTAAGGACGATGACATTTACAAATGTTACTATGCTGAAGATGGGGGTGCACAGAAGAGAGGGGGGATAATTGGAGACCGGGGTTGGAGAGGTGGGTGCGTTGCATTTTACAAGGGGCATTTTAATAAACCCAATTTGTTTTACATTGAAGAAAGCCTGTCAAGCATTGACTGTTTTGTAGTCCTTGATTTAATAGCTACATAATTGCCGCAAATGCCAAACACTCAAAGCATCTGCATGTGCATGCAGGCGTTTCTTTGCGTATTTGTGCATGTGTGTGTATGTGTGTGTGTATGTTTATCATAAGCCTTGAGTGTATGATCCAAATAAAATGAAAATGAACCCACTCAGCTTGGATAGGCTTGGTTAGTGAGGCAGGGAGCTACTGTGGCACTTTGGCAAAGGCTGACTACATATACACAGAACACATGCACCCAAACACAGGCACACAAAAACATGCTGGCATAGACCTTCACTAATGTTGTTTTTCTCCATCCAGGGCTGAGACAACATGAACACCACTGAACCAGGCTCCAACTTCACCTTTACCTCCAACACAGAAAATGTAACTCTGTCCAACCTGACCACTACCATCTCACAGCCTCCATCCTACTCTTCAGACAACTACGACCCAGAATTCACCATCATGGTAGTGCTGGGCTTATCACTGCTGCTGGCTGGGTTAGCGGCCTTCCTGGCAGTGTGCAGGCCCTCAGAACAGGATGGGGACTCCGAGGCGAGCTGTGGCCCAGGGGAGAGCTTGACCCGTGGAAGAAGCCAGTCCAGTGAGCCTCAGCTCAAGGTGTGGAAGAGGCTGGGCTCATATCGGCGTTCCTACAATCTCTCCTTCAGAAGACCACCCCATCGCAGGCCATATGAGCGTGAGAGTACTCGTACATCCCAGTCTCCAGCCCGACAGACACCACAGCCGGAAGCCAGCGTGGAGCCCCACCTCACTATGCCATGTCTATTTGACTATGTCACTGAAATCTGACTTGAGGACCGGTTGAGGGCTAACTGACTGAAAAGAAGCAATACATGGTATATTTCATGGTTGGTGATTTGAACATCGCTAATACTAATTGTGGAGTACATAAAAGCATACTTTGAATTTTAAGCAAATAAGGTTTGCAACAAAACAAGGCTTAAAAAATAGGCAATCAAACAGCCGTTGTAGCAGGGTTTACACCGGGTTTTTTAATGACTGATCATTTCACACTCTTTGGTGGGTGACATTGTTGTGCATAGGGGTTCTTTTTCAGCAGATCCGCAAGAGAGAAAAATGAATTGATCCGACAACAACTCAACCTGATTACAGTTCTCTCAGAATTTGATGCAGCACAGGAATAAACTGGATCCGAACTAAACAAGACACAGTGAGCAATATTCCAACAGCAAGGCACTACTTCACAGAATGACTTTTATTTTGAAGACCAAACTTGACTTCTAATCACATTGTGTATGCCCAAGTATCATCCATCTGCTAATTCATGTACATTTAGACAGATACAGGGCATTATTTTATAGTACAATTTCATGGTGGTCTCAAAACCTAATGAGTTACCAATACAGACAATACGTATACAACCTGAGCCAAAAAGAGACCCCACTGTTCCTGATTCTTTGTGTTTTGTGATTGTTATGTTAAGAAATAAATTGACAGTTTGTTGCTAGGTGTGTTTAGCTGTGTGTGTGTTTTGTACCTGAAGGATGCTGGTTCCTCGAGGCACACTCTCTAGTATGCTGGTCTCATAGCTGTTTTGCAGAAAGATGGGTCTGTTGTCATTAACATCCTGCACCTCAACAAATACAGTGGCTGTGCCTGTCCTCCGACTGCCTGCTGGACCGTTGTCTACATTCAGATACAGAAACAGAAATCATTCAGGTTAATGCTAATTTTACGGGGCGGACGACTGAAATAGATGTAGGCATGGCTCATTAAAACTAGAGTCATTTTCAGCTGCCTGTGAATTAGGACAATATGTGTAATTCTGTTTCTTGTGCAAGGTTTTACATTATCCATGCTTCCTCTCTCCTCTCTTGTGTCTCTGGCCCCCTCTGCAGATAAGCCAGCTTGACTCAGTGGTTACCAAAACAGGAAAACCTCAGAGTTTTTGTTCTTTCTTTTCAAACAGGAACAAAGGCAGTTGAGCAATAGTCTGAAAATGTTTTCCCTATCAATGCTGTACAAGAGTACAATGGAGCAGCTTTTGAAGATCACAAACAAAACAAGTCTGCCTGTAACACAGATTGTGAGGTGAGGATGATAAGAGATGATAAAGGTTTTCTATCATTATGAAAAGGTATGATTTCATGACACACCTATAGCTTCTACCACCAGAGTGTACGCTGCCTGGGTCTCTCTGTCTAGGCCAACCACAGTCCGAACAACCCCGTCTCTGAATCCCACGCTGAATTTACCATCCTGATTACCACCTAAAAATACAGAGCACAAAACACATTTACAAATTAATTTACATATTATTAGTTAAACATACCAATTCACACTGACATAGTACAGCCATAACATTAAAAGAAGCATGCAAGAGGAGCTCACCTCAGACACAAAGTCACACAGAGATGGATGGATGGACAAAGGTACCGTATGTGCACATGGTCCCCAAAACTGTACAACACTGTAGCCCACAAACACACAAAATCAAGCCCAACTGTGACCTCTGACCTGTGATGAAGTAGCTAAGTTCGGCGTTGAGGCCGGCGTCGTTGTCAGAGCAGCTGAGGCGCGCTACAATGTGGTCTCTAGGGACACTCTCCTTCAGGGAAACATTGTACACGCTGGGGTTGAAGGTGGGCGTCTCATCATTTACATCCAGAACTGACCCACGCACACAAACACACAGACAGAAAGACATGAGGACACACAGATAGATGTACATGAGGACAAATAAGGCAGCAGGATGGTGCAGTGAGTAGAAAGATTATTGCTGAATCAGAAGATCTGGAGACTCCAAATACTAGTTATAGCCCGGCTGTGCTGTTCTACAAGATAAGGGACGTGAAACAGATGTCTGGAATATAGTTCAAAATATTTTGACATGTCTGACTCATCTGATTTAATTGAGAAATGCCAGGAAACCTTATTCAGTTTTTCCATTCCATTCCTTTTTTTTATCAAGTTCACAGCAGTCAGACCATTTGTCTCCTTTTAGGGTATTTTTTTCCAACCAGCAGGGGGTAGCACTGGTAGTAGAATCTCAGGAGAGAAGTCAGCAGTTAAGTCTCTAATGAAGTAGCTCTTCATGTCACATAGAATCCAATCATACCGTGGCTTGGCAGTTTCATATGTATGCTCATTTCAGATAGAGCAAAGTGAAATAATTATAGAAAGAGCTTTCACATCATCATCAGCCACACTTGCAGACTCCCACCTGTGACAGTGAGGGTGGACGTGGAGGTGCGAGGGAACCTGCCGGCATCATATGCAATAATTCTCAAATGGTACTGTCCAATCTGCTCACGATCCAGGACTGCCGTTGACGTGAGAATGCCAGTGGAGGTGTTCAGGTAGAAGTCGAGGCGAGGCATTCCCATCTGTAATGCCATTGTAATCAAACCATTTTTATCCTCATCTGGATCCTCAACCTGGACCTATGGTAGAGAAAGAAGGGACAACACAGGGGGAAGGAGAGAAAGACCAAGAAAAATCACAATTAGTTATTGAAAGGACTGAAAAGAGAGGTGTGTAAAGTCAAGGTGAACAGAAATGATCATGATTATTGCCAGGAATCTTGGGATCTTGGATGCCTGGTTCACCTACAAACTCTTCATCTTTAACACTTTTTTATCATCATTTTATCATTTTCAATCATTGAAAATATATCTATACTATATTTTACCTTAAAAACTGAGGAGCCAATGGGCAGCCCCTCTGGCACTTCAGCCACAAAGGGCAGGTTGAGGAAGGTTGGGTCATTGTCATTAAGATCCAGCAGGTTGACAAACACTGTGGAGCTTGCCGATGCACGCAGTGGAGGTGTACCGCCTAAAGAGGGCGCCAGAGGGATATGTAAAGACACACACACACACACACACACACACACACACACACACACACACACACACACACACACACACACACACAAACACACACCCACCCCACATCTCACGGTCAAAAGAGTTTATTAGCCACAGTAAAAAGTTTCATGGTCAACATAAAACTTGAGGAATGAGGCTTGAAGAAAGAGGCTAAATGCTCAGAATTGAAAGCTCTCTGCTGAGAATGATATAAAACATTACATTTATACCAGCTTGCTTACAGATGGTTTAGGTGTTTCATGAGTCAGACAAATTTACACAAGTGCAAACGTTATCCCACCACACACACTGTACTCACGGTCGACAGCTGAGATTACGATGGACCTCATGAGCGCTGCGTCCCCAGGGGTTGGAGCTTTCCCTGTCCAGGGTTACCCCGCTGGTTCGGATCTTCCCTGTACTGCTGCTAATGGTGTAGAAAGGGTTTTCTGGACTGATGCTGTACATCACTGTCCCATTTTCTCCATTGTCAGGGTCTATTGCCAACACCTGGATGGGGGAGAGACAGGAAAAACCTTCCTAAGTACTCTCTTGCCTGAACTCTCCTACAAAAAGTTAGTTAAACTGTGTGGTTTGATAAAAGTGTGTTAACAAGGAGTACTTAAAGCTGTGTAGATGGGAAGATATACAATTCTGGAAAAAAGAGGGGAAGAATGAGAATGATGGGGGTAAAAAACAGGAATTGTAATAGTAATGGTATAAGTAAGAGCAATAAGCACACACCCAGCATTTTCACACAAAACCCCCCTCCGACTGCTCTAACACATCAGTCAGCTAAAAGAAAAATGGTAACGTCTCTTTTCTGACACAAAGTGGCAATGGGTGATGAATGTGTGAAGCCGGGAGCCTGGCTAAAACTCTGGCTGATTTCTAAAGAGCTGATCAATTATTCAGTATGCTGAGTAAAATCGCTAGAAACTGGTTAATTGGTCATTAGAGGAACAAAGGTTTTGGAGGTATTTAATTATTAAGGGGACATGGTAGGCAGGCATCTCAGAGGCCCATTGATTAGCAACTGCACAGACAATGGTAGGTGATATAAGATGTGGGGAAGTGTCTAGCAGCGGCTAGTTGAACTGATCAATGTTGGCCTGAGCAGAGCACATTAAAAGATGGTGAACTAATACATTAGCCTTGTCCATTGAACTGCAGCGCTGGTCTGACTATGGAGTGGAAGAAAAAGAGAATATTGTTTTGAAATGAGAAATTTGAGGGTGCTGACTGTGTATGTACAGGTGCTGAATGTGAGAGACTGCAGTAGTGATGGTGGGGTGATCTGAGGTTTGAGTGGGCTGATCCTTGCTCTGGGCGCAGCAACCAAATTCATCGGCTCGCTGGACACCTCCAGGAGGACTCAGCGGGTGGCCTCTTGTCACCATGGAAACACTGGTTGGGCCAGGGCTATATTGGGGCCAATTACAGGACTGTAAGCCTGGGTGGTCTGATTTATTGAAAAATGGTCAGAAAGGTAACAGTGTCTATCCACTGAGCGCAGAGTCACATACGGTATGCATTGCATCGTTGGATGCAACGTGAATGAACTCACCTGAGGAAAAGCTACAACAGAGCAGGAAAAGGTGGAAAGTATAGCAACGTTTTGAGTAGTCCAACACTTGTATGTTGAATTTCTCTTTCCTTATTATTTCTCCATTCCACTCTCTTGCTCTACAAGATGAGTTCTCGCTTCCTTTTCTGCCTAGCAGCTGAATAATTTGCTATGCGTATGACTGCAGGCTACATTTTAATTAGCAATCGGACTCCCTTAATTACACTCACTGACGCCTCTTTAATTAATGGACAATCAGGGCTTAATTAACAACAACACACTGCCAAAGACACCAGCAGGACAATGAGAGAGTTTGGACTAATATTAGAGTGTTTACTCTGTGATGACCTCCGCATTGATGGAAATTTGTTCATCAATAGTGAGGAGTAAGCATGTGGATATATCCTTCAACACACAATTTTCACATACAGTGTAAACACATGGCTTTAATAAACTTCCAATCAAGATTGTTGTGTCACATCTGTTTTCGGTATTCATATTTTGATCTTTTTTTTTTTTTTTATTAAATCACATCTTTTGCCTCAAGTAAGTTTGCAAACTCAAAGTAAACAAATTAAACCACAGACTAAAATAATGAATCAAAAAAGAAAAAGACACCGGTGGAGCATACAGGTGCTCTTTCTACATCACACTTGCATTTAAAGTACAGGCCAACATTTCAAAATGAAATAAAATGCCAAGAACTTTTCTCTCCCATTGTGTTTATTTGTGTTGTTGATGTTACTATGTAGTTAATCAGCTATTCAACCAGCTGAATGACCAAAGTTAGCTCGGTGCACTCACAGAGATAACATCAGTGTTTATTGGACTCATCTCCACTACGTTGGCATGGTACGGATCGTCTTTCCACACAGGGACGTTGTCATTGATGTCCAGGATGGTGATGTTTACCTTTAACAAAGTGGGAGTGAGGGAAATTAGAGTGAACAGGAAGTGAAATATTTATAATGTCAGTCGTAAGAGGCTTTTAATCATCATGGTTCAGGGCAAAATGTCATAGTATAAGATATAAATGGAATAGAATACAGTTCTACTCCAAATGATAATTGATTAAATATTGATTAAACAGCTGGCAATAGGATTACCGTGGAGATGCCAGTCTTCTGCTGAGGGCCCACCCCACCATCCACAGCTCTGATGATCAGGATGTACTCAGACTTCAGCTCCCGGTCCAGCAGGGCTGTTGTGGTGATCTCACCTGGAACACACAGAGAATTGGATATATACATATATATATATATATATATATATATATAAAAAATGTTTTAATGTGACAGGCAGACGTGACATGACAATGCAGCTTCTAATGTCAGGATGAATTTGATTGAAATCCATAACCACAAATACCCACCGCAACCCAGCCACAATCTGCATACAAACAGAGGGAAAGCTTAAGAAGACAAATAGATATTTATTTTCAGGACAAGTATGAAGTGATAGCAGGTTGAGCTAAAGAAATTTAAACTTGGTTAAAAAACATGGAATAAGATCTCATAAAATCATGTCTCAATTACCCTTTCAGAAAACACACACACACACACGCACGCACACACACACACACACCTGAGCGCGAGTTGAGACGGAACTGAGAGGAGCCCTCCAGGGAGTAGATGAGCGAGGCCTGGCCGAACTCCCGCGAGGCATCCAAATCAGTAGCATTCACAAGCAGCACAGTTGCCCCTGCGGAGGAGAGGGAGGGAATGAGACAGAAAGAAAGTAACGACTGATGGAGTGGGAGAAAGAATGGAAAAAATGAACTGAGTTCTGGGGGAAAATATGTGAGAGGAACTTACTACAGAGGAAAGACAGCCATAGAGAGACAAGCTGCAGAGACAGACTGAAATGGCATTCAGAGAGCTAATTTCTTCACCGCCCCCATCCACAGCTCAACTGATGGCATGGCAGTGAGTGGGTTTATGGATTAGTGGATTATCAGCTTGTTTGGCACAGCCCAAACTTGGCACAGGCTTGATCAATACCCCGGCAGGCAGGGGGATGAGAGGCTAGCCAGAGCCGCAGGGCTAGCCCTGAGCTCAGCCTTGCAGTCCAAGCCTTGGGCCTCTAGCTCAGGGCCAAGCACTTTAGCCATAGTCCCCTAAACCTCAGTCCTAGCTCAAGCCGCTCAACTGTGCCCGCCTTCAAATCGGGTCCGAGACACAAAAAGTGTCCAGTGTCTGTTGGAGCTCAGAGAGAGAAAGGGGCGGTCAAACATCTCATTTCCCTCTAGCGACTGGAAACTAATCTATTGTCTGGGATAAAAGAGTCTTCTGAATGCATGCATGAGAATGAATATAGCAGCCAGTGATTTTGCCTGGAATAGTCAATATCCTGCATTCTGGCTGAGCATTTAAAAACATTATGCAAAATCAAAACAAATAAGACAGTAGAGGCCAGAGGAAGCAAATAAAACAAAAACATAAAAAAAACATACCCCCAAGAAAGCAAAGCTATTTGTTGAATATGCTAATAGTAAGGCAATTCAAGTAAGAGGTAACTGTATGTGCTGCACACAGTGTTTGAGCTGTTTGGAGTGTTTAAGTGCTGTGTTGGTTGTGCAGTCCAGAAAATGCATTCTGGCAACTAAACTGTAACCCCAAATGTATAAAGTGACTCACCAGCAATAATGTTCTCTGGGATTTTGACGATGTAGGATGGCTTGCTGAACTCGGGTGGGTTGTCATTTTCATCCTGGAGGAGGTATAAACATCAACAGCAGCTCAAATAAACGTGCTAAACAATGGGGAAATGCAAATGGAAAGCAAAGAGGGTTTGAGGCTGTCATCACACATTAGCACTGAGATTAAAATATTTGAGAATTAAGACAGCGAGAGAACACAGTGTTTTCAATATCAGTAGTAGCAACAGTAGTTTCTCTTCAATAATGATGAGCTGATTAAACTGGAATATATATAGACCACTCGGTTTTTAACAGTCCCATACTGTAGAAAGTGATATTTCCATGTCTTCTTTGAATAATGTAGGTCTAGGTGCTACATAAAATACTGTGTAAATATCTAAATGCTTACTCCAAAGAGAAATGTACACTGCCCATATATTTAAACTGTGCCATTAAACAAACCGTCAGGACTTCCGTAAGGTTGTGATGTCACAATTATAGTCACCACCCTCAGCCTTGCAGAGCTGATGCAAAATAATGATGGGTGGTACCTGCTCAGGCTCAGGAAAGCGGACCAGTCAGAGCAGACTTGGCTTTGTGGGAAAAGCGCCTTTAAGAGACAGGCACTATAATAAAACGTTCAGACAGAGGGTCAGTAGAGTTTTGTTGCAGCAATGACAGTATGAGAGAAAGAATGTGTTTTTTGAACACTAATGCATGATAATATTTTAAGAGACACTAAAAATAAAATGATAAACCTGAAAATTAGCATAATAATGGAATTTTAAAGCTTTGTGCAGTTTTAGTGGCTCTGGTTCTGTTTGTAAAGTAAATGCAATAAGCTAAATTAACTATATGAACCATGCAGTGCAGTGTAGTAAACCTCATTCATTGCTTTAGAACTGAAGAGGAAAAACTAGACCAGGAAAGGAAGTGGGACAATGCAAAAGCTGAGGCAGATGTTAAGAAGACACATTAGCATTAATAGGCGAGAAAATCGTTCACAACATTATTACTAATGGCATTACCCGAAACAAAGGGTAATCAAGTCCTGTAATTTGACAGAAATAAATGCCTACAACATGGAACGGAATTTGCTGTCACGTGGACTTTCCTCAGTGCATTTATATTTCTCACAACATCCCACTCATTGAATTAGACTCTATTTCACACCAACACATCCAGTTGTGTGGTTATTCGCGGAGAGGCTCCCCACTGTGTGCTGCTGAGAAATGTTAACACTTTAACAACAGTCACTGGCACCATTATCTATTGGGCTTGTGTTACTGGTGCGAAGCATTGTGTGTGTGTGATGCTGCCAGCCACTGATAAACCCCTGTGGTGTGAGTCACGACACTGTGGAGGACAGAGAGAGGGAATACGGCATTGTGCTCGTCTCTCCCTGTTGGTTTTTGCATTCCGGCATAGATTCCTTCATTCTTTCACACAATACTTCTCCCTCGTGTAGGAAGTGTATAGATATGCTTACTGTCCTTGCATCTCCGAGAATATTCCAGCTGGATTCATTCATTCTACTTCGTCATTTCTTCTTTTATGATGAAAAGTTACATGTATAATGGATGCCTGCCCAGGGAAAATTACTTTAAGGGTCAGCAGGATGGAGCACAGTAGCTTCACTTAATTGATTATTTAAATCTTGTGACACGCCGACAGAATCGATCAGGATCTAATGTTCATTAATGCTCTGTTAATTCTGAGTTCCCTCTGTCCTGTCAAGTACATACCTGCAGCTTTGAGCTTTGCTAATGAAATGTGCCATGATATTTGCTGCAGGGCCACTATTGCACAAATAGAAACATTTAAAATACTGAGAACATGCTTTCTGATGATTAGTAAGGAACTGCCTTAAAATAAGAGTCCTCAACAGCTGACAGAGGAGGCAAAAACAGCGGCACATAGTGACATGTTATTTGCATCATTTGATAAGAGCAACACAGTCAGAACCAAGTTTAGAAAGCTGCAGTGAGTGCAGAAAACCTCCAAAAATGGAAAACTATCATGTAAGAAACAAGAGACACCAAGTAACAGGAACTGCCAGAGCATAACACTGTGACATAGTCTTTTATACATAGGAAAAGAAATGACACATAACATTTACAAAAAAAGGGACCAATTGAATACAATAAGTTTGCAGTAAGTGCACCAGAAACAGTGGGATTATCTGGTAGAATTAGGACCCAGAACTTTTTTTTTCCCAGAGTCTCTCTGATCCATTGTGTGTGTGAGCAGATGGCTGTGACTTTCTTCAGTGCCTTTAAATAAGACATTTAGTGATAAGGCTGACAAAAGCAGTGGAACTGGAAGCTCAGATAGCTGCACAGACTGTGATAAAAATGCAAACAAAGCTGTAGTCAGACATGGATCAAGAGGTACTCCGAATAATTCAGACAGTGAAGAAACACTGAAATCCAATTTGTAAGACATATGAAATGATCTACCATGAGACGGTGGACTCCTGTCACACACAGGATCAACATTTAGATAAATACAAGGCGGCTTAGTCTTCATTCAGTGCACATGGCATAACAGCTCCATGAGTTCCTTTATGAAATGCTGGTCTCATCTGAGGGGAAACTTTCTGAAAATATTTCTGTAAAAGTTTGGAGATCGTGCCTTTGAAATGGGAACCGAGAAATTAGTCACAGGGTGTGTCTGCTGCAGCACCAAGAGAGTCATTAAATACTTTCTGAAAGAATAAAAAAATAAACCCCCGCCTGTATATTTATTTAAAAAGTGTAAATTGCAAAGTTTTTCAGCTAAGAGAAAAAGAGCCATTAACGAACAAGTTTTAAACTATTTAGTGCCTCTCTCAAAGCAAAAAACAAACACAGTGCCTCGTCAGGAATAGACCGAGGCTTGCAGTGCTTACAAGAAATCTTGATACAGATCCAAGGGACAACAGACTGATAACTGCAACAGACACCAGTGTACATGGAATCTATTAGATAGATGAAATAGAAAAGGATCAATTTGCATCATGTCAATTATTATCAGCTGTCTTTGTTGTTAAATAATTTTGATACTTGTTATTTACATTCTACTGATCAAAGATGCAAAGATGCATCAACATTTATTCATAACATTTCATTTTGAAACATTTTTCTAATCAGTGCCTACGGATCATTTCAGCCTAAGAGTCTTAATGAACCACATGCACGTTCTCAACCAGCAAATTTTTGCTGATTTGAAAATAGTTCTTCTTCTCGACTGTTTGTGATTAAATGAAAACTTCTTGAATTGCAGTGTGTGTTTTCATTTTACTAGTATTGTTTGTTCTACTGTGTTCTCTAACCCGTCTTCTGATTTTGAATTCCATTGCGCTTGGTTGGTCACTTGGCAATATCAATGTTTTTAACAAACTACACAGGGAAGTTGAGTATGTGCATCACTAGTTGATTAAACTCTATTATACACCCTCACTAATCTGGACCAGCAATGTTAGAATGTTAAACTTTTACCAAACTCAAATTACTACTTAGGTTTACAAATCTGGTATCAGTGGCGCTTAAGATGTCTGCAGCCACCTGCTACTATAATATAGGGATTAAAAATAAGCAATATTCTTTTGCTATAATTTACAATATACTTGTGCGACCAATTTGTAAAAAATGTATTAAGTATTGCAAAATTCTTGAAAACGTTTTGGGAAAATGTAAGGCAGATGACCAATTGGTTTAGGAAAAAAGAAAGACTAATTTTCAAGTTTCTGACAGTGGCCATATTTGGAAGAGAGTGTGTGTGTATTTTTGCAGGGTTGTACTTACAATCACCTCCACTGTGACAGGGACGGTGCTGTTGAGGGCTGGGTTTCCCCCATCTTTGGCCATCACTGTCAAGTAGATCATCCCATTGGGAACCTGCTCATAGTCCAGAGGCCTGGTCACACTGATCACTGACAGAAGAAGAGGAGATCAAATAATCAAACAACAAACCAAAACTTTTCACAACTTAAATCTGACTTTGCTAGTCCAATCATCAACAGCATGCCTACTATTACTGCTATCCTCAGACATAGCATAGACTGAGGCTTGATGCTCCAAAAGGCAAGCGTACCTGCGTAGCCCTCCACCATGACGATGCTGAAGTAACTGGGAAAGGCTGAGGCTGAAATGATGCTGTATGTCAGAAAGTTGTTGGGTGGAGAGTCCTCATCTGTAGCCTGTGGGTGGGCAGACAGTGGTGGAAGACAGGAGTGCCTTTAACATACGCCTCGGTGACAGTCAAAAGTCCACAGAGAGAAAAAGTTTTGAGTGAGTGAGACAAGACGACAGACAGTGTAACAGGACAGATGCTGCAGTAGACAAGTGTTAATTCTTATATATGTATTTTTGCACAGCATGGGCGCGTATGAGTCTGTGCATATGTGTACAGCCAGGAAGCTGTCAGTCAGTGATGTCATGTTATCGGAAAGATTAAAGCTGATTCTGGCTATTAGTGGTGCAGGCGTCAATACTGGATGAACACCAACTGAGCCAAGACAAGCCAATCAGGCAGAGGACAGATGAAACTATACTTTGCAGGGCTAATCCACAACAACATCAACAACAATGATGACACCCCCTCATTATTCCCAAGTTGGCAGGAACTTAAGCATGAGTCCTCCGGCTGTGAGGAGAGTCTACTAGGCCTCACTGGCATCATTAGAGACTGGACAGGTTGTCAAAAACACTTACTTGTATCTCTCCTTAACACGCATATCTCTACTCTTTGATTTAATGCCAAAAGTGTTGAGTAAGCACTACCTTTCTTCCCCTACAACTTCCTAAGCTGTGGCTCTTCTCTTCCAGACTGTCCTCCTATTTCAAATTTCAACAAATAGTTTCATTTACCACTCAAAGGTAAGAGGAGTTTGGGATGGCAAATCAAATAGATGAGTGGCAAAGGAAGGAAAGGAATAGGAAGTGTAGAGAAAATTGTTAAAAAAAAAAAGGTTTGGATGTTAGAAAGTATACACAGTTTAGTAGGAGGCACAAACCTTCCAGGCATTTTTAGAAAAAAGAAGGAAAGCGCAGAAAAGCCTTGCTATGCTTAGTCTCTCAATTCATTCTCTCCTGCCATCGTTTTCACTTTTTTTCCCTCTTTCTTCCTTCTCTCCCTGTACTGTGTGTGTGTGTGTGTGTGTGTGTGTGTGTGTGTGTGTGTGTGTGTGTATATATATTAGGTTCCAGGGCAAATCGCTGACACAAAGAATTGTGCGAATGGCTTCCCTGTTCCTCTCGGGCAGCGTATTAATATCAGCAGCGTTTAAGGTTAGCTCAGACTAATCAAACACAGTGAGCCAAGCGTTGAGCCCAGTCATCAGCTCAGCTCCCACAATAGAAAGGCAGGGCACAACACAGTTCACTGTGGCGGGGTGAGCCACTGCTGTGCCCACCGCCACAAGGGACCTAATAGACTTTCTCTTGAGGGCACAATCAAAGGAAATGCTGAGCCATTAGTTACCATTGTGCCTGTGCAGCTCTGCCTTTTGTGTGGCAGTGACTGATGACCAACACACCGGGCAGACCAGTTCTTCTCGGATACAGTGCACACAAACACATAACTGCGTGATTATAGTAACACGGGAAACAAGGAAGAAAGAGGAGAAGGCATCACAAGTAAAGGCTTTTGAGTGTGATGACTGGTGCTATTAGTATCGGGATAAGAATATCCTCTGCTATAGGTGTAGTGTTTATGTGAACCTTTTTTTGTTGCTATGTATTGTAGCCTGACAATTGCTAGGCAACACTACAATACCATTACACGTGTATATTTTAGTTCAGTGTATTAATATTTAAAATCAGTTATGGTCACAGGTGTATGTTTATGGGGTATTTTACAGCAGCCATAAACAGCAGAGCTTTACTATCTAGTAACAAGTGCGTACTCTTGGCCTCATATGTCTCTTTTAAAACTCCATGCGTGCATGTTTTAAACACACCCTGATTCGTGCCACCGGCTGGACAGCCTGTTCGTTCTCTCTCAGCGAGCCCACGTATGCCTCTTTCTGGAACAGCGGCATGTTGTCGTTGACATCCAACACGTTGACACGGATCCTGCCCGTCGTCTCCTCCCCGCCGCCGTCCCTCGCCAGCACAGTCAGCGTGAAGCGCCGCATCAACTCATAGTCCAGACTGGCCCGCAGAATGACCCAGCCTGTCTCAGCGTCCAGTGAGAACCTGCAACACAAACAAGTGAAATGAAAGACAGGCAACTCCTAAAGTTTGAGGAGGTTTATTAAGACAACATCTTTCTGTCATTTTAACAAGATCTTTTAATTTCATGTTATTGCAATCATAACAGACTGACTTGTTTCATCTTGCAAGATTCTTTACTAGTAATCCAGAACATAATATATATGTTAGTACATTATGACCTATTAAAGTTTCATGTGATAACAAGAAAAACTTTATTTCAAAGACACTGTATGCATTGTACAGCCATCAGATAAAATGTGGATGTGTGGTTGGGAGGTGCTCACTAATCTGCATTTGTTCTACTGCTCTACTGTGTCTTTTTTGTACCATTTTTTTCTCGTAATGAGATATACTGAATAGTTAATGGCTTCTCAGAGCCTTAGTTAAAATCACATTACAATGCATCTCGATGACTGCCCAGAACTGTGTCATCCTAGTTAACAGAAGATAAAAACAACTGCACTTAATGATTTGTTCTTACAATTAGAACATCTCTATGTTTAATCAAAGTAGGGTTACATATTCTTAAACTAGAGATGTAGCATGAAAGCATTGTTCTGTTTAGTATTGATATAATGAGAAAATGTCATTTTAGATTAGTTTTTTCTCTTGTATGGAGTATGGAGTCATTTTTAATAAGCAAAATAAACAAAGCAAAAACACACAAAAATGATGCTCAGTATGAGTTACAGAGAAACAAAAATAGTAGGAAGCCGTGCTAATTGTTTTTTTATATTGAAAATAAAAATAATAAACGGATGGACTGTGTGAATGTGTGTTTTTCTCTGTGTGTGATTCTGTGTAAATTTGTGGCCTGAAGAGACCAGGCATAAAGAATAGTGCCAGACATCATTGTAGCTCAGCTGTCTTTGGCGAGGCTCCGTGGCAGAAACAGTCCAATCATTCTCAAGTGGCCTAATAAATGAAAAATGTATGTCTTTGTGTGTTTGCGGGGACTGTTTGAATATGTGTGTGTTTGTGTGTGTTTGCTTACTGGTCTGGCTCGTCACTGAAGTAGTAACGCACAGTCCCAAATGTGCCTGCATCTCCATCTGTAGCCTGGACAGTAAAGACAGGAAAAAGAAAAAAAAAAAATTAATTATGTTTACTTCCTTGCAAAGTTTTATAATACAGTCAACCTCTGCTTTCCATCAGTTTAGTTTCTCATCTACTTCTAAAACTTTTTTTTTATCCCATGTACCTTTGCATTATCCATTCTCTTTCAGGATTGGTCTGCAAATGTATAATATTTGTCAACTCATAATCAAGTGTTAAGTGTGTGACTCTGTGTGGCTCAAGCAGCTACCTCCAGGGGCTGAACAATTAAGCCAATGCCAAATTGCCAAAAACTGCAGTTCCCCAAAAGGCCACTTCAAGCTCACTCCAAAAGTGAATCAAGCCCCGTAAGACCCCATGTTAAAATGACAGCTTTGAATGACAGCTAGCCGTGAGCTGTTTGTTAGGCTAATTTCAGTCACTGAAATTCACCTCTTGGCTGTGTTCGTAGTGTTGACTCCTTTTGGAGAACTTTCAAAGCGAAATAATATGGCTTGTTGTACTGTTAAATGTATGGTGGTGTTTTGGATTAGTGTTAACTGGCAGACAGTTGCTGGAGCTGGTAAACTCTGAAGGACACAGCTGTGGGCAGAGCCCAGAGCATCGTGAGGAATAAACAACCAGAGTCAAGGAGAATTAGTTTTTTTAAACCTTTGTGATTTAAAAGTAGTATAATCTCCACTCTCACTTCTCAACCTGTCTGCAGCAACGAGAAATCCACTGTAATGTACTGTTCTTTGACTGTTGAATGCATAAGAAATGTACTTCATAGACGTATAAAGGGATGGTTAAAAGAATAATTCACATACAGGATAATTCAGGAAAACAGACAGAAACAAAGTCTCTGATGATTGCTGACTTTGGCCAGAGACAAAACCCTTGGTGATGGCTGTTGCTAACTATCTTCCAGCTAATGTACATTAAACCAGCTAAAGGTATTAAACCCACCATCAAACTCCCACAAATTATTTGAAGTGAAATTACTAACCTTTATCTGTGATCACAGTTAGCTTTTTAGCCCTACTTTGCTTGGAAACTTCCAGCTAGTTGGGCTTGTTTAACTAGGCTCGCTTCAGCTTCACCCACGCTCCACCTCTTTACCCATTTTAGATAAGATGGGTGTTAGGCGTAGTCACCTACTGCCAAGAAGTTGTCGGCTGTTGCGATCAACTCTGAACTTCACTCTGGCTCTTCAGAAATGTGTTGGTGACGTCATGGTGGCTCTGTCCACTATTCTGACCATCAGTGGTGTACTGAAACTAAATATGCTCTTTTTAAAAACAGGAAATCCTGACTGTGACACGTTCATTAAAGTAGAGTAATAGTTTTCTCTATTCCATGTCAATGTGACTATTATATTAATATCAGGATATATTTGAGCCTATTTATGCATTTGTGTGTGATTGTGTGAGGTCAACTTTAGTGTTTTCACTCACTGACATCTGTCAGTGAGTGTCTATTACTGTATGAATTGATGTTAAAACATGCAAGCCACACTTCACTCAGAGGTGTTGATTGGATTACATCTGGGAGAACTGATACATTTTCCTCAGCCACATGACCCACTGCTGCTATAAAAGCAGCTACAACTGCTGTCACATGTTTTGCAGATAAAGAGGGGTGTCAAAGAAATTCAACATAAAGAGCAACACTTTCAGGAATCTTGTACTTTATGAAACGCCACATTAACACAATCTGTCTTTGTAAGCGCAGGCACGCTTACGTGCACACACGCACAAACGCGTACACGCAGGCTGTTGTGTCGGCGCTGATGGATCGTGGCTGGAGAGGCTGTTGTAATAGAGTTTCACTTCAGTGACTCTACAGTCAGTTGAAGGGCCAAACCTGAACGTGTCTGCCGCCTGCTCTGTCAACCACGATGCTGGTCACTGTGATTCAGTGATGCCCTGATACCGACCCTATTATGCAGGACTCTGTGTGTGTATGTGTGTGTGTGTGTGTGTGTGTGTGGTACATAGCTTTTTGCATGTGGCTGTGACTTATACACTTACAAATTAGTGAGAGCAAGTGTGTCCATGTGTGTTGAATATGAGTTGGATATGAAGGTCTATACATAAGTAAATGGACCAAAACGTGTGTTACATAATGCTGGATATATGTGTGCTCATTTAATGTGCTCGGAAATATCTTTGCCTTTTAAATTTAATGCATTTATGGGTATGTGTGTGTGTGCGTCCGTGTGTGTGAGTGCCCCATCCGTGATGCCTCTCACAGATGGAACAACGGCTGCAGCTATCAATGTGCTTTTTCTCCTTCTAAAAATTACCACCATGTTGTCCTGGATGGTGAATCGATGTTTCTTTTTAATGTCTGAATGGTCCCCACTTTGTTGTCAAGTGCACCAAAGCACATCCTGCTCAATGACTAGAGTGTGGGACGCTAAATACATGTGAGGTGTTTGGGAATCCAGTCAGGTTCTTATATTAACCTTTGAGTTTTCATCTGCCGTGTCTCGATGACCTCGTCATTTAATGCCACTCCACTGCTTCTCCTGCTCTCCTCTTTTTGTATTCCTACCCATCCCTTCCTTATCTTTCCCTTTTTCTTTTCTGTCTGTACCTCACTTTCCTCCCTGCATCCAAAGCTCCACCCCTTCTCCTTTACATATCTCCCTTAGCACACTCTTCCCCTGTCGATGCCTCCATCCCCCCTCCTTTTGCTCCCTCTCTCCCAGGTGAGTGACAGAACCATAAGTGCTCCCATGATAGCGGTGGGGGTGTTAGCGTGACAGCTATCGCGGCGGTGACAGGAGCCGGGCTCAGTCTGGGAGCTAATACTGCCTCTGCTTCTGCGGCCGAGCCCCTCTCGCCGTGACGACAGACAGAAAGGAAGAGAGACAGACAGACAGACTGAGAAAGAGAGAGAAGAAGACGATAGCTATCACCCCCCGTCATTCACCAACCCGCTCTCTTTCTCCAACCAAACAATCAGCATGACTGTAAGGCACAGTCACTTTGCCAACTGCTCGCCAAAGACTTTCAACTTTAGACGCAGAAGGCCCGCAGCAGATGGATAGAAGAGATTGGTTTGTGAAGGGATTTGCTGTAACTTAACACCAAGGCCCGAATCCTCGACACCAGGGTATTATGCATTTGCCCCTCATTGCCATGGTAGCTTAAACTTTTTTGATTGGGGAATTGGAGGTGACGGAGAAGTTGGCGAGGTGGGGTGCACAGGGAGAGAGTGAGTGTAAGATTTAATGAGGAAAGAAATGACATGGAAATAAAGCTGGGCTAACTAATGTGCCCAATAGCCTCGGTGACAATTACAACAAGCATTTAACGAACTGTGATGGTTCTTAGGGATAAATAGGTTTTATGCTGAAGGATTAATAAAAAAAAAGGTGGCCTCCAAAATAACCTAAAGAGTTACAAAAGTCAAGTCTGGAAGATGCATCGCTATTGACTAAGATGGTATAAAACCCTGCTTGCTTGTTACATGTTCTCTGACTTTCAAGTTGCTTTGAGATGACAGAATGGCACTTTGTGTTGTAGATGAATACTGGACTCATACTGCGGCGATGAAAACCTCCCCTGTGCTAAAGAGCTGGGCACTGAGGTATGAGAGTCACCATTCTGATCAAAATCCAAACTAAGTTGTTAAGGAGTTTCTGCACAAAGAGTCAGTGCACTGCTGATTGCCAATATAAACTCTGCAAACCCTTGGGTCCTCAGGCAGTAACTACAAAAGAGAAATTAGTTCTCAGTTGACCAGTTTGGTTAAATGATGTGTTTCTTCCCTTCAGAGAGGCGAAGCCAGCAGGCAAACACAACCCTGTGTGTATGTGTGTGTGTTGGTAGGTATGTGGCTGTACCTGTGTACCGGTGTGGTCATGTGTGTCTATCTGCATGCCATTTAATGCCAGTGAAAGAGTATGTGTTTGAAGATTGGATGCGATTAGACAGTCTTTTTTGAATGTAAAGAATAGTGTCTATGTTTGCGTCCATGTGAACAAGATAGACATGGACAGATGTGTCTGTTTCCTGGATCATTCGGTCTTAGGTTAAATATGCACCCCAAGCATTTACAGTATAAACTCCTATTATCACACTCAATTGCTTTCAAGAGAAAGCGAAAATGAGAACCTTCCCTCATGGGCGACAGAAAGACAGGGGCAGTGTTTGTGTGTGTGTGTGTGTGTGTGTGTGTGTGTGTGTGTGTGTGTGTGTGTGTATAACCTGGGGTTGGGTTGGAGGGGCAACAGGAGCAGATTATCAACCCAGCTATCTCATGGACAGCGAGGGAGGTTAAAGCTGCACAGGCTTTTCTATCTTGAGTGAGCTGGAATTTGAATTGATTGGCTCCTAAAATTGCTTTTTCTGCAGGAGCTTTGAGAGGCATGGAAAAGGAAACCAATTACTGGCTGTCAAAGCCCGCTGTCAAAATAGAGATGACCCCCAGTCCAAACACAGACAACCTCTTCTGTCTCAGTGTTGCACACCTAAACACAACCACAAAGAACAGATAACAAACATACACCCACGCATGCACACACACACACACACCAGCACCACTACCACCACAGTGAAGATGTCCAGCTTTCTGACAATCATTGAGGGAGAGACAATGATGAAGACACGGTTGTCAGATTATCTTCCTCAGCTGTGGTTAGTTCCACTCATGCGGGCTTCTTTCAAAGACCATGTCTGCCTTTGTCACATGGTCTGTATCCATGACAGGACCAGGGATCAATCTTCACAAATGCGGTACAAGTGTGATACAGTGAACAGCTATTTTTGAATGAGCACCCCTTCATTTTGCATATTGTGCCTTATGTGTGTATGAGGCACACAAAGCAGAGTTGTGGTCATGTGGCACATTCCACGCTGTGTACTTACGCATATTTAGGCTGCACATCATCTCAGCAAAATAAAGTGCCTGTGGCTCAGCAGTGTGGAAGTCTGTGGCTGTGGCTCCCACTGCACTCACAGGCACTATTGGAATTAAATGCAGTCTGAGATATGCATGTCCTATCAGTGTGCACATCAGTTTACAGCAGTAGAGTATAGAGATCATAGATCACTTTCTGCACATCATGTCGGCTTGATTATCTTCACTAAAAAATAAGCGATAGCAATGAAAAAAGATTTGTTTGCATATTAAAAGGATAGGCTTCCATTTTTCAAGTCTGTTTAAAAACAATACTCACATGTCTGTATGGACATAATACAGCTATTGGTCGCTGTTGATGTTCCTCTTGTCCGTAATGGCAGCAAGGAGATACCTTCCTTATAGATTTAATTAAATGTAAGAGATGGTCTTTGTTCTTTGCAAAAATGCATTTCAAACTATACCTTTTCACCTTAAAATGTCATCTTCAAAACGATGGTAATAATTTACTAACTTGTAATAACTAAAGTCTGACTGAGGTCCCCTGGCTGCTCTGCTTTAACTCACTGTAACCCTTATTTGATGCCAGCTGTAGCTGCTGGTCACTAGTTAGCTCAGTGAGCTGGGAAGAGTTGGGGTTTACACCACTGGCGCTGGAGTTGTGGACAGCCAGGAGGAGATGGTTTTAAGTACGAACAGACCAAAGAAGATGCTGACAGAGGAAACTAAGAGGAAAAAAAGCAAGTAAAAGAGCAAGGGGCCAGACAAAAGTAAATTTCACACTGGTTTCACACTTTCACATTTGTTGGTGAGAGCTTAGCAAAAAAAAAATCTACAAGATAGATGTTTGGCCGTGTTAGCTTAGATGTTGACTGGCTAGTTTTTTGGTCATGTAATCTTAACAAATGCACATGAAACAGCAGTCTACATTTTCAACACTGGCATTTAAGTGAATTAGAATCTCAAACTTCAGTTGTGTCAAATCACAAAAAATACCAATTCTTGTACAACAAAATTACAACAAAATTCCAAGTTTCCTTGCTGAGCTACAGTGGAGGGATGGTGACATAAAGAGATACATTTGCACTAAAAGCCACTTCTCTCAAACTCAAAAATCGGGAAAATCAGATTTGCTTTGGCTGGACTTTAGAATCCCTTTCACACAGTGTGCCAGAGGACAAGTCAAATATTTTACTTGACCTTATAAATGATTAGTCTACTCACACCACACCTACATGTATGATTGAAAGGAGAAGAGCATGAAAGAATGACAACGTTTTTATTGTTACTTTTATGGTGTTGACCTTCCCTCTCTTCTCAGTAACCTTCTTGGTCTTTGTTACAGAAACTGCCATGAGATTGTGCAGAGCCTGTTTGTATCTCTGATCAATACTTTGGAGTGAGTCTCAGAGCAGAGCAGTAACCTAGAAATATCCCAGAAACTGTGAGGGTGGGGCGAGATGTGCCCAATTAATGATCACATATTTCGAACAGCTTCTCACTTAACACTCCTGTGGTTAAACTAATGAGTGAATTTAAATATTCTCCTCAATTTTTTTTGTATTGACACATGCAGCTGAAGCCGTGTGAAATGACGTAAAACCCAAACCTCTTCAGAGGAGACGAGACGCAAAATGCCTCACCTACTTGGATCAAACGAGGACCAACCGCATTTCTCCCTAGTCCCCCAGCTGTGACCTAGTGCACCTGCGGGGGTTGATGGGAGCTGTGTGTGTTTTAACTGCAGACACTTCAGTGTAATGGCGATTGCAAGCGTACGTTTACGACTGCTTTATTCTCTAAAGCATTAACGAGCAGGTGGGGGTGCTCACAGCGACTGCTGCCTGCCGACAGGATTGAACAGCCTGTTTCTATTATCTCCTGACCACCCAGATAACAGCGACGCAAGGAGAGAGAGAGAGAGAGAGAGAGAGAGAGACAACTTTAACACTTTTTTTTAACAATGTATACTTATACTGTGACATCTTGAAGGATAAATTGTACCGTTGGCATACATACACAGCCACTATATAATGATTACAACCACCTAAAAAAACCTAAAAAAAAACAGCTGTTACCTCTAGAAAAAGAAGAAAAGAGGCGGAGAGAGAAAAAGGGAGAGGACTGCATTGTGGGCATAAGCTGGAGACAGTTTGAGCTGCCAGTGAAAAGGCTTAATGCAGAGCTCTGTGGCTGGCAGCTTCACTTTGCCGAGAGGCCTTGGTCCTCCCCCTCTCTTTCTCTCTCTGTGTCTGTCCTTGATGATGAAGGAATGAGATTAACACAGGCAAAGGGAGGTTGTAGAGAATGATAGAGTGAAGAGTATATTACAGAGACACACTGCATATAATGGGTGGGGGTGGGGGGGGGGGGCGTGCGTATGGTATCTTGTGAGTTGAGGAAGCAGGGCTGAGGTCAAGAAATTACACAATCCCCTACAGTGGTCACTTGCTAAAGTCCCAAGATCTATCGGTTCTAGCTTCTCAATTGTTTTAGAGGTGCAGGTGTTGATTAAAGTTCTCAGTCATCCAGGTCATGGTAATTCTAAGTGCTATATCGTAGGCAACTGGACTTGTTTCAGTGTTTCCACAGGTCAGGACTCTGCTTGTCCACTTACATCTGAAGGGGAAATCATTCATTTGAGGACAACAATGTAAACATATTGGCCAGAGAATACAGATGGTTTGAAAGAGGAGTAAAGGAACCCATCTATGTCAAACTGGAACAGCTGTCTCTGAAGAGAAGAGGTGGCCTACGACAATACTAATCACCTTCCTACAATGCTGTACTGAGTTCCCTCCCCAGACAGCTTAACAACCATTCACACCTGGGTACACCTAGCCGTAGCAACTTACATGAAGGCCGGTTGGGTCAACGATCCACAAGGGGCAATAAGGACTCTGAAACTCAAGAGTTCACACTTGTCCTTAACGACTCTGTACCGACACTCCCACACAGAGTTTGTGAAGCCTGCAAACTCCCCTCCAGTTAGTTAGAACTGAAAAAGCCTCTTGGATGAGAGGTGAAATGTCTTCCAGAAACTGAAACAAGTCCAGTTGTCTACAATGCAGCACTTAGAATGTTTATGTAGTTAAATATAAAACTATACTTTGATGTGGAAATGCTCTAATCTGGAAGCAAATATAGACTTGACCTGAGTGATTTTTCTGCGGGTTATGTAGGGGTATCACGTGACCAAGCCTGCGGTGAACTCTGCATGAGCTCTATGAACAATGTGACAGGAATTACTCTATTCATTAAATGTGAGCAGAAAATGAGAAATGAGCAGACATATCGTACTTATTCATGCTTTTAGTTATGTATAACTATCCTTGTTTTCCCTTGTAGTTTAACACGAGACCATTTATTTTGAATATCAGCCATAGTTCTGTTTTCTTCTGCAACACCTTGTTTCCTGCAGCTGCGACGCAATGTCAAGCTGTGTGCTTAGCTTTGTTTGTCAACCCACTATTAGGCCCACCGATAATACGCATTGCCTGGCTTCGATCTCTTTTACCATTGCTGTGAGCTTATTAGATTTTCTTTTATCCCATGGTTATTCCTGACCAAACTTTCATTTGTGCTGAATTATATGAAGGGAAATTGCAAAATAGTTGCTGTCAATTTAGGTTGATTTGAGATGATAGATTACAGGTGCATAATTTAAAAATAGGACTCTTAGAACCCGCTGCTTGAGACAAAGTTCAAGCATATAGTAGGTTTAAGAACATATCATAAATGAGAACCCTCAGCTAGGACTCCAATTGTCAGACATTTTATGGACTAAACTTTTCAATTGACTAAGAAAATAGAAAAGAAATAGATTTCAATCCGCAACCAATAATAGCAATGATAAGATGAGACACTATACAAGGAAAGGCATTTACTCAAATACCACAATGGAAAACAATACAAACGCAATTACTCAAATATTAAGATTTCGGTAGTAAAAGCTGTAGGCTGAAGCTACAGCTCATTGTGCCTATCTTTTTTACAATCCAATCCAATCCACTTTATTCATATAGCACAAAAAGATAAAACAGAGATGAAAATATGCATGTATACACATAAAAACACATACAATCACAAACCCCCCCCCCCCCCCCCCCCCACATAAAATCAACACACAGATTAGCTGGGAATAATTATGAGCTATAGCTGTAGTTTTATCTTTAATCAAAGCACACCTTTTGGCCAACAATTGGACTCGGCAGTGGTGAAAAACAATTATATTTTTTTATCAGTATTGTCTTGATGAAATCAATGGATTAGCTGATGACAAAACAAATGTGCTGATGGAGACCACTCCTTTAGCTTCACGACACTCCTCGACTCCCTTTTCATCTAAATTTGGCAAACCGATAGTGAACCAACTCTGGCAAAGTTCAGACTTTTCTCTACTGTCAGCTCCCACCTGTTCGTCCTTTGCCCTGCACAACCATTCACACCCTGTCTCACAATGTCAGAACACCCATGATAAGCACCCCATTATTAACAGAGGCACTGTGTGAGCTACAGCATGCAGGAGAGAGCTGGGCCTCACCCCTTTTATTACAATAATGAATTATAATTACCGTTGTGACTATTACCCTATAAAGGCCTGTCTAAACAGTGGCGGTGGCAAAACATCCTCCACTCTGTAATTTATAACCATCTGCTATAAGCATTTATCAATGCGCAACAGCCCTCAAACATACAGCATCTGCATAGAGCCCATAATACACCCAGTGCGCCAATGAAGGAAGACAAAGAAGATGTTAACCAAGAAGAATTGTGCATCTGATATATTTTAGAGAAGCAAAGACACTATAAGAAGATGCAAGAAGCAGGTAGACTGTGCTTTTATATGCATATAAGATCTGCATATATCCTCATCACATACGCATCCTCTCAGGTACAGCCTGATAGGTAGGAAGAGCTAAAGAGAGAGAGTTATCCAGGCAGAAACAGACTGACAGACTGAATCGATGCAACACCTGAAAACCATTAGCAATCTAATGGTAAAACAGAAAGGGGAAAAACAACAATAACTGAGGGCATACAATAAATATGTAATGAAAGAAGCAAAATTCTCTGAAACCCAAGGAGAGAAAACCAGAGTGATTCCACTGATATGAGCAGCTGCTGGTGTCTGAAGTCTCCAGGGTGTGGAGGAGACAGAAAGAGAGAGCGAGAGAGAAAAGCACCCAGACAAAAGAGTAAATCACAATAAATATTTATAATGATAAGTAATGCTGCAGACCATAAATATTAAACAGCCACTGCCTCTGTGTGTGTATATATGTGTGTGGTCCTATGTTAAGCACAAGTGTCCACAGGGATGGGGGAGCGGGCACTGAGTAATGCATTGGCTAACACTGTACATAAGCTTTGATCAGATGAGCTATGAATATTAACCCAAACAAAGCATTTCAATTACATTATCAGATTGCTTGTTTTGCACTTTTTAAAAACAACTGGGAACCAACATGCATAATTTCAATTAGCATAGGTATAAAGTATTATATAAACATCATCCAGACCCCACCCTCTTCACATACAAACTACATCTACCAGATTATTGGCATACTGCACACTGGCAGGAACACTTCCAGGCTCATGGTACAGCCATGTACCAAGCTATAGAAAAGAACTGCTTCACTGTGGGTGAACCGTATCATCAATCCTGCAGTTACAATACGATACAATCATTTGATGTTCTTCTTTGCTATTGATGACACTGAAACGTGGAGGTCAAGATTACCTGACGGGGTACTGAAAATGTTCTTGAATACAGTTTTTGAATACACCAGTGTACAAAATATGCCTTACTTGACCAACTCCGAAGGTGCATTCTGTGCTAATCCACAGATGATACCATCATGCCACAAAATTGGCTTTTTCATTACAGTCTTGTAATGCAAAACCCTTTTTAATGCTGTTGTCCTAATGGCCAGATCGACACTGTTTCACTTATCATCAGTAATTAAATTACTGATGACAAGAGCTATTCTTAATACTTAATTCACTTAAAAACATAAAAGATATATTCTGCGCTACAGTATTTTTCCATTTATGTATTTGCAACAATTGCAAAGGTTGTCTCAAGTGTAAAACTATAACGACATCACCTATTGGTTTGTGGAACACTGTTTCGAAGACTCGGTCCTACTTGGCAAACACTAATACTTTGGTTTGTTCACCAGCCTGACCTTCCAACCCAAAGCGTCTGTATTTGACGAACTGGCAATGAAACTCAGCAATCAACTATCTTACAAATTGGACCTGGAAAGGACTAGTTCAACATTTTAAGAATTTCTTAATTGTTTTCTTTTTGAGTAATAAATGAGGGTTGATTACCACTCTGTATGCTCAATATGAAACTAGAACCACAGCTCAACATAAAGACAGAACAGCTATCTTGGCTCTGCCTAAAGGTAGACAGAAATCCTCAAATGACTGTGCCAGCACCTCCAAAGCTTTCTCTCAAATCGTGGTTTTACTGGAAGTAACATGCTTTCACCATTTCCTGCCCTTCTCAGAATCTTGTTGGAATTGTGAGGTGAAAGTGTTAATTAACGAGCTGAAGAGGTGCAGGTAGGTATATTCGTGACATTTTTTTCCCAGATGGCAGTCGCAAATATAACAATAGTGGCTCCTGACTGTAGCTTAATGCACATGTGGGTGAAATATGTGAGTGCTATCAATCTTCCAATCTAACTCTCAGCAAGAGAGCAAATACGATGATTTCCCAAAGTGTCTAACTACAACTTTAATGAATTCCATCATATGTATGTGTGTTATTGTATAGCAAAGGAGGCTGGCCAGGCCACCTTGAGAGGATAAGAATGGAAGAGTTGTTCTCCCATTAGGTACTAAAACATAATTTGGCCACCATCTGTTGCACCTACCAGCCATCTGACAAAGAGCACCGAGAGGCTAGTCTCAGCCTAACAGTCTGCTTATATAGTAATGCCTCGAGTTATTCACTGCACTTAGACAATCAGACTGTTTAAACGGCTGAAAGAGATTAAGTGCGACAGGAAATCAGGAAATAAGGAACATGAAAAGGTGCGCCCTGTAAGGAGCTCTAACATACAGCTTGGAACAAAATGTGCTTGACTTAAGTACAGATGTAACAGAACCGGTTGTTGGGGCCATAATCAAGACTTTTATTCAACATTCCTTCCTGCACTCGGCTAGCCACATAATTATGGGGTGATGGCAAGTTAAGTTATATTCTTATTTTACCTGGTGCTGACTCACAGAGTAGGTTGAAAAGAGTTCTAGCACAAGATTGAATGCTATCAGGGCTCATTTTTCTAAAACAAAGAGCCTCATGGTGGTTAATTTGAAAAAACATCACCCTCACCATTTCCCCACTTCCACTCCCACCCCTGCCTGACAAATATGAGGCAGAGAACTGGCAGTTTGATGGACTTAACTTCTTTCAGTGCTTCACTAGACTTTCTAACTTATTCCATACAATACATGGGTGCAGTGTCAATCCATAATAAATACCTCATTATTCGCACAAACACGAGAGAAGGGACCATGGCTTGTTTGATCAGACTGCAGCACATAAATAAACAGTCTTAGCTATTGCCATTGGATTACTGCCGTTGTAACATATTGTCTAAATTACTAATGAACTCAATTATGACAGACCCACATATGTAAACAAGTCTGTGCATACACATTACTGAACACACACAACCATACATACAAAGTACATGGTAATCTTCGGGGATAATAAATGGAAAAAGGCCTACGATGACCAACGCCTTTTTCTGGTTTAGCCATGTGTTGACCTTGCGGGAGTGAGATGTTGTGTATATATGTAGATTGGGATGCGTATGTGTGTCCCTTTCTCAGCCTCAGAGTGCAGGTGGTTGAGGGTTGGAAACATCTGCTTGGTCTATATGTGTGTTTTGTCTCCAGTGGCATCTCAGAGGGCTTGAGTGCCACACTGTGTGTGTGTGTGTGTGTGTTCGGGGGGAGGGCAAAATGTCGAAAACTCATCTAACAGTGTATTTATACAAGTGCTGCCTCCATGCCGGTGCAGTCCTCACCAAGCGGCGTCACATCTCATTCTATTTACAGCCCGTTCACTCTCTACAGCCAGCAATCAGGATTCCACGTCGGGCCGCACGCTCCAGCACAAGACCGACATCAGCCAGACTTATCAGGTATTAGACTGCCCCTGCAATCTCCATTTCATGAGCACCTAGTCTATAAACACTATTGATTTTCACACTGTGCTTTTTTGCTCTTGTATCTAGTGGAATGTTGGCATTCTGTCACAGGAATGACTTGTAATGAATAATAATGATTTTGGAAATGGCCGAAGATTTTTTTGGGGGAATCTGGTTAAAGAAGTGGCTGCTGGTCAGGTAAACAGCTGAGATGCTGCATTGTGGTACTCTGATAAGATGAGCAGGAGCCGCCTCAAGGACACTTCAACTGTGGGAAACTAAACAATGGCCTGGAGGGAACAAATATCACAGGACTATTTCTGAAAAAAATGCTGAGACAGTGTTCTAATTGGATTAGTTTGAATGCAGGTGGTCATCGGTTTTATCGATATATGTAAAATTAATCCGATATGAAAAGTAAGACATTTTAAGATCCCTGACAAAAGTTAGCTAGTTGGAACTGAGATTTCTGTAATGCTATAATGTTTTTTTTTATTTTGTGTAGTACTGCAGCAATATGAGACTAATCACTTGAACCATGCCAAGATGATAGTAGACTTACACACACAGCAATTTACCCTTTATTACATAAATTGAACTCACTATCGCGTTGTATTTAATCCCGTTTTTCAGCAGATTTAAATAATTATGTGATGAAATGGCGAAATGAGGAAAAAAAGCCACAGTTGAGTCACAGATCGTATTGACCATTTAAAAGTTGTTTTGCGAGCACATGTGAGCGAGGTAGCCGAGCCTGAATCACCATGAATAACAACTCATATGGTGAAGTCTCAAGAGAACAATGAGTCACATAGGTACACAAAAAAGCCAAGATTTGATTCTCAATACAACAATCCCAATAAAAGTTACGTTTTATTGTAATCTTTTTGGATCCCAGTTAAATTTCTCTTTAGGAGTAAATCACACGAATCCCCTCTGTGTGCAATCTATCACACTATAAGCTGTGTAAAGTTTAAACTGCACAGTGGTTTCCTACGATACTCACCAGGATGCGGAGCAGTGAGGTGCCAGGAGGTGTGTTTTCAGGAAGGCTGATGTTGTACAGAGGTCTGCTGAAGATGGGTCGGTTATCATTCTCATTGATTAGCTCGATGTAGACACGAGCAAAACCCACATGGTCGGACATGGACTCATTGGCATAAAGCTGAGGAAAGACAGTGAGGAGTTTATTAACACTGAGATTTCAATATAGTCTTAAGGTATTACAATTCAGTTAGAGGAGAAAATGTACAGGTTGAACATCCTAACAATCATAATCGCAACTTTTTACTGTGCCATAGTCACTCTCACTCTCATATAGAAGTGACTTGTTTAAGATTTGGGGATCTTGGATTATACACAGAGAAGGCCACCCTCCGGTTCTGTAAATGACTGAGGGGTAAACTGAGGTGATGAAATACCAATTTCACTGTTCAAACAAGTCTGCAGTGTGGTGAAAGTGATACAGCCCCAGTCCAACTGAGCCTTGTGTCCAAACAAATAAATTGCAAGAAACATGATGAAGCAGCATTCAGTCATAATGTTAAAAATCTGCCTCTGTCCAGAGTTCACTCAAGGACATTCTCATAGAAGGACAATGTATGGTAACTGCTTTGTCTCTGAATGCTCAACGTTTGGTCATGAAAAGATTACTATCTTTCATTCAACTTTGTATCTCTTTAGAAAACTAATCTGTTAGATATTGACATTGTAAGAATCCCACTTCTTCAGCCACATTAGATAGAAATCTGTGCCTTACATTTATTCTCTGATACTGTGTGATTTTCTGCAGACTTACAGGACCCCACAATTCACTCTCCCATGTAACAATACTTGTAATAAGTTTCAAACCCACTGAGAAGCTGTAAGTGCGAATGTGTTCGAAGTCCAGCGGCATGGCCACCCTCATTCTGATGTCGGCACGCCCCTGTACTGCCGTAGGGGAGATAGTGAAGTACTCTGAATTGTTTCCTGTCAGAAACACCTGGAACATGCTGTTCACCCCCTGCCACAGGAAGGATAAGAGAGAGATGAGTAGAGAAAAACAGAGACAAATGGGTTGTTGTGAGAGAGCAAGTAGTGATATATACACCTTCTTGCACCAGTGACAAATGTAGACGATAAAATCTCTGCTATGGTATATCTATCCAGTTTTCTATGAATAAGTGACAGACAACGATATAATTTATAAGAGGTACAGATACTATATATAAATATATACAGACAGGCACATTTCAAGATTCGCCTAACTGACATTCACCACTAACCGTGCCAGTAGGATAAAATCACAAATTTAACAAACAACTAATCATAAGAGATCAAAAGTCAGTATATTGTGTAAACTGATTATATGATAGAGAACTAAATTTAAGAGGGACACATATTTGTGTGTTTATGTTTTATTTATGTAAAAGAACGTGACTGTTTTTTGCTCCTTTGACGGCGTGGTGATTTCAGCATGATATTAGAAATCTTGGAATGCAAATGTGTCTTTGTCTTTGTTATTATATTGATGTCATGAATGACTACATGTGTCAAACATCTTTATTGTCATCTTTTTTTAAAAACGATATGCAGTTGATAATAAATGTTCTCCATAATGATGCTGATCACGAGGCTTGACGAGCAGCATCAGCAGGCAAGCAAGCTCCATTCACTCTTATCAGTTCTGTGGAAGATGTTTTTTTTCTATCTCAGCATTTTTGTGCAACACTTCCCTCCCTCAATATCCTTATATATAGTAACAGGGTAATCTATTAGTAATCCATCTGTTCTCTGTACTATCAGCAGGAACAGTATATGACACCTTCGATTCTTAGACCCTTGATTCAGACAAGGAGACACTTTATTAATCACATACAATCATACAATGTGCAATGTATTTAAACTGGTTATGGAAGAACTTCACCCAAGAAAAAACCCCAGGGAGAGAGTGTGAGTGTGTGTGTGTGTGTGTGTGTGTGTGTGTGTGTATGCGTGCGTGCGTGTGTGTGTGGACTGTCAGCAGCAGTGTACAACAGCATAGAGAGTGAGAAAGAGAGAGCTGATGTGATGATGTGCTGTAATCATCATATGTGTTCGGATGGTAGATGATGATCTCTCACGATAGCTTTAGCTGATGCTGATACCTTAATGCAGATACGTGTGTGAGATCCAGTATACTGTATATTGCAAGTCTGATTTAAAAAAACAATGTACTTTAATACTTGTTGGGTCTGTACAGCAAGGCTATTTCATTATATAACAATTCTGAATAACCTATAAATATGGTACGTTTAAACTTGATCTTTCTCTGACTTGTCTTTCTTAGATAAATCTCAAAGTGCAAAGGCATTGTGGGTAAATATAAACCAAGTCAGGGTCAAAACGGCATCAGAGCCTTTAGAAGCCTGTGGCTGTCGTGAATTGAGAGAACATCTCTACATCCCTCCCGTCTTGATATAAAAAGCTGCAGGGCGGCCAATCATGTAGCCATCGTGGCAGACAGAGGAAGACGGGTGCGCTGGTCGATTGGCATTATGCTGGCGGTTAAAATAGCCCCCTTGTTTTTGTTTTCATCCCTGAGAGAACCATTGTGGTTGATGACTCCTATTTAAAAGACCATCCAATATGCAGGGATGTCACCTCAAACTGCCCATAAATGTAATTGCCCGTCCATTTGCTTCTGCCTTTAGAAGCCCCCAATAAAAGCACCCTGTCAGACGCAACTGCCACAAAGTTTAGTGACAAGTTCCAGCAGCAAAAGTTTTATAGATGCTAACCCGAGCAGAAGAGGATGTGAAGGCAGCGACAGACACAGAGAGAGGTAACTACCACTTGTGTCATAGTCTAAGAAATGAAACGTCTGCCTATAATCCCTCACACTTGGAAAAAGTGAGATTACAGCACAGGTGTAGCGGAGTGTGAATGAGTTTGTGTATCAGCACTGACAGGCAGGTTTAAAGGATCAAAACAGCAATACAAAACTCCAAGACAAAAAATGTCTCATAGATTTTCCTTCTTTGAATGGATGTATAGGTGGCACTATGGCAGCAGGGTCTCAATGTAATACTGGTAGAGTGCTGGCAAATTCTCCAGCACTCAACTTGAGAGCACAACTGCATTTTACATTTTTGAGTAAGATCCAGTTTCCTAGAGCTAATTCTGATGCGGCTCGTTTTGTTACATGACAACTGAGCTGCTGTTGCTAATGCACTGGTCCAGAGGGAATGCTTTCTAATGCAACATCTTTGGTGAACCTGGTTAAAACCCTCTCAGAATTACCATAGCGATTTCCAATCAGCAATCTCAGTTTACGGATTCTGGAAAGTTAAGCGGCTGCTTTTGGTAACAGTGATAAAATGTTGTGTGGTAACATACAGAGACCCCTTATCACATGCCAGGTGTCTGGGTCCTCACCCCACCTGCTTGCAGCAACACACTCATGGTACTCTCTTCTCTGCCACGCCATTTTAACACACCATGCTTGGAATGAATAAACAGACTTGCTGCTAAATACTATTGCTATCTCTCCTTCAAGAGCTTTTTCCGCTCCTGGCTGCTGTTCTCGCTGCTCCTCCATGCTCCACTAATTATTCAGACTTCTGGTTTTGCTCCATTGCAGGTTACTTTCTGTTCAACCATTTTTCCTTCTCTCCTCTCCTCTTGCATATGTCTGTCTCTCTTTACTCTCTACCTTTTTCTGTATCCACTTGACTTGCAGTTATCTGTCAAATTCCACCCTGGCGGCTGCTGTGCCTGAATCAATCAGAGTTGACTAGCTTTCGGCTTATCTGCACCCTCGGTGATTGATTTTCCTCGTTAGGTATAATTTGATGCTCTATCCCATCTCTTCCAGAGCAAATTAAATTGTAGTCCAATGCGCTGGTGTGAGAGAGCATTTGCACATGTGAGGGAGGGTGAGAGAGATAGAGTGGAAGAGCAAGTGTAAAGTGAAAAAGTGTTGAGTTGTGTGTGTGTGTGTGTGTGTGTTGGTGTCTGGGGTGTGTGACTGTGTGTCACCGCAGTAGGTTGATAGATACAGCTAATGGGAAGTGGTGGACACACTAAAACACGCTAAAGTGTGCTGTTGTACACTGCTGCTGACAGTCCACACATGCACGCACGCACGTGCGCACACACAAACACACACACACACACACACACACACATACAGACACCCAAGTAGTTTCATAAAGTGGCTGAGTGGCTTTTTGGCTGCTGCATCTATAAACAAGATAAATCTAAACCTAGAAATGAAAACAGTAAATACACACCACTCACATGTCTTGACGGTCTTTGTACAACATTTTACCGATCAAATCAAGAGTGAAATGTATTGCAAATGAGACGGCTTTACTAATCAATCCTTTATTGATCTCTTCTGTAATAGCCAGTTGTTAGACTTTGGAGTACATGTTTAGTCCCTACAAAGGCCACAGATTGTTCATTAATAAAAACAATAATAATACGTTTACTTGTACAAACAATCAGAGATGTCCTGATCAAGTTTTTTTTTAGCCAAATCACAATCCGATCCCTTTAATGTTGGGTATCAGCTAATACAGAGCTTGATCCTATACTTATATTTACTTAAATGCTGATTCAATAGTTATCAAACACACTAATATCTGTAGTATACTTACGGTGAAACACATATTTTTCACAAGCCACTTGATCAAAGAACCTGGTTTGCCTGGTTCAAACCGATGAAGTGTATAAAATCAAATTATTGATATAATATGAAGGTAAGATTAACTGAAGAATGAGGCTTCTGAGAATAAGGTTAAATGATCAGCTTGAGAGGAGATGTCTCACTCTGTAAGAGTTGTCGGAAATCCAGAAACGGTCCACTCAAAGCTATAGTTGTATTATAATTGGTGTTTAATTGTAGAGGTTCTTCACTCACACATGATCTGCAGAGAGCACTTTAACCAAACAACAGACAAGTTCAGTTGTTGGACTATCGTCAAGTCATTAATCTTATAATTAAGATTATTAGCTGACAGCTGACATGGCCTACTTCTTGCACTGTTTACTATTTTAACCGAGGAAAGTGACTGTCAATGCTGACTTAAAATGAGGAGCCAGCAGATTTGTCAGCAAATCCATGTGTTTTGCCAACCTCCGTGTCTGAACTCAGAGTTACCTCCACCTGTGCGCCAGAACAATTGTTCACATTCACACAATCAAAAATGCTGCACAGTAGAGGCTTGCAGTCGAAAAGGAGAACAGTATTGCAACACCAGCTGGCTGCGGTGGAGAAAACCACAGACGACAGTAAAAGGATTATATTATGATCAGTGTTATTTAATCTGATTATTATCCATTAAAATATGCAGGGATTGGCCCTGATATTGATACTTATGGATTGACAAGGAGCAGCTTAGCGTTATTCCATTCACATCTTGATAAGAATCTTTAATCTTAAGAATGTTGTGACTGTGTCATCAATCAGTTTGTGATCTACCAACCTCGTCCTTGTCTTCGGCCTGGATGAAAAGAGGAAGGGCAAAGCCCACCTGGGCCAGTTCTGTGATGCGAACCCGATACTCAGAGCTGTTGAACTTTGGGGCGTTGTCATTTTTGTCAATTAGCAGGATGGTAAAGGTCGTCATCACTGTTGCGTCTGATGGACTGCGATCATCTTTCAACTCAGTGGCCTTGTAGAGAGCAACAGGGGGAAGGTGAAGAAAGAGAGAGAGAGAGAGAGAGAGAGAGAGAGAGAGAGAGAGAGAGAGAGAGAGAGAGACAGGAGTGAGATGCATTTGATTGCACCGAAAATGTCATTTTGGATGGCGGCAGTCAGCACGCAATCTCAGCCAGGTATTTACAGCTGTTCATTTATTGGATCAAAAGGTGGACGGACTCAAGGCAATCATAGAAATAGGCTCAAAGTGAGGCCAAGAGAGGGCCAGCACATGTACATGCACACATACACACACAAACACACACACACATGTAGACACAATGAGATTTAGGTGAAAGGAGTCCCATTGAGAAGACACAATTACACACTGTCTCTGTTCCTGGCTGCCTGAGTATCGAAGATGTGAGGCCTCTGAAATGAAAAAAAAAATGGGTGAAGAAGATAGGAATGGGCAGCTGTGGTCTTTTATTGATGGAGGAGTGTCACAGGCAATAGGAGAAGAGGCAGGAACAACATGCTGGTCTCTGGGTAATCAAGGTAGTTTAGCCTCTCTCGTCCCAACGCCACTGAATCATTTGACCTCCGCCTCCATACGCTCAGCACTATCTAAGCTGCCTGAAGTTGAGAAATTAGTTGTATTACTATGGCACACCACAATCAATAGTAGCACCACCTAAGAAAGCACAAGCAGAGAGAGGAGAGAAATACAGAGGGAAAAAATCCATATCTTATAAATACATTTTTGGGCGACATTTTTTCGTTTTCAGCACTTTCGCTTATTCTACTTTTCTTCTATGTAATTATTGATTTCAATTAAACAGATAGACTGAGGCTGGAATATGTAAGCCAGAATCTTTTTCTTTTTTTTTGTATTTAGCCTTAGCGACAGTTGTATCTCAATGGTCTGTTATATAAAATTTTCAAACAACCGTTATTTTTTTTACGAGTAGTAATTGCAGTTACATGAGTAAATAGATGCCATGCCAGAGGCCATTAGATTCTCTCACTGCCATTTATTGTGTAATGCAGGTGCAACTGATTTGACATACCATCAAAATCCAAACTGTATCAGTGCAGTTACACAAAAAAACTAGGTCTTTGATCACAAATCCTTCTACTTTCAGTGGCACTTAGAAATCCATTTCACGCACCCTCTGACGCCCTGTAGGAACCACTTGGTGTACAATACTGGGAGAGAAGAAATGACAACAAAAAAAGCATTGGCATGGACAAGGTGGGAAGGCCGTGGGTGGGGTGAGAGGGCAGGACTAAAATTCTAAAAAGCCAAGTGAGATAGACTTTAGACTCAGCGGAGGGATGGAGGGATTCACAAACGGCACCTGCTTCAAACAGAAGAAAAAAGAATGAGAGGGAAGAACAAAGGAGCCCTCAGCATTGTGGACTGTAAATCCTGTTCCTTTATCTTGTTCTCCTCCGCTCCTTCTGTCCTCTGTGGCAGTACACTGAACAAGCCTCTCAGGAGACGACATTATCATAGAATCACAAGCCTTTACTGAAGCTACATAGAGGTACTTGAAATTGTCAGGGTCACATCTGTGCGTAGGCATATTGGTAAAGCATCTGTAAACACATATGGCACTGCAGGATCTTGTGTTTAGTTAGTGTTAAGTGACTGTTGACCTTGAAATCTTTACTAATTCTAGCGGTTGTGTTTACTTCACCTATAATACTGCATCAAACCCAGACACTACATTGATTCAGTACATCATAATATCAAAGCTTTCTCTTGATCCATTGGTGAAACAGACTTTCGATTTCTCCTCTAGGCTGTGACAGTCTCTCCATCTCCCACCTGCTTCCCATTCAGCTCACCTTGACAGTAAGAGTGAATCCAGCAGAGTAGAGGGGGTTTTCTCTGTCCAGCTGACCATTCACCGTCAGAGACCCACTGATGTAGTCCAGTGCAAAAACACTGTTGGTGTTCCCTGGACGAAAGATAGGTGAGAGAGAAGCAGAGACGGAGATAAGAAAGTCAGAGGCACAAACGCAACTGGCAATGTGGATAATTCAACATAACCCCTGGGATGCAGCGAGGAGCCTCTGGAAGGGAAAATGGTGGATGAGCTTCGTGTATGTCTCTATTTCATACAATATGGATACAGTTTTTGTCTCTCTGTCTGCCTTAGGATGACCCACCACCTCCAACCAGTCCACCACATGCCTCTCCTGCATTCCTTTTTTTTTTATCTGTCATTGTCTGTCCTCATTTCAATGCTTCTATGTCTTTGCTAGATTCCTGTTCTTCTTCTCTTCTTTACTGTATGTATGCTAGGATTACTGCCAGTTAACATACCCTGAATTTAAGTTGCACCGTATATTAATTACAGTTCAATTGTAAGAATGTCATGATACCACTCTCAATAAGTTTTGATGGGAGAATGGCAACTTTAAGGAACCCTGTGGAGTTTCTGATCACTAGCAGTGCTACGGCGCACCGCTTTGATCTATGAATCTCTGTTTTGTTTTCTATTCTGCATGTGCTCTCATGTGCAAGTACCCAGATGACACAATACACATTTTTGCCAATGGGGTCACACTCATCTGCTGAGTTAATCAGTGGAGCTATACCAATGTGACATACTGCATAGGCAGTGAGGAAGAAGACTAGCAAGCCACCTTGGATGTAATCTAGGATGTATTATCACATTTTAAAATTGGCTTTTAAATGTCTTAGAAGGAGGGTACCCCATAGAGTAATTTTTACAAGTATTTAACCATATCATTAGATATTAACAAACTTTTGTATAAGTCCTTACTTTTTAAATTCTTAAAATTTTAAGATACAGTAAGATACATATGAAGTTTGACAAGATTAAATGAGATGTGACACATTCAGACATCAGCATGTTAAATTTTCCAAGTGTGCTCTGCAACATCTGTACTGTCATTGTCCAACGTGACCATTTGGAATATCTAAAATACAGTGTGGTTGCTTTATTTATGGAAGCTTTATGCCAACAAATAAGACAGTGTTGAGCTGTCAACGACATTAAGAAGGAGGAATCTAACAAAAGGTAGCAATATTTGCAGATGATTTGGTGTGCTATTCTGAGGAACCGCAAAAAAATAATTTATAGGACTGATGACACTGCTGGCTGATTTGGGGAATTTATCAGGCTTGACATATTAAAAAACACATAATGACTCCAAACTTTACTGCTCCAAAGAACCTGCAGGACAAATACAATCTCCAGTGGGAGACTGAAGCGTTGAAATATTTAGGAATAACTGCGACAAAAGAGATTTCAAAATTATCACACGTAAGCCATTTAGACAAAAGCAGATACCAATACATGCAATCTTATCCTCTGTCTGAGTCTAAATTTAGGGATTGTATCTTTTTATTTTTTATTTTTTGTACACTGTCCACACAAAAAATAAATATAGTATGTTTATTTAATCACTTTAAATAAGATGAGCTGCTGAAAATTAAAATCCCATCTCAAATTTTGAAAAACAAAGACACTTCTTTAATGTTCAAGAAAATAAGATTGCATAAATAGTGAGTGTCTAGCACACGGCACATTCCTCCTGAACTACATCACTTCACATGGGCTGATGAATTGCATTAACTTTGTTATAGTCTCTGCACTCCTTCAAAGAGGGGCATTTCAAATTATGAACGCTGCACTGTTCTCATTAACAAGTTCAAGTGTGCCTGGTGTTCTCTATTCGCTTCAGTTACACAGGTTAAAATATTAGACTGAGACCCACTTGAGTCCTCCTTTCATATTTTCTTATTCCCTCTCTTGCTTTTCAAATTACAGTCCTTCTCATTAGCTTTCTCACCTCCTTTAGACTTCTCTGTGACACTCTCAGTCTCGCTTGCTCTCAGGAGTCTTGTGGATGTGGCCTGCTAATTATACCCAGCAGATGGAGACAACAAACGAGAAGACACCCAATCGCCCTCACCTCGCCACACTTGATGTTCTCTTTCTTCCCTCCTGCATTGCCCCAGCATCTCCCACCCACCCAGAAAAAATCCTCACAATTCATTGCGATTTTTTGTGCCTGCCCATGACTTTTATAAGACCTGAAGAAGTCTTTCCATGTGAATGTTATCAAAAGCTTAATCAAGTCCACCTGGCTCTTATTCACCTATGCCTTGTTAATACAGAGCAGCTGACAGCACAGCCGCTCCTCTGTGCTGCCACATACCACATGTTTAACAGGATGATCTCTGGAGGAAAAAAAGAGCATACATGCT
Organism: Sparus aurata; assembly: GCF_900880675.1. Lineage (NCBI taxonomy): Eukaryota > Metazoa > Chordata > Actinopteri > Spariformes > Sparidae > Sparus > Sparus aurata. The sequence continues at coordinate 14,902,739 of NC_044201.1, read as the reverse complement.
CAGTGAAATCATTCCCTGTACATGTAAAAATTAAAAAATTTGTAAATATATACTGTACACCATGAATACCAAGCTATCATGTTGAAAGCAGTGGCTAAATATCTAAACAGAGTGCTTTAAAGTGCTTTTAACTTTTTTCAAGAAAACCTTAAAATACATGTGAAACATCTGATAATATATAGATTATAAAATGTCAAAAGATTATTTAAGTATACTGTATATTTTTGCCAACTCTTCAAGCAGTGGAACAAAACACTTAAAACATTACTTTACTGCTGGTATTGCCTCTACACTTATTTGTTAGTCAGTATCTGACACCGTTTTCATCTGTCTAACTGACTTTGGTGGATTCATTTCGAATACATTTTTACCATTGATCTGTTGTTCGCACTGATTACACATATTGTGTATATATATATATATATATATATATATATATATATATATATATATATATATATATATATATATATGTTTTTATACTACATTTTATACTACAAGTCTAACATTAAAAATTAAGATGTGGAAGACAAAAATGACGTCACCCAACTTTGGTTCACTCCAGTAATTCAGATTATGAGGTTAGTGGTGAACTGACCATATGTTCAACACAAAAAAGGCACAACTAGACTGAAATGATCTAAATCCAAAGTGGCAAGCTTCCTCTGCAAAGATAACATCCCTCCCTCTGAGAGCTCTCTTTAGCTCATTAACTGGCTTGGCCTTCACAGCTTTTTGTGCCTGACCAAATAAGTAGTTTGTTTCTGTCTTTATAAGAGGGAAATGTACAACAATTTATTTCAAAAAGTCTCCTTGAAAATGAAGAGCATGTAACATTTGGAATTATCTTATTTTATCTTAACTCTACCAAGAAGTCCCATTGAGAAAAAAAGACTTCTACAAGAGAGACCTGGCCAAGGTAGGAGCTGTACAATATCACAACAGATCAAAATGCAACGTACAAAACATGATTGTAAAACTTGATATAACACAGAAGAACAACTAATTTAACACAGTTTCTCCTTCAACACATTATTCCTTTAAATTAATTTATTATCATATAGCATCCCTTTTCTATTGTCTTTTATTTATCTGAGTATATATCTATTTGATTCTATTACTACTTTTTGTATTGTATTCTTTGGAGAGTCTTTGCTTCCATTTGCTGCTCTTCCAAATTGAATTTCTCCTATGTTGGATCAAAAAAGGTACATCTTATCTTAAATTGTAAATCTTATTCTTTGACTTGCATACATATGAAAAAGTCAATATACTGTTTGTGAAAAGTTGTCTTTCCTTCATGTATTCACTTATTCAAACATACATTCTAACATAACATACAACAGACATTATTCTGGTTCAAGTATAAAAACAAACCAATATGCCTCCAAAAATCACATTTGTATACACATACATTCATACATTACTCTAGGGCACACTATGAACCTTGAGCTGCACTTTGAGGGATTAAGAATCACTCACTTTCAGGTAGTTTATAGTAATAGCTGAGATCTAGACTCCAGAGAATCATGGTCAGATGGTAAGTCTACAGTGCACAACAGCTAGGGTCAACAGATTAACCCATGCCTGTGTTCCCCACTCCCTGCTTGCTGCTCTATTATTGCCCTGTACCTCGCCTGGAATGGAGAGGAGGGAAGCTTCAGAACAAAACTCACAGAGTGGGCGGTGAGTAGAGGAGGCAGGCCAGCAGAGAGAGCAGAGCCTTTGGGTAATTAGTCGGGATTGAGGCCAAAAGGTGGAGAAAGGGAGGGAGGTAACAGGGACAAAAACTACTGCTGATCACATCTGTCTTACTTTTCTATTACGGGTCTGGAGAGAGTATAAATAGGAATGCAGTTTGACACCTGCATTACTCAAAAACTCAACATGCTAAAACCAACTTTAAATACACACACTTAGTAGTTGTAGTCAAAATTAGAGGACCTTTTTCAGTTAAGGTTAGTCATTGTAAAAAAAAAAAAACAGTCTGACGTTCTGTTTCATTATGTGACGCTGTTCCTTTTGCTGCTAGAGGGCTTTGTCACTTGATTTTGAATGTCTTTGGCCATTTGGAACCATTGATGCTCACATTTTTCAAGGAAGGGACTCAAAATTAACAGAAAATGTACACTGAAAAATATGACTGTTTCAGCAATGTAATAATTCTTCTGGCCATGGCCAGATTTAAAAAAAGTGCCAGGGTTCTGGACTTTCACAGTTCTTATGTCTGGCATATGAAGTAAACAATGAACTTAAACACATTTTCTCTACTTTTCATAGTTTTCACAATTGAAAAAGAAACACTGCATATGCAAAAGTACAGAAAAAAACAATGCATCTTTTTTAATCTTAGAAGTAGGTTGTCAGTTTGAAAAATTCCCTGTCCTTTAATGGCCTGGGTTTCAACTTTTTAATAAAATGATATTATTTTTGTGCTTAGAAATAGACAAACTAATACAGAACTTACTACTGAAATGATCAACAGGCAAGGAAACTGTTCACTGACATAATAAATCAAGTGAGAGGTAGGTTCCTTTTTCTCATAAGCTTACATACAATCAGGCTTCTTTTTGAAACCTGAAGAGTCGCCCCCTGCTGGATATTAGACCGAGTGCAGGTTCAAGACACTTCACATGTGTCACTTTTCAGACCTGGAAGCTCCACCCATCTTTTACACAGCCAATGATCCCACACCAATGAAAATAAGTGGACACAACATTAATAGTAACATTTCTCTTTTTGCCTGGATGGAAGGGGCAGGCATGATTGGTGGTGGGCGGTAACGTGCATCAGGGACTCAGACCTACTCAGTGTGGGCATCATGCCTCTAAATTAGTTTGTCAGCTTCAGTGGCCTGACTAGCATGCCAATCTACTCAGACAGCCGCTCCTTACCCGGACGACTGGGCACTCACCTGGCCCAGTAACGAGAGGCGTTTATACACTAACACACACGCACTCAGACACACGTGCGCACACACACACACACACACCCCACACACCACACACACACACACACACACACACACACACACACACACACAAACACCTGCAAGAGTACACAAGTGGTGTGCAGACTGCTGGTTCTACTCTCTGTATGCATCCGATAAAGAGGTTCTAACTCACTGCTTCAGGTTCCACAGAACGGCCTCCCACCTCAACTCCACCGTGTGTTGAGCTTGACCAGAGAGACAGGCTGAAATTACACAGAGTGACTCGGGGGGCCACTGAGAAGAAAATATAATCATTTTCTAATTGCTGATAGAAAGCGCTCTCCAGTGATCTGCCAGGACACTGTGATTAGACCCCCAGGGGGTGAAAATGGCTGCACCCAGATAAGCACATGCTCAAGTTCAGCACAAATAAATGCACACTTCCTACTCTATTTTCATATTCATATTTAGTGCTGGTGTTTATGTGTTCCATGTGTGTTAATGCATAGGTATTTCAGTTCTGAATTCTTATGTAGATAGAGTGTGTATGTAGTTTGTGTGTGAGTGTGTGTGTTTGTGTGAGTTACAGAGTGCATGTGGTGCTAACTGGCAGAGTTTGATTCTATGATGTGAGACTCCGGGGGATTAGCCATGCTCTCACATTACCGACAGTACTGGACTGGAAAATGAGAAACCATGCCACGATTTTGTCTAGTGTGGAGTACACACTCAAATGCACTCACACACGCACACCTAAATGCCCATGTGCATGCACGCACACACAAACTCACACAGCCATTATTTCCTTGTGGTGCAAATGTAGTATTTGCGCAATGGCTTCAATAGCTCATTGTACAATTACAAGATAAAAGTAATCCAAATTATTTGCCGCTTTGAATAATCTGAGCATTACCAAAGCATAAAGAAAAACACAAGTGCGGATTTAATATTATCTATTGACAAACACATTTGAATTCTCGTGTCATGAACAATGAAGTGAGGGCTCATTTACTGAGAACAGTTTCCTCATTTAAATTCTCTCCTGCACTAACAAAGAGCAAAAGGCTGGGTGCAGAGACAGAGAGGGGAAATTGGGAGGCCAGAAACCGAGAGACAGAGTGTATTGAGTCGCAGGAGTGGAAAACATACATGTGGAGTTATTATATGGGGATCGCCCAAGAGAACAAGTGATATAAGGCATTTGATCTGATGAGTTCAATCGGACGTGTGACAAGTGGATGACAATGACTTTCTCCAAGCGATGAGCTTTTGAGGACAGCCAAAGCAGGAGTTCTCCAAGTGTAATCGCCATGACTAAGCCAGTGACAACTGTTTTCTCTAGTTTGTGACAACACCATGGGGGCGCTGGAACATTCTAGTAATGTGATATGGCATACAGCCAGTACTCAGTGTCTTGGGGCTAAGATTTTGTGTACTTTGCTAAATGTACACAAATTAGTGTCACTTTTAAGGATTACGCCTACGGGCAAATCATGTTGATGATGAGGTTTCAGTTATTGTCTTCAAACTACACTGACTTCTTACAGCTTCACACATAGCCTGACTTGCTTGTGCACATGCTCATGTGCGCATCTGTGACACACACCCCTCAGCGTGTGACAGCTACCAGTGCATATGTATGTGTATTTGTGTGTGTGTGTGTGATGCAGAGTGATAATGGCCCTGTGGGTGTCTTGCCATTGGCAGACAAGCTGCATTTCATGAATAGTCAATGAACTAGTTTCATCCAAACTTTTTCTTCAAAATAGGTTCAAGGACAAATATTCTGAGACAATGCATGGCAGATGAAAGCAACTTCCATTTTTGCCCAGGTTTTACACTCTGTGTGGTTGACATTGCTGGTCAGATGCACTTCTGCTGTCAATGAGGAGGTCCCAATGCCTCAGCTTTTACTAGCACCTCCTCCTGGTCTCAAGGAGTTCCTGCCCATCAAGGCCCTCATATTTCAACTGAGAAACGGAACAGGGTGGCTACCTCAACCTTGTGTCAAAATGGTGTCTGCTTTATCAAATACCAGCAAAGGAATGTAACAGCAATGAACAGTACAACACTGTTGGAAACCATCCCTAGAAAGATTTGCCTTTTCTGCAACTAGGATGAAATCCCACACATCCCAATTCCCAATAGCTGATACCAAGCCAGCCCTTATGCATCATAGATATATTTGCATTTTTAAATCACTATTGGTGTTAATTAAACAGTGTTATGACTGTGTTATTTTAAACTCGTAATAACATATAACACTAATATAAAGAGTTGACACATGGTTATGCTTGAATTAAGTGGCAACTGATGTTGACATTTAAAAGTACTTACAATGTTTAAATGAATATATACAATTAAATCTTCTCTATTGACAAGCCAATTATTGCCATTTCATATATTATGTAAGAATATTACCATATATCAACATGACATGAATAATATATAATCTAGAAATATATGCAAAATTAATTCTAAGTTTAACATAAATACAAATCAGTACATATTACCAATGCATTAATGAATGTACAGCCATTATATTTAGTGATATCTTCTTGAAGCAAAATTACACCATATTGTTATGTATTGCCAAATATATGTGGAATGTTTTTATTTATTAGGATGTATTTTTGATATATTACATGATATTTCTCAGTATACTGTAAGTCAATATATGCTTGTACCTCTGAATCTCTTTAAATTATTTTAAGCATACAGGTTATCTAACCTCTTCTTTCTGAGTAATGCTCCACTTATTATGGTACTTACTTAGAGGTAACTGTACTACAGATTCCTGAGTGCTTCCTCTATTGATTTCTGGTCCACATGTGACAGTAAAGGCTCAACTGATTCTCAACCTGGTCACAGACGAAAGTATCGATCCACAGTCTTCAGGTTTCATGGAAAATAATCAAACCCAGAGCTATTGATCGCTGGCTTTGATCTGTCAGCTCGAGGTGTTTCTCTTTTCAACAGAGCATTGTGCTTGCAGTGTAGTCTTATCTCTTCCCTTTGTGTGTGTGTGCATGAGTGTGTGTGTGTGTGTGTGTGTGTGAGAGAGAGAGAGAGAGAGAGAGAGACAGAGAGAGAGAGCATGCGTCTCTAAGAGTAGACTACAGTTTTCTGGATTTACCCTCCAATCTGATATTTTCTGCGGTTTTCTAGACAACACAAAATATATTTCTGCACAATCTGTACAAAACAACAGCTGGCTGGAAGACAGCAGCTGAGGAAATTGGGTTTGACATCTGGAAATGTGCTTGTTCAGAAGCAGATAGCTTAGGATAACATTTCTCAAAGACAGCAGGATCCCCTTTATCCCACAGATAAATAAAAATAAAGGAGAACCGCTAACATCAACAGATAAAGCTGAAATATATATTTTAAAGATGAAATGTTGCAAAGAAAATTTGCTTGAGAGGACAACATCCGCTCTCTATACTCTTGCTGCAGCTGTCTTTGACAACAGCGACTAGCTGCCATTAGCAAGTAGCTCAGTCAGCCCTGGAGCTAAATAGCCCAATTAGCGGCCACATCACAACCTCAAGGGGAGTCATAGGGGCAACAGGGCTCAGCTCATCTGGGCTCAGCCATATCCCAGTGAACATGACTGGACACCAGACTGGAACTGAGTGCAGCCTTTGGGACAGATGGATTCCAGTTTTGGAACTGGACATACAGTACAGAGGTGATTTACAGCGGCTCCGATCAGGACTACGACTCCAGGAGGAGAAGACGGCATATAACCAAAATATTTTCACATCTTACACGGTGAAGTGAGGATTTATTTCAACCAAACAACAGTGGATTGTGGAAAGGCCGTTTATTATGTGACTGGATGGGCCGGGGCTAGCTTGTTTAGAAAGTTCTGCTAATGATGTTATATATTTTTTTCATGTTTTATACATACATTTTGGCTTTATCTAAAAATTGCCCCACAGTAAGTGCATAAAACTGTCGGCAGGGACCACCTGAAGAAACCTTTACTTAAGGATAATGGATAGGAAAGAGGATAGAAGAGACCAAATGAGGAAACATACTTGTGAGACCTACAGTATATCATGGCCCAGTGAGATCTGTACTTGTGTGTCCTTGAATGTGAACGCATATGCCCAATTGGAATCGACTATGCTTTGGATTGTGCTGTGATCAGAGTCCCGCAGACTATCTGCCTTCTCCAAGAGATTACATAGCAACAGGCTGTGGAGAGCCTCAGAGCGTCTAATTGAAAACCCGGAGAAATCCCAGCGACACCCCAGTCACAATAAGAGCTCCCCATAGAATAACAGGTATTAGTCTTGTCCATATTACAGCATGACTGCTGATATGAGTTAGGTAGTAAGGAATCAGAGCATCGGGGTGTAGCAGTACTGAAGGATAGAGATACGTTGGGAAAGGCAGACAAGGGGAAATAATCGCCTTTACTACCCATCAGGCTGTCCAAGCGGGAAATGGTGTGGCCATACCTGTCTGACCTGTATGTTAGAGGGAGGCTGAAAGACCAGGCCAGTTGTCTCCCTCACACCCACATCACTGGGCAGACAGGTGTTCACATGCTGCCCAGACAAAGGCCACAGAGGTCAGTGCATGTCTGTGGCTACACTGTGTCAGTGCAATATATGTTCTCCACAGCCACCAACAAACTTCAAAATAGTATACGAGTTTTTGTCAAATAGAAAAATTGAGTTATCATCTTTTATCAATTTAGACAATTATTCTGCTTGGGTTGCTGCAAATTAAAATCCAATGCAGTCAGGCAAGAGAATGTGAGAACTAGGAGTTTGCTGGCATTGTGACAATTTCTCTGCTGCAGTTCACCAACATTGAGAGGATGCAACAAGAGAGGAAGAATCGTCCAAAAGGAAAGAAAAGGGTAGAGATGGAAAAGGGCTTAAGATGGGATTAGTTGTGCTTGCGTGTGACAAAAGCGATAGAAACAAGCACACACAGATAAACAACAGGCTGATATGAAAGGCTTGGGGGATGTCCTTTCATTCGCTAGGCTGATTTTTGTTCTGCTTGTTCTTACACTATCATTACAGCACATGGAAAGGCTACACAAACTTTACACAAGGGCTTAACTCTTATCCTAACGGACAGCAACACTCTTGGACAATACTTGTTGGCCTCTAAGTCTCTGTAAGAGGAATCACAGATAGCCAAGCTCATTTTAAAGAGGTAAAGGTTACATCCATCGGGCCAAATATGGAGTATTTTCATATTTCTTGAGAATAATACTTTATTTTGATCTACTTTTTGTCCTTCTTCCTCTCTCCCTCTGTTTGAATCTGTGTGTGGGAAGGGGAGATGTCTGTCCATGTAAGTATGCATGCACGCATTCTTTGAGTGAGACTGACCTTGGCTGTCTGTGATCCTGCCTTGCTCATCCTCAGGGTGGGTTTTTGAGCAGATACTGGATGACACTTTGTGACTGTTGTTAAAGCTTTTTATGCAGTTAGCTTTGGTGATAATATATCCCTGAACAGCTGCACACCTGATCTAACCTTTGTACCATTCAAGTTTGTATCAAACTGTTAATAGTCTGACTATGACAAATAGTGTATTTGATGACAATGACAAAATAAAGCTTTCATCATCAAAGTATACAAAAATGCTAATTATCATTTTTGTCATTCAAAAATGAATATGTACTACCTTTTAACCACGTAAGTTTATTTCAGTCTCTGTACTTTGTTAAACAACTGAGGTCACACTGGAGATCATGCAGGTGTAAGACCAGAACTGTTACAGCGAAAAGGACATTTAATATTCCCGACAGTGACTGGAGTCATAGCAACCACTGAAACATGGATGAGCAAGTAGATATTCGATTCCCTGTTACTCAAAAGAGATACCTGAACACCTGGTGAGTTCCTCTACTATCCTACCTGCATCTCTAATGGGCCAATTACCAGTATGAGCCTCGAACAAATTAACTTTTTTAAACAGGACTAAAATGCCCATTTAGATCACAAAGAGCAAGAGTAAAATGAATCATTTGATATAATATTGCCACTGGCCAAATTAGAGGGACTACGATCCCATTTATGTTACACAGAAAACATGGAGTCGTTTTTGGGGGAGTTTTTCATCAGAGGAAGTGCATTTGGATTTTATCACATATCAAATATTTGTCTGAGCATTAGCAGTGCAGGAGAGAGCTGGTTGATAATGATAATTGCCAGAGTAACTTTTGTCCGATCAATAAAGATTTATTAGTGACTCTGCACAGCTTTTGCAAATAAAAAGGCATGCAGAAATTACAAATTCATTCATCACAAAAATCTCTCAGACCCATGATTTAATTTCAGACCAGCATGCCTCACAGCAATCCAAGGCGTGCTAACATGATTACTGCTGGATTAGAACTGAAGAAACTATTTTTTAAATTTTTTTTTATCTTGTTTGTTTAAATGGTATTGCAAACACATCACATGGTAAATGCTGCTTAGCAGTTTTTTGCAATTGAGGCTAGCAGGGGTCTACATCATTAAGTATTAAGTTCACATTTGGATATCACAGTTTCATGTGAAATAGAGGAAATAAAGGCAGCAATTATAGCAGCATTTGCAATGATGATAAATCAATATCACTTCCCCAATGTGTGTTTGTTTAGGGCAACAACCACTAAGGGCATGTAATAAAATCTTATTTTAATTATTAAGGCTGAGTAGGAGTATTTGTTATTGTTAGAGAATTTTGGGTCAGAAAATATAATCGAAAAGCCAACAAAAGTATCTGTTCAGTCGGAGTGAGCTTTGGTTAGAGTTTTTGAAACACGTATATTGAGACCAGTAGGTCAGAGGGATACAGTAAAGGATACATCATACCCTGCAGACCAGGGATTTACCATCAGAACTGCCCCCCTGAATCTCCACCATCACAACAAACAATAACAACTGCAACATTGGCGGCAGAGAGCTGCTGTGATGCTATCACACATCAAATCCCAGATTCGCCCTCTGATTGGAGGAGGGAGAGGAAATCCTCATCTTGAGTCCCACAATCATTAGCATAAATCACAGCTGCAATTAAAACCTCGTTTATCTTAATTACTGAACTAATGAGACGAGTCCCGCAGGAGTGAGCCACACTCTCTGAGGACACTCGGGGCGAGGAGCGGGAAGGCAAGGGAGGCGTTGTGCCGAGTCGCACTAAAGTCTGCAAACAAGCACGCCCTCACACTAATCTGACTGCAGCAGGGCACACAAGTCTGGATAGACAGAGACATATGTGCAAGTACACATGTACAAGCACACGCACACAAACCCCCCCCCCCACACACATGCATCATCTGACAACCTTACCCTCCCACCTTCATCTCCTGGCACTGCTTCACCCTTCAACTTCCATTATCTATCAAAGTTATAATGATTTTATCAAGCCTACAGGCTCCATCTCCATAAGGGCTTAGTGCGGTGCTATAACTCTTGATTTTGCAACGACTGGGAATACATCGCACCACCTAATTAATGTCTTTTTAATGCTCTTCTCCTCTAGAGCTTAACTCAGCCCTTCAACTTTGCAACAAACACAACACACACACAATAATACAACATGTGGCAGCAGACGGTAAGTAAGACTGAGTAGGTGTGTGCACTGAATGGGAGCCGAGTGTTTGTGGTGAGCTCCATGGAGAAGTGGGCTTGGCTGTGGACTGTGCACACATGCGTTAAAGCCCGCTCACAAATAATACATACAACTGCGCACATGCTCTCATGCATGCACACAAACACAGGGGTCAAATTCCCTCGTTCAGCGGTGAGGTCAGGCAGTGACTCAGCAGATGGCAGAACAATGAATATCTTCATCACCCAAAAATTCCCATGGTGCGCCAGGTTTATCAAGCAGGGCCAGCCCTTATCAGCCAGCTGGCAATACTGGAGGCACTGATGTCTTTCCATCCCGACCATCCTGGCTCGACAGGGGGCACACAGAGTTTAAAGGACACGGTCCACACACGGCTGTAATCCTCCCAACTGGTGTTATTTTCACCACACAGATCAATGTTTCAGACCTAAAGGATCTTAGAAGGATTGTTCGTCCTTTAGGATCGAAACGTTGATTGTGGTGAAAATAAACACCCTATGGGGGTATCAAAGCAATATTACATCAGTACAGGGACTGCAAAGTCAAAAGTATTTGTGCTTTTTATCATAATGGGTATATGTAACCAGGAGCGGTAAGAAGAATAGAGGGCTTCATCTTACAGAATCTCTTACAGGAAAACATATTGTTTTGTAAGAAAAAAGAAGACATTTAGATTAAATAAGTAAATATCAGGTCAGTGAGAGGTTCTTTTCTTATAGCACTCATATCCAAAATCTTAAAAATGTATTACGTGTGTTACGCGATGGTTTGTTTGTTAAATACAAAATCAAAGAAGTAAAACAGAAATTGCCTTTGCATCCATTTTATCTGCTGACCTTTGTGTGCCTAATTAAGAAACCAAAAGGGAACCAGATGATGCTACATACTGTAGATGTTGTAGCAGGAGTGATGTGGAAGACTGCTTATTATTATTGAGCGGCGTAAGCTGATTTCTGCTTACCCCATTACAAACCTACTTTGACTATGATAACCTTGTTATGGTGTTAACATGACAATTGCATTAATCTGAGTATTGGCTTAATGTGTATAATCACATCGCCAGACTGCAGGTAAACTCAGTGTCTTCTTTTACATAGTTTGTCCATCTCTCTCTCTTTGCTAATTGTTGCCTGTAACTTCTTGTAACGTTGTGATTTAAAAGGCTGCCCATGGGAGCACAATTAATTGGCGTGTCCCCTCACAAATGCCGCAGGGCAAGAGTTGTAGTTGTTTGTGATATGTGGGGAAATGAAAAGAAGTATGTTGCTGCTCAGTGCACTAACATTACATCTCCATGTCCCGTTTATCATTTCCTTATCAAGCCAGCTCAGTTCGGCAAACCCAAGACACTCGGTTAAATTTGTGGCAGCAGTGTTTCTTTTCCCGTGGGCCGCTGTTTCTCTCAGCTATGCCACTTTTATACACAGTTTTCTTAGCTTAGCTTCCTTGGCTAGTTATCCAGCATTTTTTTATGCTTATGAGGCTGAACAAAAGGACATGTGGTGCAGAGACAAGGACGCTTTTAATCCTGGCACAGGGATGCATGTCAGTGGCAACGGGAGTTTCCTCTGCAGGGTGAGGCAGTTGGAGATCCATGTGAGAGCAACGGTGGGAAATAGCAGCAACTACAATGGTAAGCTAATATGCAACTGATGCCTTAGGATAACATTGAGGGGACACGCTAACGCTCTCCATCAGGATATTTCATATGCCATATCGGCAGATATCGCCCAACTTTTGGAAGGTTTCCAGTTCAAATTCCAAATCCAAGGTTTAATGAGGAATGCTCACTGGAGTGTCATTAAGCAGACATGCCAAACACAAGTAAGTTTGAGAGTAAAACAGTGTATGCAGGCTGTTACCCTGTCATTAAAAGTTTAAGTTAAATGGATTTCCTTATTTTGCAAACTCACCAAAGGGATTTGGAATCATTCTTGTATTTTTTTACATCATTACATAGATAAGGCTGAATGACGAGATATCTGTCTAATAGTGACGATCCCAGATACGGACCAACAACAAAATCTAACTCAGAGCTCCTTGCCCCTAGGTAAATCTGTCCACCAAGTTTCATAGATATCTGTTCATGAGTTTTGGAGATATCCTCCTGGCAGACAGACAGACAAAGTTACTGGCAGGCACAAACATCACAGCCTTGGCAGAGGTAACAAAACTCAGTTCAGGAGTATTAAAGCAGGATCACTGCTATAGCCTTATCAGCACAGTGCAAACTCTAGCTTCCTCCCTCGTCTTTAAAGTAAACTCTCAGATATAGTAACACCAACACAAGTCATGGATCTTAGGAGGAGGCCCAATATGGTGATCATTAGCCCTGACACTTATTTTACCCCCATTGCTTGTGCGCCATATCTGACAAATCACTGTAACAACACAAGTAGGCAACAACAGAAAGACATCAGATCACCCTCTTCTGCCGAAAGGTTAAACTCATCAGTCTGACAAACTGTAATCCTGTTTTGATGGCACGCGCCAACTTGTGAATGATAACACTAAATGACGGCTGACTCCGCACAACTGCACCAAACTGTGATTAATAATTGCTCAAGGGCAAGCCTATTCTCCAACTCTGAGGCTCTGCTCTCTGCTCGTATTGACTGTTGTGCTTGATGAGACTTGTCTATAATGGCTGTGGGATTATGATAAGAAGTGATCGATTCCCCCTCTCTGTGCTGTGGATGTCAGATTGATTATGTGACTCGTACCTGAGATGATGGTGTAGCCGATGCCTCTCGGACGGCCGAGATCCTGGTCAATGGCTGTTATCTTCCGCACTTCATATCCCTGCAGAGACACACTCACAAATTATACAGTGTAAACTGTGTAAATCTTTTACTGTTGCATTTTTTTTCTACAGTAGTTTCATTTTAATCTGATTTTTTATGGTAGGACAAGTTGTATTACAGTTAGAAGGTAAAGGAAAATTAAACAATGACATTTCTACTTAATGGATTTTGTCCTCTGCTGTATGTGAAGAAATACGTTTGGGGAATTTATTATATTGTTAGAAAGTGTTAATGTTTTGCTGTCAAGATGGCACTGAATCATTAAAATCTGTAATTGGAGCATCAACTTAGAGACATATTTCGCACTCATATGCATCATCCAGTGAAGAATATGAATGAGTATTTTCAAACATCAAACAGCAACAGCAAATTTGATCAAATTAGGTTTTCATTATGAGTGTGTCTTGAGTGTTTTTTTTTTTTTTTATTTATTTCTTTTTTCATTGTTTTAAAACGCTCAGCACCAATGAGTCCACAACCCAACAAAACCACAATATGACGGCTGGAAAAAGAAAAAAAAACAGAAAAAGAAAGAGAGAGAAAGCTGTTTGAAAAGTCTTTGATCCACTGAGCTTTCTCAGCCTTCGTGCCTCAATCAGACACGGTGGTGATACTTAAAAACCCCTGTGCTGCAGTGAGAGATGGTGAGACCCTCCCTACTTTCCAATTTCCTTCCGCCTCTCCTCCTCCCACCCGCCTTCCCTCCCTCACTTCCCCCGTTTAGCTCCCTCGCTCACACCCAAGCAAGCTGCCTCCCATTGATCCTGCAAATTGTGTCTAAGGCATGTTTATGCTCCATTTCTGCCAAAGCATCTCCTGTCATTGACCAATTACAGCAGAATCAATTACAAGCCTTTTAGAGAGACTGATTCACACCAATCACTGGCTGAGAGGGAAACACACACACACACACACACACACACACACACACTAAAGATTTAGGGACTAAGAGAAATAAAGGATAGAGAAAGCGAGTGAGGGAGAAGAAGTGATGCTGAAGTAATATGAGCAATATTCTCAAGCTGTCCACACAAGTGGAATACGTTCAATCAACCGTCAAAGATACAATCCCCCCTCCTGCAAAGACGCACACACACACACACGCGCGCACACACCACACACACACACACACACACACACACACACACACACACACACACACACAGTACCACCAGTACTCATACCAAAGGCAAACCCCCTCTCCCCCTAGTCATCCTTTCATTTCTAGCTACACAGTGCATTACCCCCCAACCCACTCTCCTTTTCTCTTTTTCTCCTCATTGATTTGACAGCCAAATTGTGTTTGTCCTAGAAGGGGCTTAAACGTCAGTCCAAGCAGCGTGGATTCAAAACTATAACAGCTGAAAACGCTGCCCTGTGATTTCATCTGAAAAAAAAAAATATTTTCCTCAACTCCTTTGTCAAAGTTTTCTACGGATGACGGGTTGATTGGCTGAAGAAAAAGAGAAAGACAGACACAGAGAAACAAACAGGAACTGAGGGAGACAGAGGCAGAAATAGAGGGGAGGTTTTGTTGTATGTGTGTGAGTGTGTGTGCACTCACACCTCTGAGAAATGACCTATGACAGGGATCCAAGTTTGATTTCCCTTTACGTGTAAATGTCATGGGCCTTGAGAACAGTTGACACTCGTTCCGTCACTGTACGCCCTCGGCTTATCACCGCCCAACACTGCCTAATGGAAATGACACATGCCTGTTAGAATAGTACATGAGTGCATCGGAAGTGTGCGTGTGTCTGTGTACAAGAGCGGTGGCACTGTTGGCCTGTATTTCTGTCTCACTTTAAGCACTGTTGTTATCCTGTCTGTGTCTGTCGTGGGGTCAAAGGGGCTTGCTAACAGATTTTGGTTTGCACGCCTGCCGTGACCTCCTCCTCCAAAGTTGCGGTAATAGGATTATACACTGCCCCCTACTGTTAGAGGCAAGAGCTACAACACTCCGAGGCAGAATTCCTGAGGCTTAATGCTGCTCAGTTGCTGTGAGAAATCTGGAATCCACGCACCAATGTCAACTTAGTGATCCAGTGTAATACTGTCTTTTTAACTCTCTCCTCCAACTCATTCCACTCTCCTTTCACCTTTTTTCCATTTCACCCCGGCATTCTCTTTGTACCCCTCTCACACCTCCCCCTCCTTTTTTCCTGTTGTGACCTTCCTGGTGACAGTTGATGAATCAGAGAGTTGGGGAGACACCGGGCGTGGACTCCGTCACGCCCCGTTAATATGCATGCAAATGTAGCACTTGACATTTCTACTACAGCGCGTGCATGCCGGGGACGAGGGATGTTCGGGTGGGTGCTATGGCTGGGTTGGGTGAGAAGGGGGAGAGAGGAAGAACCGATAGAGAGAGAGAACAGAAATAAGGACGGACAGTATTATGCCCCTGTGTGTAATTCCCTCTCTACGAGTGGAAACATCAATAGCTGGACCATTAGCCACCTGGGAACTGAGTTTAGAGGGCTGAGTCAGGGGAGTGAACACAATGGTGTACAGGGAAACAGACACTGAGTGTATTAGATACCCGTTCCAAACCTACTCTCAATAAAGACAATGGTAAGGTCAATGGTGAGACTCCATTGCTTAGTGCTTCATACAACACACAGGCTTCATACTTCACACACGTAGCACATGGTGAGATAAATCCTATAGCCCCTGTGACCTTTGCTAGAGGCCTCGCATCCCTGAAGCTGGACTGTAAATCTCCCACAGTAATTACAGTCTCAAACACCTGCAGTGCTGTATGTAGGGGCCTCAGGGGCTGAGTTTGAGTCCGTGTGGGTTCTTGGGGGGGGGGGGGGGGCTCAGGAGTGAAGATGAGAGGTTAGTCATCCTGCCCCGATAATAACTCTGATTTTGAACCATATTTCTCTTGCACCTGTTCCAAGCACCTCCTGAATAATCAAAGAGGAGGATGAACTTGGGACAGGAGGTGCTGCGGATGAGCAATGCTGTGAAAGATAAGTGGAACATGTTGGCAACAGAGAAGGATGGGAGGGAAAGAAATAGACAGATCACAGGATTTCACATAAAAGCTGCATGAATAGGATACAAGCAGTGTGATGCCAGGTGGGACTGTATCACTGACCAGAGGAATGTCCTCCTCTATGTTGGTACTGTAGGGCAGATTGGTGAAAATAGGGTCCATATCCTGGACATCAGTGATGCTGATAGCTAAGTTGGCAAGCCGGGACAGGGGTCTCAATTTATCTTGATCCTGATAGAAATAAAAACAGAAGTTAAGTATATGCACATGGATTCAATTGTCTTTGCTAATGTAGAGTCAGAATGCTTCTCGTGTTTGTGTGCTGACCGTGGCATTGACAGTGAGCTGGTAAGCTGAGGTCGTCTCGTAGTCTAGAGGTCTGATGACGGTGACGGTGCCTCGGGCTCCGTCAATAGCGAAGAAGGGAGAAGGTGGTTGGAAGGAGAAGAGAACGCTGCCTCCGGTGCCCTGGTCTGGGTCTGTCGCGTTCACCATGAACACTGATCTGCCCACTGGTGTGTTCTGAAAGACACACACACAAATGCTGGTATTAAGAGCACAGTCTTAGAGAAATGTTCAGGATGAATACTAATATATGACTGCTGAAGTAGAGATTGAACTTGTGACCTTCGTATGTGGTTAACACAGAGGCCTTATCTAACTACATAGCCACAGAGGACATTTTAATTCAGTGATAATTTTTGGAACACAGTGACCTAGTTGTGACTGTGAATATGTATGTTCATTCCCTGCAGCTACTCGTCCAGATCATGATTGCAAATAACAATGTATTACTGGTCCAGCTGGATAAATGATGGCAATGATGAACAAAATGAGATCCCACACAGTTGGTTTTAAATATTGACCATTCTGGATACCAAATGTTGAAGAGGAAGAAGATTAAAGATGATTTCAGCTCCTTCGATTCCTGTTGGTGCTTGCTCATCGCTATAGCATCATTCACTCACTTTAATAAGACAAATGTTGGAGCCATCCAGCATCGTTTTAAAACAAAACCCTTGGACAATGCTGCATGATTTGTCAGAGAATATGGAAATGTTTGTTTTGCGGCTCTAAAGAGACTGTCTCACTTGCATTTCCAGTTAAAAGTTTGACAAATACTCAGGAACCTCTTCTTCAAAAGAGTAGGTTAACTACTGATTTCTTTTTAACGGCAAGTTGTTTGTCCCTCGATTTCAATAGGGAAAGGCTTCTGTTTGCGGTGTAATTGCAGTCAAAGTTATTTGGTTGGACTGATTCTTGTCAACATTATTAGCCCTGTCAATCATTTGGGAGGAAAAACAGTCATTAACCTTCTCTCTTAAGTGTGTCCTTTAATTTTCTACAGGCTTTCTTCACCAGAATTCATACGACATAGATCTGTTGGGTTTTTTCCTGCATGGGCTTGTTTGTTTGTGTGTGTGCACTTGTACACCTGTATGTGTGTCTAGCATGGTTGTCTGCTTTATCAACTTTGCTTTGTATTAAAAAAAAGCTAAGAGTTAAGAATTATCAACTGGACAGAAAGTTTAAGAAACATCCCCATTAATTGGAATTTAATCTCAAAACAGCCACACACACACACAATAAATAAGAAATCACAATGCCTACGGATACAAGGAAAAATGGTTGTGCATGGGGACAGGAGGTTTTCGAGGTACATTACGGGACAGAAATCCTTGCAAAAGCCCACATTCTCTTCCTCTCTTTGTCACAAACTCACCTGTACGCATGCACACACACACACACACACACACCTACACACACACACACACACACACACACACACACACACACACACACCCCACACACACACACACACACAGTTCACAGTGTGTGGCCTTGTTTACTGCAGGGGGAGAGTGTGACCACATGGGGAGGTCATGGTGTTGAACTGAGCTGGGCACTGAGCCAAAGCTAAAGTGACACAGTAAGAGAGCATTTGACCCCACAGTCTGTCTGCATGGGTGTCAGGGGAGTGTGGAGGTGTATTTGCATGTATTGTGGGTAATGCTTTGTGTACGTGTGTGTATACTACCTCTTGCTAGTGTCTTGCTGTGTCATGGTGTATAAAATGGCGTGTGTTTGTGTGAATTCTTGGGTTGGAACATGTACAGTGGTGTGAAAAAGTGTTGGGCCCCTTCTGATTTCTTTTTTTTTTTGCATGTTTGTCACACTGTTTTAGATCATCAAACAAATTTAAATATAAGACAAAAATAACACAAGTAAACACAAACTGTAGTTTTTAAATGAAGGTTTTTATTATTAAGGGGAAAAAAAATCCAAACCTACATGGCCCTGTGTGAAAAAGTGTTTGCCCTCCTTGTTAAAACATAGCGAGTTTAATTTCTCTAGCCACACCCAGGCCTGATTACTGCCACACCTGTTCTTATTCAAGAAATCACTTAAATAGGACCTGCCTGACAAAGTGAAGTAGACCAAAAGATACTCAAATGCTAGACATCATGCCGACATCCAAAGAAATTCAGGAACAAATAGGAAAGAAAGTGATTGAGATCTATCAGTCTGGAAAAGGTTATAAAAAACATGGAACAGTGGTGAACCTTCCCAGGAGTGGCCGGCCGACCCAAATTACCCCAAGAGTGCAGCAACGACTCATCCAACAGGTCACAAAAGACCCCACAACAACATCTAAAGAACTGCAGGCCTTACTTGCCTCAGTTAAGGTCAGTGTTCATGACTCCACCATAAGAAAGAGACTGGGCCAAAATGGCCTGCATGGCAGAGTTCCAAGACAAAAACCACTGCTAAGCCAAAAGAACATAAAGGCTCATCTCAGTTTTGCCAGAAAACATCTTGATGATCCCCAAGACCTTTGGGAAAATACTCTGGAATGACGAGACAAAAGTTGAACTTCATGGAAGGTGTGTGTCCCATTACATCTGGCGTAAAAGTAACACAGCATTTCAGAAAAAGAACATCATACCAACAGTAAAATATGGTGGTGGTAGTGTGATGGTCTGGGGCTGTTTTGCTGCTTCAGGACCTGGAAGACTTGCTGTGGTAACTGGAACCATGAATTCGGCTGTCTACCAAAAAATCCTGAAGGTGAATGTCCGGCCATCTGTTTGTGACCTAGAGCTGAAGCGAACTTGGGTTCTGCAGCAGGACAATGATCCAAAACACACCAGCAAGTCCACCTCTGAATGGCTGAAGAAAAGCAAAATGAAGACTTTGAAGTGGCCTAGTCAAAGTCCTGACCTGAATCCTATTGAGATGCTGTGGCATGACCTTAAAAAAGGCGGTTCATGCTCGAAAACCCTCTAATGTGGCTGAATTACAACAATTCTGCAAAGATGAGTGGGCCAAAATTCCTCATTACAAGTTACGCAAGCGCTTGATTGCAGTTGTTGCTGATAAGGGTGGCCCAACCAGTTATTAGGTTTAGATGGCAATCACTTTTTCACACCACAGTATATGTTTGTTTGGACAGTATGAACATGTGGGGTGAGACTGTGTGTGTTCTAATTTTGTGCAGTAAAATGTGACTTGGAGCTGTTGACCAACTATCTTACTCTCAAGGACAGGGAGCCATCAGCCATGTAACACAACAACATAACAGCAAGCTAACTGCCTCTGTCTACATGACTTTACATTACATCAGATGCACATACACTTCCTCGGTCTCTCTGCTTCTGGCATTCCTCTCGCTTGATTTCTTTTAACTTACCCCATTGGGCTCTACACATGCATGAGCAGTGCTGGAAACTGGTCTGTCTCAACAGATTAAGCCAGATTTCCACGTGGGAATTGAGGGACAGACAGAGAAAAGGGATCTGAGGAGTGTAGCTGCAGGGGAAGACGAGAGCAACAGATGCCAGAGAGAGCTACAGATATCTCAATCTCTCAGCCTTGAAGTTGAAAATGCCCTGATGTATGCAGACAGGGTCGCAGGTCATTTATGAGCCTGATATATTCAAAGCATATCTGCAAGTTTCCCTGTCTGTTTAGATCTCAGATGAGTACATTTAAACCTCTAACATGCAATCCCAAGTTCCCATGTTTATTTGTAGTCTAATACTATTGAAGACGAGGACAGGGAATAAGGAAGCCTTTTCTTTTATAAGTAATGACAACATTAGTCACTTCCGGGTAGACAACTAGCTCAGAATGTGTTCCAGAGAAATGAGAAATCGACA
Source organism: Sparus aurata (assembly GCF_900880675.1). Taxonomy (NCBI): domain Eukaryota; kingdom Metazoa; phylum Chordata; class Actinopteri; order Spariformes; family Sparidae; genus Sparus; species Sparus aurata. Next base: position 14,882,246 of record NC_044201.1, on the reverse strand, counting down.
GAGCGGTTATTTCTGTCGTCTTTGTTAAACCAAATTAACCCAACAGTGACATCTCTCGAGCTGTCATTTTCTTTCACCTGTGGCCCACGTAGATCAGGTCTACTAACTAATGTTAGTGAAACTGTTGTTAATAATTAGATATCAAAACCCAAACATGCATTAAAGATAACTTAGATGAAAAACAAAAAAAAATTTAAATGTGTACAAGGAAAAAAGAGAAATAACCAGAACAACAAAGTCTCTCTGGGGAGTCAGTCGGTAGATCATATTCTGCTCACAGACGCTTCACTGCAGCACACAGCTGAAGCAAGCCTCATCAACAGTTCCTGAGTGAAGGAACATCGTCACTAATCCACTTCCCCATGACAATAAATGCATTTGAATAAACATATAAGCTGCATTTCTCTGATATATTTATTATCCTTGTCAAGTTGTCTGCTTGCATGAGAAGTGGAAACACCTGTAAAAGGTACCCCTCAGCCTGCAGCATGACACTGGAGCACAGGCACAAATTAAATGGATGAAAATGCACTGATTTAAACTCGAGGTGAGTGAATTAAATATTCCTGCATGGGCTTGTTGTGTGTGTGTGTGCACTTGTACACCTGTATGTGTGTCTAGCATGGTTGTCTGCTTTATCAACTTTGCTTTGATGTCAAGAAGGCAGTTTGACAGTTAAGCATTAGGTGAGCGTGTGTGTGCGTGTACCTCTTTTTGGAAAGAGGACTTGTGTGTGTGGATGAGATCTGGATGTGTGAGAAGAAAGTGTGTGATATGACGTATCATTTTCCTCCCCTAAAGGATGCCAGGTTCTATCTCTCTCAACACAGCAGCCTGTGAAACAATGACTCATTAACACCGCCCAGTGTCAAACGCCACAAGGTTCAGTAAATAATGCCAAACACTCAAACAAGTAAACACACACACAAACATCAGTTTTGATCTTCCAGATTTGAGAGTGCCACGGTGTTCAAAGCAGTTCAAGCAACAAAAGTTCAAAGCTTTGCTGAGAATCACAGATGACCAACTATCAGCCGTATGTGCCAATGTGGTACTTCAGAGGTTAGCAGGCTTGGTCATATGCAGGTGAAGACCCTCTTTGAGCTGCTCTGGAGGCTCTGATGCCTGCTAACAGAAACACAGTGTAACCACCAGCCATTCCCCTTATTCATTCTTATCTTCTTGTTTTCCCTTTATCGCCCCACTGGAAGGTTTTCAAGGTCAAACTGCCCCATTTGCAAAAGTGGTGCATTTCAGTCCTAAGAGACAAACAATAAAAGAACCTATTTAAAAAGTTGCCTTGTGATCATGAGCTACTTAAGATAATTTCACTGCAATCCAGCAGCCCACTGCTACAGAGAGCACTACACCCCGTCTGGTAATCCGCTCATTGCAGCTCACCGTGGAGCTAATGGGAGAGTAAAAAGCCTTCAGTCCTTTAGTCTTCTGCTTGGCCTTTTGTACTTTCCACAGGGTCTCAATAGCTTGCCATCATACCATTGATTGGACCCGTGTGATGCCGATTATAAGTCAATGTGGGTGACCAAGCGCAAAAGGCTAGACAGTGAATCCCTTGATTTTTATTACCCTATAAGACTGTCCAATTACTTCTTCATAAACAAGTCACACAATAAACCATTCCCAGCAAGGACTGATGAGACCAGTGGCTGTAATACGAGGCACCACTGCGAGCTTACTAAGAAGAAGTGTTCGTACCTCTACATATTCCTTCAAGTGCAAAAGCCATTTGGTTAGCCATGGTGCATGTTCCTGTGTATGTGCCTTGACAGTGCTTTGTAGCTTTTAAATAAATGGGGGCTATTTCCTATGGGAACCAGAATGTTAAGTGGTAAGACTGTTGGAGAGGGATGAAGTGAGCTCCTTGCTGTGTCTTATCTGAAGTGCACTGCAGGAATCACCCTCTTCTCCATCTGAGAGGATACTACGAATGGAAGGTGAGGGGGAGGAGAGACATACTGTAGTGTACACACAAGGAGACTGAGATACAGATATTTCATATTTAGAAAATACTCACTATTCAGGCTTCTTGTGTTATAAACCTAATTGAGAATTGATTTAAATGGTGCACTAACTTACTCTTAAGACTTCATAATAATGCAATATAAGGCACCAAAGTATCTAGACCCTTGGCTATCACACTGCCAGTTTTTGTTGCTTATGATCCCCTTTTTATCTGGTCTTTTGGTTCAGGCACACGATATTTTAAACAAAGTCCCATAGGTCACAATACATCCAGTACCAAAACAAGTAACTTCTGGAAGCCCTGAAGTCCAAGGAACTCTCAGGAGAGGTCCATGGCAAAATTCTGATGAGGTAGAAATCCATAGAAGAGTGGAATAAATTGCTAAATGAATTAATGCTCTCAGGAGCATTGTGGGCATAACTGTGTAAAAGGAAGAGGAATACTATGATCCTTTTGAGACCTGCTGCTATAGCCAAAGTCAGCAAATGGGCAAAAAGGGCGTTGGTCAGGCAACTGACCAAGAACCCAATGACCCTGATAGAGCTTCAGAGTTTCTCTGCAAAGATGGTAGAGCCTGCAGCATTTCATCAATCAGACTGTTACAGCCTCAGTGCTGTGGGTGTATTTTTGTGTGTGTCTTCTTTCATCCATTCAGGTGACACCTGCATCCTCCTCCTCATCAGTGTGTGGATTGCACACCTGAAGCTGCTTGCCACTTAGTTGGTGTGGATATAAAGGTGCTGCAGATGCCAGTGGGCCGCCGGCAGCCGTGATAAGCAGAGAGCCTGAGCTACAGCGTGTAGTGTGTTTGTGACGTGCTTTGTTTTGTCTTGACTACAGCCGTGTGGGCTACTACAAGTTCCTCTTTGAAGGCAATAAAGCCGTTTGAGTGAAGTTTTGTTACAGTTTTCCTTTGTCTCCTTAACTCCCGGTTCATCATTTTTAATATGTTACTCCCTTCATCCCCTAGCCATCCGGGGACGTAACATATTTGGGGGCTCGTCCGGGATCGTTCAGGAGCCGGAGAAAACTCCACAGAGGGTCGTGAGTTTCGGTTGTTTGGTGTGCCATTGTTTTGCCGACGCAACTGTGCGGGTAACTGCTCCTCAGGTAAGACTAGGGGAGTGTCCAGTTGGGTTTAATCAGCCTTTCCATCGGGCACTCTTTTGTTAGTTTGCCTTTTTTATTTTCGGAGTAACCCTGGGCGGGGATAACAATCTCTGTCGGAGGCAGGCGTTTCAGGGCTTCGGCCGCTGATAGTAGCCTTTCAAGTCGCCTCGAGCCCGGCACGCTCCAGAAGATAAACAGGTGAAGTTTTATCATAGGTAGGATCTGAGGAGTTTTGTTCTCGCGCGGCCGGTCGGGTAATGATTTTGTGTGGCGTCTGACGTCAGTGTTACCGCGTGTGCTGCTGTTGGATGCAGTGATTTAATTTCATTTTTTGCGATCGGTTGTGATTTGTTTGGCCCGAGTGGTGTGCAGTTTTAAACCAGCCGGTGGCTGTGTGTATTTTTGTTTATCTGCTGTTTTTTGAGTATGGCGACTCTTGTGTTAAATGAGTTTGTGGCTGATCCTAGTGTGGAGCAGCTTGAACTCTGTAAAAAGCGCGATTTGTACGAAATTGCTGGGAAGTATGAATTGCCTGTTTCAACTGCGTGGGTGAAGGGAGAGCTTAAAGCAGCTATACTTACCGGCTTAGTTGAGCAGGGTGTGTTGGTGGTACCTGGGTCGGATTCTCCTGGCTTGGTGGCCGCCGGTGAGGACCCCGCCCCCGGGTCGCCAGAGCTCTTGGCCGCCGGCCGCTCCGCTCCTCAGGTGGGGGAGGCGGCACGGTCAAGGCCGGTGGAGCCTACTCCTGATGTGGGGAGGGTTGGGCCGGAGATAAAGCCGTTCACGATGCCTCGGTTTGAACCACTCTCTGTTGAGTCGTCTCCCGGTTCAAAAGTAGACGCTCGGTTGAAGCTCCGGATAGCTCGTCTGCAGTTAGACCAGCAGGAGAGGAGGGAAGAACGGGAGTTTCAGCTTCGGAGGGAGTTGGAGCTCAAAAAGCTGGACGTAGAAGCCGAGACTACTGTGAAGTTGCGCCAGCTGGAGCTGCAGAAGGAGACGGCAGCGTCCGCTCGTCAGATACCGCCTTTGACGTGAGTAGAAATGTTTTGTTGGTGCCCCCGTTTCGTGAGAGCGAGGTTGAGTCCTACTTGGGTGCATTTGAGCGTCTTGCAGTTGCTTTACGCTGGCCGAAGGATGTGTGGGCCATTTTACTTCAGTGTAAACTAACTGGCAAAGCTCAGGAGGCTTGTTCATCCCTGTCGGTGGAGGACGGTCTCAACTTTGAGAAAGTTAAAAGTGCGATTCTGCGTGTGTATGAGCTCGTGCCTGAAGCATATCGGCAGAGGTTTCGAAACCTTAAAAAAACATCAAGCCAAACACACGCCGATTTTGCTAGGGAGAAAGTGCTTCTCTTTGACCGCTGGTGTTCTTCATGTAAGGCTGACGATCTGAAGTCGGTGCGCGAGCTAATGCTACTGGAGGAGTTCAAGAACTGTTTGCCAGACCGTATTGTCGTTTATTTAAACGAGCAAAAGGTGGCCTCTACAGCAGGCTGCGTACTTGGCCGATGAGTTTGTCCTCACACATAAACCAGTGTTTGTGAAACGTGAACCATCTAATCATGATGAGCTAAAACCGTCAACTGACGTGCCAGTGACCCAGGCTCCTGTGCCGCAGGTAGCTGGTAATACAGAGAAGCTGTGTTTCTTTTGCCATAAGCCTGGTCATGTAGTGGCTGACTGTCAGTCCCTGAAGCGAAAGCAGCAGGCGTCAGCGTTGTGTAAGCCTAAAGGTGTCGGGCTCATTAAGACCGTGTCACTGGTGGGCCCGAATAATGTTTCAAGTGGACCTGATGAGTGTTTCAAGCCATTCATTTTTCAAGCTTGTGTTTCCCTCAAAGGAAGAGCTGAGGACCAGCGCCCTGTCACCGTGCTGCGAGATACTGCTTGTTCACAGTCCCTCATCCTCTCAAAGATATTACCTTTGAGTGCAATGTCAGCTTGTAACCTGAGTGCGGTAGTGAGAGGCATTGAGATGAGGTCGATGCCCTCACCCCTCCATAGCGTCCACATTATGAGTGGGCTGGTGACTGGTTTCTTCCCAGTAGCGGTGCGTGCTAGTTTCCCCATAGACGGTGTACACTTTATCATGGGAAATGACGTGGCAGGTAGCAAGGTCTTTCCTGTGCCGGAGGTTGTAAGTCCTATCCTTTGTGCTCACTATGACTGTCGTGCTAAACATCATCCAGGAGCGATGGTAGCTAAATCGCTGACCCGAGCGCCATCTCCTCGGCGGACTCACACTGCGCCTAATAGCTGGTTTTCTGCCCCAGCCGAGGGTAGGTTGCCCCCTGCTGGTGGCGCAGTGGTCTGCCGGTTCCAGGAGCCCAATATCACGCTACCTTCATCTTTGGTAAAAGGTTGTACTGTAGCGAGGAAAACTTTTCGTTATGTCAACCAGGGTGTGCCCAGGTGGGTTTCACAGCCGGGTGGTGTGTCTGGGGTAACATGAGTGTTTTGTGTGTCACCAGGTGAATATGACTTGTGGCAGAGGTCTGCATTGTGTCTGTCTGTGTGGGAATAACATGTGGTGGAGGTATACTTTGTTGTGTAGGGTGTGTATGGACAAACGTGGTTTGTTCTTATGGGAGGGGGTGTTACAGCCTCAGTGCTGTGGGTGTATTTTTGTGTGTGTCTTCTTTCATCCATTCAGGTGACACCTGCATCCTCCTCCTCATCAGTGTGTGGATTGCACACCTGAAGCTGCTTGCCACTTAGTTGGTGTGGATATAAAGGTGCTGCAGATGCCAGTGGGCCGCCGGCAGCCGTGATAAGCAGAGAGCCTGAGCTACAGCGTGTAGTGTGTTTGTGACGTGCTTTGTTTTGTCTTGACTACAGCCGTGTGGGCTACTACAAGTTCCTCTTTGAAGGCAATAAAGCCGTTTGAGTGAAGTTTTGTTACAGTTTTCCTTTGTCTCCTTAACTCCCGGTTCATCATTTTTAATATGTTACTCCCTTCATCCCCTAGCCATCCGGGGACGTAACACAGACCTTTGCAGTAGTGTGGGAAGATAAAAGTCAATTTAGATGTAGCAAACAGCCAAAAGAATAACATTTTGGCCTGGACGCCACATTCCAGCAATCAAGATACATCGGGACAAACCACCCCACAGTTAATACATTATTAAATGCAGTCCGATTACAATTAAATATGGTGCTTGTAGCATGCTATGGGAATGGATTCCTTTCACAGAAATAGATCCTTGAAGAAGACTGATCCAAACACCCTCAACCAAAATTCAATGTTAAATTAAATCACACAGTACAGACAATGCTGGATTGGCTTCAGAAACAATCTTTGGCTATCAAAGTGAACCTCAATGAAAAAAGTTGGAGACATCTGAAGACCACGAATGCACTCAGTCCTAATTGAAAGAGATTCAGGGATTTGTGAGGAAGAATGGGGGACACTAAAGGGATACCAAGAAAAGACCATTACAGATGCTGGAATCACTGCTAAGGGTTGTTTTACAAGGTAATAAATTAATGGTCTTATTGTACCTAATTAGAGCAACATCATGGAACTTTTTACCTTAATATGACAGCTTCAAAATTATTTTGTTGTAATAGGGTGAATGGTGGTTCTGTCTCAGCCACTTTGCCCCCTATTACTTGCTTCTGCACTGTGTAACTTCAGTTAGAGGGTAGGATCACAGCATTACATACATGTTTACTTCAACATATACCACTTTTGTGACCCAATACGTTTTGTTTGAAGTTGGCACCTATTACAGCTGACAAATTGTTACAGACCTGGGACTCAGAAACTGTGAGGGGAGCCAAATCACACAAAGGGCCAATTTCTACACATGTGCTTTCAGATGAAATATCTTATTCAATATTGTGTGTAGATTGCAAGAAAATCATATTCAAAGTAAAATAGAACAAAGTGAAGGATATTGATTTATGCCCAAACCCACAGGCTCAAGAGAGGAACAACAATGTTAGAAATGAGTAAAAAAGACAGACCACAACTTGTAAGGAGATCGAGAAATACAAGGATTTAATGGACAGAGAGTGAGAGAAAAATGAAAGCAAGAGTATATGTATGAGCATATGAAAGTCAAAGCCTGTCACTAACAGCCATGAGACTTTTGTAATAAAGCAGGGAGACCATATTCCCTTTTAACTGTGTCTCTGCTGTATAATATGGTGGTGTTTGCGCCGCTGTCTCTGCTGCCTGGGCTGAAGGCAGCAGCAGAGTGCTTGTCTCCTGTGGGCCAAATCTCAGGTTCAACATGACAGGGAGACTTCGGGGGGCCCTGGAGAGTCAAGGCTGGCCAGACCTCTGGACTACATGGCCCAGCTTCTCTCTGGGACCATGAGGGATGACAGGGGATAAAGTCCAATGAGTGCTAGAGTTCTATGTGTAATGGATCTCAGCGGTTAAATGTCAGCTCTCTCTCTTGTGGGGAGTCTATGAGGGAACAGTCAGCATGGTAGGATGTTCTGTCCAACAACAACTTAGTTTAATTAATTTATACATCAATCGAGTGATGGAAGAGCTGAAGCCAAGAGACTGCAGTGTAAATGCAAATTATGCTCTTCAGGTGAACAAGCTAAAAGCCCAAATTAGAGTACGATTTGTTCCAAAAAATATGCAAATGACTGGATCGCAACTTTTGCAATGGTGAAGTGCTATTAAAAGCAGTAAACAGTGAGGCGTGAAAAAAAAAAATTCTTAGCTTCTACGTAATATTTTTCTTCAAAAGAATAATCATTACCAGCCAGAATTAGGACTATACTGACTTTCATTGGAAGCATGGTACTGTTACTCATTAAAACAGGAATGCAAAAGTAATACCTCAACACTGCACTTTCTCTTCTCTCTAAGGAAATGAAGATTGGTCTCCATCAGTGGTAGAATTCATGCCATAATGCCTCCATCTTTTAACAGTGCAGAGAATAAACATGTTAAGTATTCTTCTATGTATCTACTAAGTGCACACTGAATGCATTCATTAGCATTCTTGACAATCAAACTCTAAGTTAATACATCAACCAAAAAAATGACCTGAACAGCCCAAAGTACTTCACAACAAAGTACTCAGATACACGCCAGCATCCCTCTCCACGCTTTTGGATCAAATCTCACCTGCACCTATGTGAAACTGAAAGAACCACAATTGTTCCACACACAACAACTTCTGTAAAACTGGGCCCGTATTCACAAAGAATCTTAAGGCTAAAAGTAGCTCCTAACAGGCGAATTTAGAAGCAACTCCTAAAAATAATGGGCGTGTCAGTCGTAACTTTAGGACTCATTCACAAAACATTTTAAGCCTAAAAGTAGCACCTAAGTCTGGGAGACCTTAGAAGTAGTCCAGAGGACTCCTAACTCGCTAAGACCTGGTCACAGCCGAATGTTTTGGAGACGCTTAATGACAGGGAATTATTAAAACGATGTCGGATGGACTGTGAATGGATTGAAGTTGTGGTTGAGTTAGTGAGGGACGCAATAACTTCCCCAACCAACCGAAACAATCCAATAACGCCGGAGTTAAAATGTTTGGCAACACTCCGGTATTTGGCTACGGGGAAAATGCAGCTCTTCACACGGGACTAGTATTACCTGGGGATCTCAAGTGATTTAGAAATTACCCCACCACGTCTGTGTTTCGTGCGGCGCATTCATACAGGATAAGCAAAGTCTGTGTTTTAACTTGAATTTACTGACATTATCCCCCGGGTTGATCGCACCGGAGCCCTTACTGGAGCAGCAGAACGGTTAGATATGGATATTTTTAATATAATAACTGGTGAGCCTGTTGAAAGATGGGAAAATGTTCCTTACCGCATGCTGTACCGCATCTTTCGAGTTTTCGCTCTTCTGATGAGCCTCCTGAATTTGCACCCAAAAAGCTGTCAAAACTTTCATTTATAATTGCCAACGCAGCCTCCATAATTCTCGACCGGGAAAAAGGCAGAAAAAGGTGTGGAAAACACAAAAAACCTTAAGACAAACAAAAAACGACCCCAAATCACAAAGATGCCGATTCGCTTGGGACTAATATTATCACATGACCTCTGTGTTTGGTGAAATACAGTAGATAATTTGCGGTGGAATTTTTACTTTACAAATTACGGACATGGCAGATTCGCACGGGATTAAGATCACAGACGATCTCCACAATTATTACAAATTACTGGAGGTCCCCGGGTTATACTAATCCCGTGTGAATAGGGCTTTTGTCAATCGGAAAAAGTTGCATTCCATCAATACACAAATTGTCTTCGACGCATGTTACAATTTACTGGACATTGTTGGGAAATGGCCCGGATCAAAACAAGATTCCCGAATTTTAATGGAGAGTTGTTTGACGCAGCTTTTCGAGCAAATGCCGGTTTTATTAGCAATTCCCATTTTTCATCACAATCTTCTAATTTGTCATTTTTGTCCGAAGCGTTTTTGTTGGGGGGGGGGGCACTTAATTCTCCTCATAAATACATTTCTTTATCCAAAATCTTTTCATAGGCTTTGTCATGGGCTTGTAGGCTACTTCCTTATTTTCACTTCATGCATTGCATAGCCTAAATGACTTTTCAATGGGCTGCCCTGTCACCCAACAACCAATCACCGTTGTCACCGCTTCTAAGTGCGTCCTTATAAAATGACGTCATCCATAGCAACAGAGAGTTAATTCTAGTTTAGGAGTTCACTGTTTTCATAACTAAAAGTAGGTCTCAGCGGCTTTGTGAATTACTTTTAAGAAACGACTCCTACATAAAAACTTTTAGTCCGATTTAGGAGTACTCCTAACGTTAAGATAAAAGTCTTTGTGAATACGGGCCCTGGTCTTTAGTTGCCTTTGTGTTCAGGCTTCAATGTGTATGTTTGTGTTGATGTGGCTATCAGAGTGCTTTATTGGTGTTATTCAAGTTACCCACTTGAACTTTCACCACGTTTGGTTGACTTGACTACCTGTAGGCCAAGCTATGCTGATTCAGTAAGGAATGACAGTCAAAGGTCAGTCTATGGCATGTTATTTATGTTATTTGAAGTCAACTCAACTTTTTGTTCTACCTGGTAAAGGCCACGATACACCCACAGACTTGAGTACAATGTTCTGCTCTTATATTGTCAGAAATGTAAAAGACATGGTGATTTGCAGGGGTAGTGCCCAGGCTTTGGCCCCCTGCTGCTCACAGCTCCAGAGGCCCAGCTGTTCACTACAATAGAGTCATGATTACACCTACACTGCTCACAAGGTTCTCGGTTCCTCCCCAGCTGTCTGCTCTCCGCTTCTAACCCAGCAGGCATGTGATTGTACCGGCTCCGCTCAGCCTTTCACTGCCTGCCTCTCACAACCTCTGTCCCTCCATCAATGCCTCCCACATGTGGCGCCTTATCACACTGCCACTGGCATTATTCTGACCCATGTGAGAGAATGTATTGCAAATGAGGACATAAAGGCTTTTGATTAGGTGGTTACTTCATGGTGGTGGCATCTAAGAACGAGTACAATCACTTGTTTAATAGATGTTCTAATTCAATGTGAAGAGTCCATATATAATAATAGAGATAGTGCTGCTGTTGTGGAACTATCTGCTTGTCACTGGCAGTAACTGATGAAAAAAATACAGATCATATCATGAAATTGAAACACATATAACTGGAATAATTTGTATAATTGAATACTAAAAGATTTGGCTTTTTTATGCCTGAAAGCAGCTCAACCAACAAAACTGTTGCACCTGCAGATTGTGTCTTTTACATATAAATGAACTTTTGTCACATTTGACATACAAGTTCAAGCGTTCAAGCTCAAGGGGGGAGCAACAGCAGTGACAGACTTGGCTACAGAAACTAGGAGTACGGCGGAGGGTTTAGCATCATAAGCACATCTTCAGTGTTAGTGAAATTACTCTCATTGTCAGAAGGGGGAGACGGAGGTTTCACACTGCAGGTTTAACATAAATTAACTGGACAGCACTTACAACTAAGTGCTACTAACAAGACCCAAATATGATCATGTTTGTATAATAATATACAAACACAGCACCAATGAAATGCTGACTGGTATAATAATATTATCTTCAGATTGATGATTGACCTGACATAGGCAGGCAGATTCAAAGCCATTAGGGTATATTGTCAAAATTTGGAGCACTAAGTAACACTGTGAACTACAATAAGTGAAAGCCAAAAGTGGACATAAATGATTTGTTCCTAGCATGATGTCCGATTCCTTGCTATTACACTTGTGAAAGCAAATTCCGTACAGCCCTTTCTTTCTGGTAAAATTCAACATTCAACTTTACAACAGTATTCTGTGTTTTAAATAACCACTTTTGTGCCATAATGGGTCATTCTGCGTGCTTAATTCTTGCTCAAAGGCTGAACCCCCCCAAATGATGTTCTGATCAGCCTCCCAAGTGTGCCTCTGGTCAGCTAAAGAGCCACTACTGTATGGCAAGGCACTCTGATGTGACCTTCGGGCGAAATAAACCCCAACATAACCATTAAACATAACCATAACCCTGTACACAGCCAAGTGCCTCTAGATTTTTGCCCATGTTTGGGAGTCAGTGCACGGCACAACCTTCAGGTTCTAGCAAGAACTGGCATCTATCCTGAAAAGAAGAATGTTGATCACAAATATAATGGCAGAAGTTGAAAAAGACTTGAATCACAAATATACCCAAGGGTCATTTGAATCTATCAATATAAAATATATATTCATGAAATATATGAACTGCGCAAGTACTTGATGGATTTATAATACAGACTCCAGTATATGTATAGGTCAGGTCAGGGCACTGGTAATGATTTCGCAGTGTGCAGCTTTGACAGAGATGCTGAAGCAGGTGAATCACGAGAACACTTAAATTAATCATAGAGGTGACACACAAAGCCATTTTTCACATTTGAAATTAGCTTATCAATTATTAACTCATATTGAAACAAGACTAAGTGTCCTTCATCTGCAAGGCTCCAACAGTAAATGGGGAAAATTATACAAAAATGATTTATACTCTATTTGTAAATGAAGCCAAGCCGCACTCTGGCTTTCCAGCAGTTTGAATCCTCCTAATAAACATGAATATAGTTTGTGTAGAGTCTGTGTACTGTGTGGGTACTGCATGAGGACCTCTGCATATATATTATTCTAATTTGATGATGTTGATGATGATGAAATTATTGAGCTCTTCAGTTGTTCTTCCCCATGGTGCCAAACAGATTAAAAGAGACAGAGGAAATACCCCCAAAGGAATCAGATTCTCAAAGAGTGAGGACTTTGTATGTACCATCACAATCTCGGAAAAATCTTGATAGTTTAACCAGTCCAATGTGCTGGGCAGAAATGACGCTTGTGGCTTAACATTCATATAATATTTCTTGGAAAGACACCCGTATTGAATCAGCTCCCTGTTGCAGCCATGTCCCTGGTAAAATGAGCCCTCAGGCCTGAGGGGGCTGGTAACAGCTTTAAATCATGTGTCATAGCAATAACATCCACAAACCAATGAGACAGCCCTACTCATAAAAGGATGTCTGTCATTACAATTCCACTCATGCCAACAGTTGTGCCAGAGTTTCTTTTAAAGCCCATGGTTCCCAGTGACACAGAGCAACAGTCCTCATGTATGCACCTGAGATATCACGACGGACACTGTGCTTGGAGCTGAGGTTGAGGTATGAAACCCACCTCATAAAGCCCTGTAATCTTAGCAGCCCCAGTGGTAAAGCCCAGGTGGCTGATGCCATCATTGCTGCCTGAGTGTTGAGTGGTATCTTGAGCTAAGAGACAGACTACCTGAGCGACAACATGCAATCTGCTGATAGGTGTGCTTATCAGTAGTTTTACTCCAATTCCAGGACTGATGCATTCTTGGAAGACAGATTGCTGTGAGGGAGCTTTGCTCTGAAACTGAGGGCCAACAGCTGTGCAAGCACAACTCATTGAATTTTAAATGATACGCCAGTTGTCTGCTTGTGACTGTGAGTCGTCCAGTTAAAGTGCGAATTGTATTTGCATTTCTGTTGAACAGCTGGTAAACATGGTGTTGTAAGAACATATATCTATTGGAAACTGATGTCAATTAATGAAACTTCAAGCCAGGAAATAAGATGACAGAACTTCCTGCAGGACCAGCTAAACGATAAGTGGAGAATTCCTATATTTACTTGATATCTTCCTGTCTTAGTGCATGTATTCTCAAAGGACCTTATCTTCAAAAAACATGAGATAAAGAGACGAGAGAGTGTACCGAGGGAGAAGATTGATGTTTTAATGCAGTAAAGTATGATGAATCCAACAGCACTGAAAGACTGCTACTTGTAAGCTGCCAAGTCTGAGTTAAAAACTTAAAGGCAGAGCAGAGTTCCTTAAATGGCATTTATACCATTGACAAAGTTTATGAAAAGTATACAGCTCCCTTTATGGCAACAGTGTACAAAGTTAACTGTTAATCTATGCCTCTATCTTTTGTTTAACTATACTGCCCTGTGATTATTAGCTAGGCGGTATACAAGAACAAAGAGCTCTTCTCCTAAAATGTAGAACCCTTTTTTTTTATCCCTTTTAACTTGTCTAACATAGCACAAATACCTAGTAAATACAATATGGTTACATGACATTTCTTGAATCCACTGCTTGACAAGGATTCTCTTTTGCTGTGATTTCCCCCAAAGTTTCTGGGTTGATATTGTGTATTAGTGCTGCAGTAGAGGCATCAGTCACAACAAGCCACCTGGTCCTCCAAACCCTGATTTTGCTTTTCTCCTTCCTCCCTCATCTGAAGGAATCCTGTGGTGATGGCAACAAAGCAGCAAAGAATGAGAGGAGCTGATCTTTAATGAAGTGAAAGCCCACTCTTTGGAGACACTAATTGAAACGCTCCTACAAATGACAGTAAGCAAGAGTATGTTAGAACCATCTGTGTTTCAGAAATGATGTGTGTATGTGTGTGTTTTATCCTAACAAATGTTGCTTTTTCTATTGGATTATGATTGGTCTTGTCAGAAAATCAATTGCTCCACCGACTGGATTCGCATTATTGTATGAATGCACTTCCCTCACATAGCTGCCATTCATTTTCTTCTTCCCTTTTCTAAGAGCAGTAAACCTTTCTCTGGCAATTCACTTGACCTCCTGTACCCAATGAATTTTGGTTAAACTGGTCAGGAGCACATAATACAACACATTATATGGAGCGGGTCTTTGTATGCTGTACAAAAACAGATTGCAAATAATTTCTCAAATTGTATCCTCCTTGCATTCCATCTTGCTCTTGCACTCTGTCCACTTGGCGCCCTGGCTGAGCGATGGATGATTTGAGAAAAGGCACTCAGCCGAACAAAATTATTCCATACCGACAGACAGCGAGAGGAGCCACGTTTGAAAGGCAAGGACAGCTTATGAATTTGTGTGTTTACATGCCTGTGTATGTGTTAGAGAGCATGTATTCAATTTGTAACATGTTCCTGTACCTTCAGTTTTAGCTCAATTAAGGACTCTCTGTTAAGAGAGTACTTTTTCTGGTACTCACTTCTTTGATGGCCTTAAGGCTTAGAGTTTGAGTTAAAACCTTTAGAACTACTTAAGTTACAATCAGGATTCAGGTGTGTATGTGTGTGTGTGTGTGTGTGTGTGTGTGTGTGTATGTGTGTGTACTGAAAGCACATTTAACAGAAGAGAAAAGAAACAAATAATGTCTTTATCTCCTGATCAGTCTTCTCCCCTGAATGCCTAACCCCAGCCTCCCGGTCAGAGCTCATGGCTGACTGCTTCCAAAGAGCTGGGACTGTTTGTTTAAATGTAAAGGTAATCAGGTCCGGCATGCTGCAAGGATCCACAGGGCCAGAGAGAGACAGAGAGAGGCAGATGGGTTGATCCCAGGGGAAGGGTACAAGGACGGGCCACATCAACAATCCTGCACCTTCTTTCTACCTGTTGTGGAAAGTTATCTATCTCAATTGAGAATACCAAAAGGGGAAGTGAACAATTTGTTTGTAAAGTAGTTTGTAAAGTAGTACCTCTGAAGTACCTGTAACTATATTGGAAGTTGAACAGTGTCCTTTTGTTTGTTGACCTTCAGTATTTGAAGCAAGTTGCTTTTGGTAAATAATGTGCATCCACCAAAGTCAGCAGGCTATTTTAATATCTGTTAATAAAGGAAACTGAGATTTATCGGTATATATATATATATATATATATATATATATATATATATATATATATATATATATATATGAAAATACAGTAAAGCTATACATGTATGTTTTTATTATGGAATGGATGGCCCTAAGGAAATCTCACATTGGCATGAACCAAAGAAAATTACCTACCTGATAAAAGATAGTGAAACGGTAAATGATAACAAAGCCTGTTTGCTTTTCCTCCAACAGAATATCTTGCTCTCATACATAATTTTTTCCTGTTCTTCTCTACTTCTTCCTTTTTTCAAGAAGTCATTTTTTAAAATAGAATTAAATGCAAATTAGAGCCGAGCTGATTATCATATAAACGGCTGGTGCCTGGAGGGGCAAGACACTCTTGCTTTATTTATTTATTTAGTCATATTTTTCGTAGCTCCCCGTAAAACTCTGACTTTAATCAGTCCACACTTTCTTTTAAAGACATTGGGGAATCAGGGACTAGCAGAAGCGATGTGTGTGTGTGGTAGCTTGAATTTGTTGTTTGTATGTGTGTGCATATGAGAGTTATTTGACCAAGAGCAGAGCAGGAGGCAGACAAATCAACCTGTAGCATCTATAGACCAGTACAGCTTTATTAGAATCATGTAAGATTGTGAACAAGAAGCATGATGCTTCATGTTTTCATGCTTTTACCATACACACTGATGGCACCTGTAAAGACACATCTGGAACAGCATTACAAAGGTCCATGA